>NC_136411.1:106995515-107363015 GCF_051521515.1 Lactuca serriola
CATTCACTTTTTATGGAATATTTCATCGACTTCTTCAATGGTTTTCTTTCCTAAATCTAAAATTGACCAAGTCACAGGAAGAAGAAAAACAATTGTATGCATGTAAATCGAAAAATTCAGCATTGAGCAAGTAAGAGCAAGATATTGATACATTGTTATTGCATTTATAATATTTTAACGATTTAAATCATCTTTTCAATTTATGGTGGATCAAAATTGAGCACCATATGGATTTAAACATTTTCTTAACACTACATAGAAAAATTATATGGATGGGGTTGTGTTTTCTCACAAAAAACTTTTTTTTTTGTAATAATAATCTGGAAGCATAAATGTTTATGCCATAATAGCTAAAATTCCTTCAAAGTTGAAACTCGATTGATACGATTACATAATCACTTTATTATAATGGAATTAATCAATTAGTGGTAATTGGCAAAAGATGTAAATGATGAATTAAATGATTTTTTATTAATCCTTTTTTGAAAAAAAAAAACTTGAATGAATTCATACACGATTAGTGCACTTTCGTTCAAATGGAATAGCATTAACACAATTTAAAGTTTCATTCTCGTTGTATGTAATATGGTGATGAGGAAAATACAACAAAGTCTAAGTTTTTGTCTTGGGTATCCAACATTCATACTTATTTTATTAATATTACAGTGAATACCCTTAAAATGTATCAAGTGAATATTCTTAATGTGTATCACGCCAGTTCCTTTCATCTTGAATTTTTAATTTTTTATGCAGTTTGTTTTTTCATTCCTTTTATGGAACACATAAGAATGTAAGGTGGAATGGAAATTTATTCTTGAATGTAATATGAAATAATTGAATGCAGAATTGAAACAGATTTTGAAGAATACAAGGCAGAATAGTTACTTATTCTTGAAGAATGGAAGAAACAAATGAAACTGATTATTGTAGAATTGAACATAGAATTGAAACTGATTTTTAAAGAACATAATACAAAAGAATGGACCATTGAAGATCGAGAATGCCTATGACAAAAATGTTATTTTTACAACAATATATATATTCATTGTATTCTAATTTTTTATGTAAATATGTCTAACATTATGTCAAAAATGGATAATTTTAAAAAAGTAAAACTTGATTATTTCAATATTTTCATTCTCATTTACACATGTACCTAATATTCTGTAAGAATGCTTATAATAACCGGTGGTTTGAATTTATGATTAACTGATTCTCGATTCTTAAAATAATACACTACAGTCTTAATACGATTAACTTATATGACTTCATATTTTTTAAGAATATTAATTATAAAAAGATCTCATAAATGAAGTCATATTCTTTAAGAATAAGAACAAAATATATGAGAATGAACTGGATGATTAACTTATATGAATTCATATTCTTTAAGAATGTTAATTATAAAAATATCTTTTAAATGAAGTCATAGACTTTAAAAATTAATAATGAAAAGAAAATATAAGAAAATGAACTGGAAGTCTGGGGCGTGTTGAATGAATTCGTATTCTCAAAAAATCAAATTTAGTTTGAATGTATTTCATAAAATCCGAATTTTGAATTGATTTTTATTAATTAAATTAAATTAGTTGTCTAAAATGTAGGTCCTTTTGATTTCTCTCTCTTAATAGATATCATATTTACATTTATGATTAATTAAAATGCAATGATTTAGTTCATGTTATCACATGTTAATAAGATGTCCCCATAATGGTTAATTCTTTAATATGATGGTAAAATTTTTGTCATACACTCATACAATATTTGATTCATATATATATATATATATATATATATATATATATATATATATATATATATATATATATATATATATATTAGAAGGTTTTATTGATATTAAAAAAATATTGAAAATGTGATAATAAATATTAGCCAACTATTTTTTTAAATAAAAGTCTTAAAAATATTTTAAATTAATTAAATTTAAAAGATGAAAAAACAATTATGATTATTAATTACACAACTACCCTTAACCTCAACCCTATTCTATCCCCATCCTATCTCACGAACCTTACTCTCCATCTCACTAAAAAATAATTATGATTAAATTTACCTTTACCCCACATTACCTTCACCCTAACCTACCACCACCCTCACATATAGATATTACCAACTTTACTCTCATCCCCATCACATGGTTTCCTACTCTTACCTTACCACCACCCTCATATATGAATACTATATATATGAATAGTATGTGATATATTTATATAGAAATATTGCATATTATACTCGCATGTAAATATACGTTTATATTTTATTCATATTTGAAATATATATATATATATATATATATATATATATATATATATATATATATATATATATATATATATATATATCATGATATATTCAAATAAATAAGAATATTCTATGGTATATATTGTTTGGGGTAATATTTAAATTGGACATATTATTTTGAAAATCTTAACAATTTAAATACAAACATTACCATGCCAGTGCACTTTATAAATAAATGGAACATAACAAATGGAATCATAATTGTTTGGATTTAACTTAGTAACAATGTAAAAGAGTGTTTAATGCAATCTTTAAAATCTTTTCTATAAAATATAAAGTTTTATTAAAAGTACATAACAAATGGAATGATAATTGTTTGGATTTAACTTAGTAACAATGTAAAAGAGTGTTTAATGCAATCTTTAAAATCTTTTCTATAAAATATAAAGTTTTATTAAAAGTAAATAACAAAAGATTGAAAGTAATTTGTTTGATTAGTAAATTTTATAAATTACAAAGTTTTTCAAGATGAAAATAAAAACTCATAATAAAAAATTCAAACTCACAAAGATTGGAAGTAATTAGTTTGATGGTCCATAATGGTCTAATCCTTGAAAGAATGTAAATTCACGTAGAAACATGAAAAAATAGTCAAACATGAAAAAGAATGATGCTAGCAGCCAGAACACAATATACGTACAAACATTTGAAAAAAAAATGATATAAAAATACCCTTTAACAATTGTTCTAATAAAAAACGCAACATTTAATGCAACGAAAAATACAAGAAAAAAAATGTTGTTGTGGCCAAATTATATGACTTCACTGGAAAAAAAATCATTTTATCTTTGTCATGTTCATCTCCTAAACCGACAATAAGATCACAACGGTCACCATGGAAAAAAAATTCAAAATACAATATTGATATTTTAGCAAAACGAAATGTTGGTGCACCACTGGTCCAATTTTAAATATCTCTGTGGTTGTCAAATTTCTGCAGTTTTGGTCCAAAACGAAATGTTGATGCACGACTGATCCAATTTTAAATATCTTGTGTGGTTTTGGTCCCTATGGTTGTATTTTCTTATGTTTTTGGTCCACATCCCACCTAAAATGACTAATATTGCCCTTAAATAATTATATTTTAATTTATTTTATTTATTTTTTATACTTATAATAAAATAAAAAACAAAAACAAAATAAACCCACCACTCTCTCTCTCTCTCTCTCTCTCTCTCAACACCATCATCGGACCACCCATTCCAATTAAGTCACACCCCACCACACCCTAAAATAAGACCACCATCACCACCACTCCGACGACGAATCTGTTACCCTAGCTCCGGTGGCGGCTTCCATTGCGAGATCCACAACAAGATACATGATATGACGGCGAGACATCTAGATGTCATTAACAAACTTAGGCTCGAACAACTGGAATCACAAAATCAAGTGAAAGATTCAACCGAAGAACCCTAAATTCGCCGTCATCGACCACCCGGAACAATTGGACTATCACCACCATCGATCGTCGTCACGTTCCCCACGGTTGCTCGATTTCTACACCATTGTTTGATTTTAGCTCGAATTAGGAGGGCAATTTCAATCTTAGATCCTTGAAATTGACTTAAATTGACTTCGTATCCTCTTATCCTCATCTTGTTCGAAAGAAGTAGAAGTTGATCTGGGAGAAGGTGGTCGGGGAAGTAGAACCTTGGCCCTCAACTCTCTTTTGCTTTGATTGCGTCGCCACCATCAACCTCACTTGTTCCCTTCAAGCTACCTTTTGCAACATCGGTCATTCGATAACAAAATCGACATCAATCCACATTTCAACACATAGAACAATTTTGTGGTTCAAGACCGCCTCTCGAGAAAGATGGATTTGTGGTTCAACATCCACCATTTTCTTTAAATCCGTCGATTTTTCGACGTTTTGGTTTGATTTTTCAGGTGAATGGTGGCGAATGGTTATCAGGTTAGGGAAGGAAAGGTGATGGTGGGGGAGATGGAGTTGGTCGGGCAGTCGGCAGCGAACGGTGGTGACGAATGGAGATAATGACAGGAGGAGTGAGAAATAATGATTGTGTGTGCTCTTAAGGGGATGGTGGAGAACAAGGATAATAGCAGGTGGATGGTGGTGGTAAACGACGATGATGAAAGGCGGATGGTGGTAGTGAACGAAAATGGTAGTAGGCAGATCGTGGTGGTAAATAATAATGGTGGGATATGTTGGATGTTCTTGAGAGGGTAGCATCTGGAGGGTGTTCTTAAGAGGGAGGGAGAGAGAGAGAGAGAGAGAGAGAGAGAGAGAGAGAGAAAGAGAGAGTTTTAATAATTAAAAACAATAATATAAATATAAAAAATAAAAAAATACAAATATGAAGGGCATAATAGTCATTTTAAGTGTACAGGGACCAAAAACACTAAAAAGATCCAATTTTGGACCAATCGTGCACCAACATTTCGTTTTGGACCAAAACTGTAGAAATTTGACAACCACAGGGACCATTTTTGCGATTTTGTCTTTGACAAAATATGGTGGTTTTATGTAGTTTGCCTATAATCTAAATGTATGGTTGCCTGAAATTTGAATAAAATTTTAGTAATGTTATTTTTTTTAACCGGAAATATAATATATAACTACTCCTAAACTAACACCTAAATCCACGACGAGACTTGAACCCTCAACCTCAAGGAGGGAGGGCACCACCTGTTACCGCTAGGCTAGAAGCCCTTTGGTATTTTACCTTTATAATATGCAATTGTATAAGTTGTAATTCAAGGAAGTCCAATCCAGTATTAACATAACTAAGGTATTTTAGCTTTATAATTAGTTTGAGTTGTTTAGTTTGATATTCTATCACAACTTCTATTATATAGTACTTGGTAAGTGATATATTTGTATCTACATAATGATATAAACCAAAAGCATATTAAATGAATAAATTGAGATATGGATGAAATATAATGAAGTAGTGTCATTTGTTTCCATGAAAAGGATGATTCATTCGTATTGGCATGATAGTTCAACTACGTTGCATTGCAAAAATACATGTTGTATACTGAAAGAGGTTGACCTCTTTCTTTCTCTCATGGTAGAATCATCTTCATGTGGAGCCTCATTTCTCCTCTGTCTACAGAGACAAAATGTAGGACCGACGTCGACAATTCACCACATAAGAAAGGTGTCACTAAGCTGGGATCACTAACTAAGACTAATCTAATATGAATTAATTAGAAAAGACTAATTTAAATAGCATAAGAGAACGATTGCTTTTAGGAGTGCTCTTTCTCGATTTCAGAAAGGAAAAGCGTGGTTGCAAGGGGCGGCCTGATTCGAAATTGTTGTTTACTCTGATCCGGTCGATGCGGTTTTCAAACGTGTGAATCCTCTAATATCAAGTATTTATCTCTGGGAGCTCTACCACATCGCCATATGGTTGGCCTAGACTGGGATAGTGTAACACTCGTAACTTCTGACTAGAAATTTGAGATATAATAAGTAATGGCTATTTTAATTTAAACCCTCGAATAGAGAAATCGTTAGTCATGCACGTTGCAAACTACATATTATAATACTTTTGTGTAGATTTATTGATAAGAGATAAAATAATGTTTTTGATAGAAAATTATTTGGGATAAATAATTTTGATGAAGTTGTAGTGATCGTGATGCTGATTTCGTAGACATAAGGAACGCTCGAACCAGAATTCGTATGAAAAAGTTATGTTTCTTCAAAGTTTCACAATTAAACTGACCAGACTATGCGCCTCATAGAAAGTGAATCAGAGATAGATGGCTTACTAGCCTAAGTAATCTAAACGAAATTCATAGTAATCGTAAAAGAGAGTATTTGCATATAGATAACATTTAAATCTGACTACGTATGAAGATGTTATGATTTTTTAAAGTGTCAGCAGAGAAGTGTGCGACACAGAAACCGAAACTAAAATCGACCGATTGTTATACAAAATAATTTAAACTAGCATCAAACATCTCGTGAATAGAAGTCTGTCAATATAAAGACAGTTGATAACGGATGTCGTACGAAAAAGTTATAATTTTTATACGGACTTTAACTGTCTAAAACTGTTAAAAATATAACTTTAAAAATTAATTGAGAAATAGCCGACGGAGTATAAATAAAAGTTGTAGATATCACTGATAGCTATGCATGGATATAAAGAACGTCAAAAAATGAGTTTATATGAAGAAGATACGAATTTTTAAAATTTTCTCGTCGACGCGACTTACGCTTCTAAAAGGGGGCAACATCGATCCACTCTACAGCTTCCACGTACCGTGAGGAGGGAGGTGGGCTAAAGCCAAGGCATAGCGCGCTCCTGGTCTGGTTGTGGCACGCTTCTGCAATTTTCTCCATATAAAATCCCCTTCAGCCCCATTCACTTATCCACACCTTCAACAACTCTCTCTGCAAACCTCTAAGTTATAGTTCCAAATTTTGCAGTATTTAGGGTATTTTGGCGAAGCTCCAGAGTATCTAGGCCCAAAAAATAGAAGCTATAGGGTCAGAGTTCTGCTAATGCAATTTTTGGACTTTTATCAGGAAAATCTTTGTGAGTTGAGCTACACATATATTGCTTTTAGTGTAACTTATATTTATATTCATATTTGTTGTTATGAATTTATAAATAAAATTTATCAATGATTCCATGTCATATTACTGATTGATCTACTTACGGGGGTGATGTCTAGACTATATTTAGTGAGGTGTTTAAAGTGGGATTTACAAACAGTATACTTTCTATACCAAACGAACCTTACTTCTGATATGATCTTACATGGTTGCTCCTTACTTGATCGATCTTGATGTAGACATTGAGATTGTTGAGGAATCTAGACCATCATTAGTCATGGGGAAAATTAGACTAATACTTAGTGATAATGAAACTTAGGTCATATCAAAGGAAAAGCCAAGTGCTAAGGCGAAGCGCTACTCAAATTTCAAGTCATCCACTTTATCAAGTGAATGCATAGTTATTTTCATATTACATATAGATATGAAGTATTTAGATAGATGATATATTTGCTTGTCATCTGTGATTAAGATCTTCTGTGTTAGATAAAATAATATAAGATCATCTTTATATGATTTATACCGTATATGTATTTTTATACTTATAATATTGGTAGTGATGAGTAATGAAAAATGATAGATGATAAAGGTGATGGGTGTATGATAATAGGCCACGACTTTCATAGTACTATTGTACTAACGGTGTAGTCATCTAGCAGAGCATAAATAATGACAATGGACTATTCTACACAGTCCAGTGGAACACATGCAGGTTCACAATGTAATGACCTGGATTTCTATAAATCTATTCTATCAGAAATATAAGAGTTTTCTTACAAGTGCGAAATTCTAAAACAATTAAAACGTTTTACTTCCCAGGACAAATCATGGGTGTACAATAAAATGTTTACACGGAAAATGAACAAGAATGATTTACATTAATAGCAACCTATTATCTAAATCTTGTCCTTGTGCTCCCGACTTCTCTTCTGGTACAATGGTTTCTATAACCTGAACCTACAAAACATAAAATCTATGCAACATCAAACATAATTTGTATGGTGAGTTATTATGATATCTTTTCTTATCTTTCTTTCCTTTTCTTTCTCATACTCTATCTTTCTTCTTTAATGTAACATCCCATATTTTTCGCAAAATTTTAACTTTTATACTAATAAAAACCAACCACGATTGTTTCCCAAAATAATTCCATTACATAACCACAGTGTTTCAAAAGATCATAGTATCAAAAACTAGATGCAGAAATATTGGAGAATACATGTCGCGCCATCAAGCCGGGCCCTTTCCCTTAGAACCAGAAGTACCTGAAACATCCAACAAAATTATAAGCACACGCTTAGTGAGTTTCCCAAAACAAGCAAACATGAAATCACATAATACCATGCACACATACATATAAGTTTGCCATGGACTCCTTCCATGGTCTTCGTTGGAATGTCATGGGCTACCCCCATGGTCTTATATCCCTGAGCCATGGGCTCCTCCCATGGTCTTGGCAAATGTCATGGGCTCCTCCCATTGTCTACACACATAAGTCCATATATAGATTAAATAGCAAACAATTACATACTCCAATACAAATCATCTCATAAAAATTAATGGTCCTGCATTAGTGCCTTCGACCTATGAGTGAAGTGAGAAGACTCACCTTGAATACTAAACGATAGCTGACTAGGTCCCCGATCTGAATATCAGCTCTACTCAACCCCTAAACAGAAACATTTCCTTAAATATGACTCAAAATGCCCTAAAACCCCTTATAAGCCAAACTTGGTCAAAGTCTAAAGTCAAAGGTCAAAGTCAACGACCCATGTTGACCCAACACGCCGAGTTGTCCTTCGAGTCGTCATGTTTCTCCATTAACTGCACAGATCGGGAAAATCTTATAAACTCGCCGAGTTCACTAATGAACTCGCCGAGTTAGCCAGAAATCTAACAACTTAATGCATTAAGTTGTTTCCATAGAATCTAGGAACTCCAAATCTCAGATCTCCTCCAAAATGATGTCTAGAAGGGTAAAGTTTCCAACTTTACCCTTAGGAACCATCAAAATGAGTCAAACCCAAACCCTAGACTCATTAGAGTGAGGCTTGACCCATTAAGCCCTTAAACACCCAAGACATAGTCCCAAGATACAGATTTGGCATCCAAAGGCTGGAAAATCATGTAAAGTTTCCAAATTTACGTCCATGCATGCTAAAAAGAAACCCTAGGGCTCAAGATGGGCTTAATAAAGGACTTATTGCATGAATGGGGCCTAGAAATTCGTAAAGCTTGCAACTTTAAGCCAAAAGAGACCATAAAATGGTCAGATCTAACATAACAACCCCTGGAATTCTCAACTTCTTCGTCAACCCAACTATGAGCCCAAAATCAAGATAAAACCCCAAAACAAAGAGATCTAAATGATAAAAAATCAAGTTATAAACTTGATACCTCCAAGAGACTGCGACAAGTGGGGAGATTCTGGATCTAAGTCTTCCCTCCAAGCTATACACCTTCAACTTCAAAGCTTCTTCAAATGAGTACAAAAAGATCAACCCTCAAGGCCCTCTATAAGCTCACACACTCACAAAGGAAGATGATACACATTATTAGGGTTTTTGGGCAGAGGAGGTCGGTATGGAGGCCAGCCAAGGGACTTACGGTCTTTAAATAGGGTGCAACACCCTAAAAATTAGGGTTTCATTCTCAGCTTCCAACTCGTCGAGTTGAGACACCTCGATTCGCCGAGTTGATTCATTAATTCCTGCGGCCAAAGCCCTCTCGACACACCGAGTTGAAGCTTCCAATGTTGGGTTTTAGTTCAAAAATGGTTTCATAAACTAGAAAATTATGGCAACGGAAGACTTAATAATTTTTTAAATAACATAAACATTTTATAATCACCAAGGATCTTCTTGCAAGTTATAGAAAGATTAAAACACCAACCAAAGAAGAGCTGAAGAAATAACAACCTTTGTAGTTCTTTAGGTCCTCTTGGGAGGCTTGGAAGTTGATGAAGAATGCGGAACCTTTGAGACACCAACAATGACTCAAATTGATGTAGATGATAGTCCAAAACTCTTAAACCCTTAAGCTTTAAGTTCATAACCAATATAAACTTAAAGAGGGAATGAATATTCAAGTGTTCTTCAAGTTTTCTAACCAAAAATAGAGAAAAAGGGAGAGGGGGGAGAGAATTCGACAATTACATCAAGGAATGAGCAATCTAGCCAAATGACAACCTTCTTATTTATATGCATAAAGTGAAGTTATTAACCATTAGGTCTTAACACTTTAAGCACATATGTCCTCATGTCATAAACATGTCTCCCATGCTTTATTACTTTTGAATAAACTAATGGAAAGCCCTTACTTTTCTTCTTTTTATGCAAATCTTGAAAATTGCATAAAAATGAGGAAATTTAGTTTAAATTTTATAAACTCAAGGTTTATAAAATATAAACTTGTCTTTCGAGTAAAATACAAAAGGTTTTCAACTAGTCCAAAAAGTTGTGTATGACTTAGTAATTCATACCACATGAAATAATATAATGTTACCTGCTAATGAAATTTATTATTGCCATGAAACAAATAATCCCTAATTTAATTATAAGAGTTTTATTGAAAATTTATTAAAATCAGTTTCTAATAAATAATCAGTTGTATCAAGTTGTTATTAGTGTGACCCATTAGTATCATATGTTATTTAGCAATATCACGTTAATATGACTCTTGATCATACTAGACATTTCAATCTCCCACTTGCGCAAGACTCATATTAGACCGATATAGACACTGGTGAACGTCTAGCAACATTTCACTGCCCCCAAGACCATATGACTTTTTTGTGCCATTCTATCAACGCCCAATTCCTAAAAATCTCAAAGCTACAATTAGTGTGTAAGGTAACATTATCAGTTATCACTTTGCTACAGACATCATGATGACATGAGATGCGGATCGCGATCAATCTCATTAGGTGTTCAACTTTGTGTAAGGCGCCTTAGATGTCTAACTCTCAACACATAAGAGGATCAAATCCCATCTTGACTACATAAGTCTCTTTCATATTTCACACCATACCTGAAAATGGCTTTTATAACTGCCCGGTTAAGGAACAACATTTGACCATTATCAAAGCATAGTACTCCCTACACTTAATTCCCACTATGTATCTCAGGTGTTAAGGATACAAAGGTAGTACCTTTTAATCAAGTATCATTCATGACAGCTATTGTGGCAACCCGAAACTTTCATCCTATGTAATTGGTCCGCATATCGTCTTTAAATCTTGGATTCATCATCCTTTGTAAATCTTGTGGTTCCAAATGCGTGTTTTGGACATAATATAGTCTAGTTATGGGTCTTAGGAGGAGTTGGAAAGTGTTTTGCATCATGGAATTGGATCAAACACACCAAAAGAGGTGTGTGCGGCCACACTCTTGTGTGTGCGGCCGCACACCCAACCGCACACCCTCCAGCCTCACACCCAAACATATATATAGATGGATACCCTCTTCATTCATTCATTTGGATGCTCCTTACCCTCTCTCTACTTTCTCTCTCTAAAATCTTCAACCAAGAACACCTTGAAGGCCTCATATTTGTGATCTAGTTCATCTTCAAGCTTATTAGTGGTAAACACTTGAATCCCAAGCTTTAAAACTCACCATGTTCATCATATTCATAGTCCCTTGAAGGTGTACGGCCGCACACCTTCATGAGGGGGGCAGCACACATTCAAATATCCTTAGTGTGAAGAGCAAACACTTCATTTAGACTCACAAGAGGAGTGTACGGCCGCACACTCCTGTGTACGGCTGCACACACACCCTGAACGGCCGCACACACTTGTGTGCAGCCTCACACACCCTTCTGGCCGCACACCTCAGCCGTACACTCATTTCAAGGCCATGCACTCACTCAAATGCCCACTTTTGGCCCTAAACTTGCATGAATCATTAAGTATGGATCATGAGACACTTGTACTCAGTAATGCCGATCCCTAAGGATGTTTTTCCATCATGTTTAAGCATGAAACACCCTATTTCTAACCCAATTATGTGTCATCACATGATTTATAGGGACCATTGGCATTCAGGGCATCCGTTGACACTCGAACCCTACGATAAACTGTGAGTTCATACCCCTTAAATGAACCTTTCAAATGTTTTTATATGTTTTAGGGGGGATACAAGTCAAATATACATGTTTATGAATATTAATCACATGTGATTCACTACCCGTAGTTGAAATCACATGTGATTTACCACTATGTCTTATAAAAGAACTTTGCGTTTTCGAAACTACTTTGGACAAATGAACTATTTTCTAAATGTTTTCTTTGGACAAGATTCTTATCAAATAAATTTTCTTATAAAATGTAACCACACTAATATATTTATATAAGTAAGACTTGAAGGACTTAGGACCGATAGCTCGCCCTATTTCCTGTTCTTGTTTGATTGTGGGCTTAGGGTAGCTGTTATCCGTCCGACTGTCGTTGATTTCTTAGTTATATATCATGTACATTAGTGTTGGATACGAGCCTTTTCATTTCATTCGATGCCTACACTACTTAATTGCCATGAATAACACACACTAAGTTAACTATAATGGGTATAGTTAAGGCCACTACTACTCGTTATTGCCACTACTTTACATACTATAATACACACTATTACGAGACGACACACTAGTAAGAGAACTCACTACGAGCTATACAAAAGACTACTACACTATAATACAAGAGAAAGCACTAATCAGGGGATAACACACTAACTCACTATGAGATACGCTATTCGCTACATACTATGCCCAGAGTTTTCCAACAGGAAGACGACGCTACATGTGTAGATCTATACGGGGCAGACACTATTACATCCCGACTGTTAACCTCAGTCCGATCCGTGCAGGCCCAGGCCGGGAAGGTCATGGGGTACTCTATTACTCACACTATCAGTAGCATACAAGGAATACACTACATTCACACTAAAATACTAACACTAAAGAATAAGTTAAAAATCCCGAAGTAAATAAGTATTTATTTCTTATGCGAGTTTGCCCCACTATTACCGATATCAGGCATAACTTTTCTTATTACACTACCTATTGGAGACTCACTAATATACCTTTACAACAAATGGTTTTAAATGAAGATAAGTAGATGCAACTTAAAGGCTTTCACTTACAAGGTATTTTCTGGAAAATATAGGATTTTCTAGGGTTTTCTACTACTTACGAATGTAAACTGCAGCTTTTCACACTATCTGAACTAATACATTTTATACAAAAATTTACACTAAACTCTTATGAACTCACCAGCTTTATGCTGATACTCGTTTTCAAAATAACTTGTATCCTCAGGTCAAAGATAGACAGGTACAGGTGCAGCATTTGTAGAAGGTGGAGCATACAAGATCCATCTCTTATTTTTGTATTACTTTTGGTGTTTGATGAACATTACAGAACACACTTGTAATTACACAATTGTGATGATACTGTACATGACGTCCTCCACCCCGAAACGTATTCTGCCGTTACCGGTTTTGGGGTGTGACAGCTATCCATGAGATGATCTTGATGCGAATCAGTTCAATACTAGTTCTCTGACAAGTGCCTATGAAACTTTGTTACAACCACTGGCCTACTTTCATCTAGTGAGAGTCAAACAATCCAATTCATATTATTCTTACTTCATAATTGATCCCACAATTTTAACCGACTATGAACTTTTAGAGTAATAACATTACTCATGGATTAAACATGTTAATATAGAACACAACAAGTATTAATGTGATGACTATATCCCAATATATCATAACATTATCTAATAGTTGTTATAATGTTCCAATATCCAAATACTAAATCCAAATCAAAAACCCATTTCTAGAATATAAAGTCTTACAGTTGAAGTGTGACCATTCATACTTAGCTCAAAAGAATGACTTTATCAATGGATTTGACAAAATTTAATTTGTGTGAATTATGTGAATACTATCATCTTCATACTTAACTTTACTCTAGGTATAGTTAAATATCTTGGATAATATGATTGGTGTTCTTTCGTGACATAAAGTCTCTTAGCTAGATTAAGTATACTCCCGAAGTCACCAAGATTTCTATGTGATCCTTGAATGGCAGAAATCAACATAGTTTTTCAATGATCTCATTCATCCAATCATATTTGAATTCAACTTCTAAAGTAGTGTACTCTTATTTTGTAGTAGATTGTGTCATTATGTTTTGCTTGGACCTCATTCCAACCAAACTTACTATTCATTCCATAATAAAGTCAAAATCCAATTTTAATTCATAATTATTTATATCTGTTTAGAAATTAACATCTTGTGTAGCTCTTTCCATAAAGATCCTTTCTCAACTGATTGTCTCATATACATTCTCTTAGTTCTTCTAAAGTACTTTTAGAATGCTCTCTTAGTCATCCAGTGACTTAACCATGTATTCAATTAGTATCCTATGACATGCTTACATCATGATCAAATACCATGTCGTATGCATAATGTGGCGTAAATGATGAATTCATTTTCCAAACAAATAGAATATAAATCATTTCATCTAGTTCAAGCCTATGAGTTATGTACTTTTGAGGCTAGCTCAAAATGGTGTCGTATGACAATGCCAAGAATTCTCCAAAAGAATCTTGTGTCTTGATCCCTTTCAAAATATTGCCAATATATGTATAAGGACATGAAACTTTTAACATTCATTTTATCCATCCCTTATAGATTTTACATTCCAAGAATGCATCTTCTCCTTCCTAAGTCTTTCATTTTAGAGACACTTTCTGAGTCAAGATGAAAATGACATTGCTTATTCAGAATGTGATTTCAAATGATTAAGTATGTCTCATTCATACAAGATTAGGAATGTCACTATGCTCCCATTAGTTCTTAGTAAACACACATGTTCTATTCATTTTGAAGTAAAAACATACCTTGTAGTTTTACATAAAATGATGATTGCAACATTGAGATGTTTTCTTTAGATCCACAAGTGGATCTTAAGCTCTACACATTTTGTTTTAGGTTAACATTGATTAATAAAACCTCCAGGCTAATCTATATAGATATCTTCTAGCAGATGTCTATTAAGAAAAATGGTCTTTCTTGAAATCTATTTGCTATATCTCATATTAAGAATATGAATTTATAGTAAATAATATCCTTGTTGATCTAATCATAGCTACTTGTGAAAAAGTTTTGATCACAGTCAATGTCATGAGTATAATGAGAACCATAGTCAATAACATGAATATGGGAAAATCCTTTTACTACAAGTCTTGCTTTCAATGTGTATGGTTATCCATATAATTTATTCTTTCTAGAAGAATAATTTACTCCCTCTAGCCTTGCTATATAAATACATTTTAATCAAGCCCATACTTGATTCTCATTCATGGATTACATCTCATGAATCTAAGTCATTTATCAGATTCGAGATCTGACATAACATCTTGGTATTTGATGGATTTTCCAGAAACCATCAATAAAAGTTCATCAATGATAGGTTCCACATTTCTCAAGTCATAGATGATTTCTACCACTAATGCGAACAATTTATGTTTGTGAATAACTATTATTCAAGTTTAACAATCCTTGTTAAAACTAGTGCCAACTATTGCTACATGAGGCTATGGTTCTTGAGTTGCTTCAAGTTCCATGTACCTCCCTCTTGCTTTGTCATTAGAAGCTTGGTTTCTATTAACTTAGCTTTCACAAGAATAAGAGGACTTATTCTTGGCGGGTTTGTATATAATAATCTAAGCCATTAGAGTATTATACAAATATGTATTTATTAGATTTTGGGTTTGGAAGCTTTAGTCCAACATCGACTTCAAATCCACAAAACATTAAGTAAGATGAAGATGGATCTCTTCCATACTAAATCTTATAAAGTGTCTAATCTACTTATTATTTGGTATTTGTATTCAAGATACAATTAATAGTGATTGAAGTATTATCCCAAAAAGATTAAAGGAGGATATTTCTACCGATTAGAAAGTAAATCATACCAAGTAAGATTTAATTCATCCTTTATTATTATTAAGGTGTTAGATGGTTCTTACCGGTTTATATCTCAACTTTTGAAAACTTCAAAAAAGATCTCACAATTATTCTTTACCATGTAAAATATAATTAAAACTACTATAGTTGTTAATAAAGTTGATTTGGTATCTTGTGCTTAATCTCGGACATTTATTAGAAAGGAAGTCATACACCAAAGTCTATAGTTCCTTAATTATTTTCTCTACACTTTAGTGAAAAATATCATTAGGAATCCTTTACATATGATATAAATAAGGTTCACATATGTCAAATAAACTATATTATTTGCCTTCAAAGATCCCTTTCTTGAAGTTGGAATATGTAAATACCATTTATATAATAAAAATAACAATGTCAAAGATGAGTTTTATTTAAAACAAGTTTAAGTCAAAAGTGTTTGCATATAGAACTTTAATTTTATTCAAGAAATGTTGATATTTACTTCACAATTCTATTAAGAGATCTAGTCTCATGAATAGAAGTTAATCATTTCAGAATATAAATATTATCGTTATGAAAAATGATTATGTAAATTATCAAACACTTGAATAAAATAATTGAGACATAAATTTAGGCATGCTAAATTAGCACATATTTTGTTCCAAAAAATATTGTTTTATATTACAAGTAATTTATGTTCTAAGCATAAATAATAAAGTAAACTCTGAGAGTATAGTTCCAACTTGATTGTTCTCAGCTGGTTACTCTTCAATAAATATTTGCAAGCCATTTACAAATATTTGATTAACATCTAAGTACCAAGTACCTAAGTGTTATATGAAAAGTATTAGTTCTATCTACTAGATACTAGAAGTACTAGTCTCTTCCAGACTTTCTTTCCAAATGAGAAGAGTAAATCCTCTTCCAATGTCCAGTTTCTTCACAAAAGAAACAAGATCCATCTATGTGGGCTTTACTAGATTTCTTGGGCTTAAAGGTATTCAGTCCATAAAACATGGGCCTCTTAGATCACATTAGGTGACTCTTTTAGCCTTGCATTATTCCAATGTTTAAACTAGCTTTAAATAAAATAGTACTGTATTTATTGGAATATTGTTTGACCTGTTATATCATCATATATATGTTTAAATTATCCAAGACTTCCTAGAAGTCATGAATAACTATTCCTAGCTTGATGTTAGAAGCATCTTTAGCATCACGGTGATGCCTTTACTAGGTATCATGTTCAGGTTCATTGCTCAAAGCAAATAGTTTAAGACTAGGACCTTTAAGTGTATACAATTTCATATCTCTTACAACATTATCTCTTAAGACATGAACCCATTCATTAAAGTTGTATCTATTGAATGTTATTGTTTCATTAAGTCATTAAAGAAAATGATAATTCATGATAATGAGAATGGATTATATAACTACAAAATTTTAGCAAAATTCATTTAATACTTTCAATATTTAATCTTTAATAATTAATACCTCTTTAGTTTCCAAAAACATTAATTATCAAAGTCTAGGATTTTATAAAACCAGGTTTTATTTTAAAATAATAACTAGTTACATCTTTTGTCCAATTTTGAAAACCAAACTCAATGTGATGTTTATATCGTTCAAAATTATTTTAGCATGTGAAAAACCAATTTATCAACAACACTTAATAATTGCATAAAATAAACAACACAAACATGCATAAAAAATATGTGCATAAACATACCTAACTAATGACATTTTTATGAGCCAACACAAAAGATGTCAAGTCTATTCCTAAAGGGACATTAAAGGGGACCAAAAAATCTTCTTGTAATGTTATTGTAAAAGCTCCTACTTGAGTAAACATCCATTTCTTGCATAAGATTGGAAAATCTTCTTTAAAGGAAAAATTCAGCCACATGCAACACTTTTCAGAAAAGGGTTGCAGAAAGTGTTGCATTAGGTCAACAACCCTTTAAATAAAAGGCTAGTGTTGACAGCATTCATGACACTTTTCAAAAAGTGTCATCTTTCTACTCAGCACTTTAGTAGACACGAAAATTGCTTTTTTGTCTTCAAAAAATGGCTCCAACTTCATTTTTTGTTACATCTTTGTACAAATAAATTATTTCTAAAAACTAATATATTACTTTACAAAAATAAACAATAAAATATATTCTTTTTAATTATTACATACCATATGAATAAATAAATTATTAAAACCATTTTACAACAAAAATAACCAACACAACAACATAACAACACCTTGGTCATTGTTTAGTTTATGCACATCATATACATCAATATACACATCAAACAACCTTTGTTTTTCTAAGACAACGTTAAATGACAAAAGATGCATGAAACTTTTGTCACATAAAATAAAAAAAAAGGTGTCATAGAAAATATGCATGAACTTATTTTTATACAAAAACAAGTTATCCACATTCTCCAAAAACTACCATTTCCAAAAATCAAAAAATCTAACCAAACTTGCAAGGTGTCTCTGATACCAATTGTTGGGTTTTAGTTCAAAAATAGTTTCATAAACTAGAAAATTATGGCAACGGAAGACTTAATAATTTTTGAAATGACATAAACATTTTATAACCTCCAAGGATCTTCTTGCATGTTATAGAAAGATTCAAACACCAACTAAAGAAGAGGTGAAGAAATAACAACCTTTGTAGTTCTTTGGGTCCTTTTGGGAGGCTTGGAAGTTGATGAAGAATGTGGAACCTTTGACACACCAACAATTACTCAACTTGATGTAGATGCTAGTCCAAAACTCTTAAACCCTTAAGATTTAAGTTCATAACCAATATGAATTTAAATAGGGCATGAAGATGCAAGTGTTATTTAAGTTTTCTAACCAAAACTAGAGAGTAAGGGAGAGGGAGGAGAGAATTCGGCAATTACATCAAGTAGAAGAGTGAGCAATCTAGCCAAATGCAAGCCCTCTTATTTATATGCATAAAGTGAAGGTATTAACCATTAGGTCTTAACACTTTAAGCACATATGTCCCCATGTCATAAACATGTCTCCCATGCTTCATTACTTTTGAATAAACTAATAGAAAGCCCATACTTTTCTTCTTTTATGCAAATCTCGAAAACTGCATAAAAAAGAGGAAAGTTAGTTTAAATTTTATAAACTCAAAGTTTATAAAATATAAACTTTGTCTTTTAAGTAAAAGACAAAAGGTTTTCAACTAGTCCAAAAAAGTTGTGCATGACTTATTAATTCCTACCATATGAAATAATATAATGTTACTTGCTAATAAAATTATTATTTCCATGAAACAAATAATTTCCAGTTTAATTATAAGAGTTTTATTGAATATTTATTAAAATCAATTTCTAATAAATAATCAATTGTATCAAGTTGTTAGTGTGACCCATTAGTATCATATGTTATTTAGCAGTATCACTTTAATATGACTCTTGAATAAATCTCCGATAGTACCCTGCTAGGCCCAAGAAACTTCGGATCTCGGATGCGTTCTTCGAAACTTCCCTACGCATTACCGCCTCAATCTTGTCCAGATCTACCAGAATACTCTCTTGGTTGATGATGTACCCTAGAAACTGCACCTCAACCAACCAAAATTCACATTTGGAGAATTTGGCATAAAGGTTCTCCCTCCTCAAGGTCTCCAACACCTCCCACAAATGCTGCTCGTGCTTCTCCTTGGTCTTAAAATAGATCAAAATATCATTAATGAAAACAATCACAGACCGATCGAACATTGGTCTGTAAACCCGGTTCATGAGATCCATGAACGTTGTTAGAGCATTGGTGAGCCCAAATGGCATCACCACAAACTCGTAATGACCATAACGAGTTTCGACGTCGTCTTCGGTATGTCTTCATCACTGATCCTCATCTGATGATACCCTGACCAAAGATCAATCTTGGAAAACCAAGTGAACCCTAAAGCTGATCGAACAAATCATCAATCCTCGGAAGAAGATAATGGTTCTTCACCGTTAGCTTGTTCAGCTCCCGATAATCAATACACATCCTGTGTGACCCATTCTTCTTTTTAACGAATAGGATTGGTGCTCCCCAGGGGGAACTGCTCGTACGAATAAATCCTCGGTCTAGCAGCTCCTTAAGCCACGTAGAAAACTTCTGCATCTCAAGCGAAGCTAGACGATACGGCGCCTTGATTTGTAACATTAAGTGTACCAAGCTAATTTGCATGGTTATTCACACCTTGTTTGTGATCCTCGGCATCCCAGTCACAAACTTGAAGGGCATAATCGAGATTAACATGCGATTGAAAAGTTAAATGAATCTCAAAAGAATCTAGGAGTTTCAATTCATTTAAAACTTAATAATAAATTTCGTTTTTCATGGTGGAAATTGGTAAATACCTTCAAATAATTTATAATTGGATTACGGCATCCCTCTTCCGAATTGTAGAATATTGTGTTGAATCCTAGCCTTAATATTTCATTTGGGTGTTATATTAAGGACTTAAATCAACTAACTTGAATTTCTCCCATTATACATGTCTAGGTCAGACAACTATGGTCTTCCCAAATCTTATGGAAAAAGCTTTCCTCATGAAGATGATATTCCACAAGACAATCAAGGTGAAATATTAATCCCTTCTTTGTGATGTAGTGGAACTTCACTTCCTCCACCTCCTCCAATAGTTCTCCATAACCCACAAGTTCAAAGACTTGAAAAGTTCAAGGTCACTCAAGCCCTATTGGCTAGCCAACACCAAGATGGACTGTGTGTGCACATGTCTTGGAGATGAAGTCACACATTGACAGGCTGAGAATGTTAGGAGTCGTTGTGTCAAGGAAGTTGGCTGTTGACTTGGTTCTTTGGTCACTTCCTGAGTCGTATAGTTAGTTTGTTAAAGACTACTATATGACAGACTGCGACATGTCCCTTATCGATCTTACCTATTTGCTAATTGTTGCCGAATCAGCAAAGATTTGGAGCAATGGTAAGGAAAATTTTATTGGAAGATCTACTTCCCAAACTTCCATGGACATTGACAATGGCAAAATTGGGAGTCCAGAAAAGTCTTCTCATCCCAATAGGAAAGAATCAAAGAGAAAGGCTAAGTTTGTGATTGTCCCGTGTACCATTCCAAAGGAGTCTGTTTGTTTCTATTGCCAAGAAAAGGGACATTGGAAGCGAAGTTGCCCTGACTACCTGAGAGATCTAAGAGATGGTAGAATGAAATTGTATAGCTCTACTTCAGGTAAGTCAACTATCTAACTCTATTAAGTTCTTATTTGTAGATTCTTAATACATGATGTGACATTTTGATGTTTTGTAGGATCAAAGAAAGCTTAAAGGAAAAGCATGTTGAGTCTGATTGCGAAGAGATAGATTTCGATTGCATGGTTCGATGATCGGATTTTTGAGCTGATGCTAGGAGTTGTAATAGATTGCTTAGGAATATTTAGAAACATAGTTTTCATATGTACTTGCATTGTAAGGACAAGATTTTTCGTGTTTTATAAATAAAGAAAGGACTTTGATTTTATCTTATTTATATTGCCTTTAAATGGCATTTGTGAAAATTGATTTTTGTATGTTTCTATTTTTAGCAATATGGATTTGATTCTTTCGTTTGTGGTAGTGTCATAATTTACCAAATAAGGAAAGATTCTCATCACCCAAGTTTCAATTGTCCAGAAACTTGGAATCGTGCAAATTGTATTGTGTGATAGATGAGAACCTTCTTCTTTGGGAAATTAAGACTGATTCCTTGTTCACATGTATATGTGAGTCAAGTGAAATCAAATTAGGCAAAAAGATAAAAGTTTCTCCAATCTGAAAAGAAAGGAGAGTACTTTAGTATCGTGTTTTATGATCATCTTAATGATTACGAAAACCATATCACAATTGATCCTCTAAGGACGCCTTAGTTCACTTGTATGGCTAAGAAGAGGAATCGTGAACTGTTGAAGTGGTTAATTCAAGAAGATAAATCATAATTCGTTCCAAAATCAAGTCTTAGAGTCATACTCCAAGACTGTGCCTTGAGTGACATAATCTTAAGAAATGTTTATAACACTTATCAAATGTAGATTAAATGTTTCTTACTCTTGTACATTTGAAATTGGTAAGTTGTGATGTTTTGGATAAAACAAAGACCAACTAAGACCAATTGTGTGAAGTGTTTTGTCTTGATAAGAAACCGCACTAACTCTTGAATATTTGTTTTTCAAGTAATGTTTCTTGACAAAGAGAGTCGTATATGTCAAGAGGTCAGTGGGAGTCTTAAAGATCTTGAAAAGCTTCAAGAACTAATCAAGAATAAACATATTGTTAATCACTAGCACACGACTTGAGGTTTGAAACCTATGGTGTTGACATATTCTTTTTTCTATGCCTATTCCAGTTAAAGTTGACTCTGCATGTGAGTTCTGTGTGTGCTCAATTGTTAGCATAACAACTTGGAAGCAATGGTAGGCCCTTGAGCTGTCAGGTGGCAAGAAATTAAGATTGAACAAGTTTAGTCCATATGATTTTGGGATTTGTCACTAGCCTTGTCTTGTGATTATGGTTATGACAAAATCACATGGATAGGAACACATACACCATAAAATCTAAGTGTCATAAGGTTTCTCTCCAATTCATGAAAATGATTGTGAGGAAACGCTTTCACTAAGTAGATTTTAAAGAGAATAGCAATTGTGATATTTTCATTCTTAAGTTCGATTATGATTACGACATCCCTCTTCATAGTTCGAATTGTGAGAAATGGCAAATAGTTTGAACATTTGGAACTTATCGTTGTATGTTCTGAATAGTTTAGACACACATATGAGCTTTCTAATAAAAGGTGTATGAGATTAGATAAAAGTTTATCGAAGCATCTCATGTCAGAAATCTGAACTGTGGTGAGA
This sequence comes from Lactuca serriola, assembly GCF_051521515.1. Classification (NCBI taxonomy): domain Eukaryota; kingdom Viridiplantae; phylum Streptophyta; class Magnoliopsida; order Asterales; family Asteraceae; genus Lactuca; species Lactuca serriola. Next base: position 107,018,202 of record NC_136411.1, read on the forward strand.
AAGTCAATAAAGTATTGATTTCTAGAAGTCCAACTGATTTTGGATACATGTCAAAGCTGGTGAGAGCATAAATGAAATGCTAGTAACAAAATAATTGTTTTGGTAGTGAGAGCATAAGTATTATGATGAGTGTTGTGAGTTAGCAATACAGTTTATAGAAAACAAAAGTTTCAATTCGCAAAGTTGTAGAGTTTGAAAAGTTGTTTTGCTATAATTAAGGGAGAAGAACTTATACTTCATTTCAAATCTAAAAGCTTAGATTATGACATTTTAATCAAATTTAGTCAAGGACATATATGAATGTTATATTAAAAAGATTCAACATAAGAAAATTCTATATATGGAAATGTTATAGCAAGGGACTGGTAAAGTATCAAGTCTTTATGTAAGACATTATGAATCGTGTCCCATATGCTTCGGGTATAGGATCGATTGCATATGCTATAATATTTATGTATTCTGAATTTTCCAAATGCCTAGGGCATTAAGAGGGAAAAGGACTAGAACCGGATATGACTAAAGTTATTAAACAATTGTCAAGGACGATCTGAGGTTCGCTAAGGATTGGTTGCTTAAAGACAGTTGGAAGTATAGTAATGAATGGACCATATGGATATAATTCTGAATAGATAGGATTCTATTAAGAATGGATAGTCATATGGAAATTATGGAAAAGTTTCCATAATGGGAGTTGGATATCAAGTATCTATGAGTAAGTTAGAAACTTTTATGCAAGAAGGATGTTCAAAGGAATACACCTTGAATATGAGACTTCGCTTCCATGGAATTGGTCCAGTAACCAATGTCCAAAGGGAATACTTTGTAATGTCTGTTGCCAAGTCCTTATGACTTTTGTGCATAGTCATTACAAGAGGCTCACTACATAAAAGCTTAGAATCTAACAGATTACAGTAAGTGGCAAGGACTTGGTATTCTTACACTTACGATAAGGATTTGGAATTGTGAAATGAGTGTCATTGGAAATGTTTACAATTGATCTATTTCACAAAGTAAGGACCATAAGTAAACATAGTGTGCATGCTTGGAGCATGGGATGACTATTGTTTTAATTCAAGTATTTAGTTGATTCATCAAAACATTATACAATGAATAATGTGTAATCAGTATGGTGATTAAATAAAAGGTGTTTTATTTATATTCAAAAGTTTTGAGACCATATTGGATCCGGTTATTCTTGTGTTTCACTTTGCATGTTTTGACTTCCCGAGTAACTAGGTTATTCAAACTATCTACAGTCAATCATACTTTGGAAGTAGGTATTGAGGCAAGACTTTCATGAATTCGTCTATAGACTGTCTAAAGTGTTTTAGACATAGTGTTTTGGACATAATACAAGTTTGTTGCAGTGTTCATGAGTATTTTTGGAATAAGATTTGAGTATTGGATTAAACTCACGCTCATCTGAATCACTTCATGGATTTTATCACGAGTGATTGTGGGACGATAATATCTTATATTCTTGAAACCAAGACATGTGAGTTGTATTTTACAATTCGGCTGCACATTGACATATGTAAACGCACCAGTAACTTGGTGTTATAAGACATATTGTTGTGTGTGATTTTATGAGTAAGTACAAGAAAACATTTGAGTCGAAGTTTATCCATTCATTTTACCCAATGTGGGATAAAAGCGATATAGATTTAGTGATGACAACCCTAAGTGCTTGGCCAAGCCTGGACTGATTTGATTTGTTCAATTAGTCGGTCGTCATAAATAAGAAATCGGGAAACAACACATGAACAGAGAGAATGATTATAATCCATGTATCAGTTCATACGATATCTAGAATGGAGGAATATATGATCCCTTATCTAATGGACGCGTCATTTGACTAGCTTAGAGTTTGATATCGGCTTTTGAGAGCTACGATTGCTAGTCGGGATTTTGGAGTCGTACTTGCAATAATAGTTATTAGACTTATTCAAGTGGGAGACTTTTGAATTAGGTGTCTAAGCCTATAAATATATTTGGTATGTACTTGACCCGAGAGTAGCATGGTCCATTTGGGTTGCCTTCACCAGAACAATCTGATAGGATGGATATTTGAGAAAGAGGTTATTTATGATTTATTAATATATTACAAGTATAATATATTAATTGAGAAATCATAATATTTAATTAGTATTAATAAAGAATTAATTTGGAATTAATTTAGTGATCAAAAGAGACTAATTAAATTAACGGGGACTGATTATGTAAATCAGTGATATATAGTGTTTGGGTTATTGATCCATGATGGGCTAAGTTTATGTAAGTATCCATAAGAGTTAGCCCACATGAGATATGGATCACAACCTAAGTGTATGGATTAGGGTTTACCCATGACCCTTGGAATCCTACACTATATAAATGTTACCCCTTAGCCAAAATCGACACCTATGTATTCTAAGAGAATCATAACTGATTTTGGAGTGTCTAGCCTCTCTTTCAAAGTCCTCTTGTGTTCATGGTATTTGTGAACCATTTGAGGCAGCACACTTGAGGTGCTAAGCTCTTGAAAAGCCAAAACTACAAGCTATAATAAAGAGGTATTATTCTAACTAGTTTTATGATTCATGTACCAAAATTGTATGCTAGTTGTAGGCTTCAAGCTTTGGAAATTTTGTTGCATGTATAACTAGAGAAAACTTAGATCCAAAGCTATTAGGGTTGTATGTGCACCATAGGAGTGTTATAGTACACAAAACCCAACAAGTGAGAATAGGATGTATGTGTATTCTAGTGGGTGATGTTAGGGTCGTTGTGATGATCTTCTGAGACAAATACGGGTAGGTGTGGAAGGTAGTATGGGCCCGTACTACCCGAAGCACAGAACCCGTACGCATAGCAGGGAAGTCACATCTCCTAGGGTTTTGTTGTTTAGAATAGCTCATATGGTATGAAATGCGCTTTATCTAATGTTTTCTTGTTGATTTTCAGTATGGTGATCACAAGGGGATCCGGATCAGGAGCTAGAGCGAGTGGCCGGGATAGGCTGTGGTTGACTAAGGATGAGATTAGGGCGTTGATTTCTTCTAAGGTTATGACTGTTATCCGAGGTCAAATACCAGAGTTGTTCGGGTCTATCAAGACTGCCATGATTGAGTACTTTGATGACCATTGCGCTGCACTTACCGAGGTTGTTGTTGCTGCAGCTACCACGGTCGTTGCAGCCATTGGGGCTTGTGGAGAAAGAGCCTTCCAGTACTGGGACTTCAAAAATTCGAAGCCCCTGGTGTTCGATGTGGTTTAGGATCCGATCATTGCTATGAGGTGGTTGTCCGATGTTGAGGGATGTTTCTTTACTTGGTCCTGCCCAGCTAACCAGAAGATCAAGTGCGCCCTGAACCTTCTCAGGTTGGCGGCGAAGGATTGGTGGAGGTTGGTTACTAGCTCTTATACTCCGGAGCAGAGGTTTGTTGTATCATGGTAGTAGTTCTCTGAAATGTTCCTGAGTTTGTTGCTTTTGAGCAAGCTCAGTATTTGAACATGCTCAAAAAGAACATTTCTCATTTTGTTTCTACTCAGTGCTATGGTACACTTGTGGAGTTATAGGAGGCGGTAGATTGAGTTGGAGCTCCAGACGAGGGAGTGAAGGCAGGATCTGGTGCTGTCGCAGCCTGCGACGAAGCGGTTCAAGGCCGCTGATGTGAGATATGGGAGTCATAGGGGCCTCACTTATGAAGTGCAGAAAGGTTCATGAGGGTCCTTGTCGATCTACTTTTAGGTGCCACAAATGTGGCAAGGAGAGGCATTACACCAAGGACTTCCACCAACAGGTTCCAACACTGACCACCAGTATCTGTTATCACTATGAGCAGGTTGCCCATGTGAAGGCCAATTTTCCTTTGCTCATTACAGGACCGACGCAGGCTCCAACGCCAGTTACTTTGAGGATCACCGATGGGCGTTAGGGTAGGGCAGAGCCACCGAGGGCTCGAGGTCGTGCTTTTCAGCTCACGGCAGAGGATGTCAGGGAGGCGTCAGACGTCGTTACTAGTATATTTCCATTTATCATTCTGTTGATTATTTTATGGTATGCTTATGTTTATGTTTCTGATAGGTACATTCTTAGTGAATTCTTTGCATGCTCTTGTGTTATTTGAATCGAGCGTGAGTTGGTCCTTTGTAGCTTATTCTTTTAGTACGTATTTCGATATGACCCTTGGCGAGTTGGAGTGTCCTTTGCGGGTTTCTATCACCAACGAAAATGGGATTTTTGCATCCATAGTTATCAAGGTTGTATCTTGGAGATCTTCTGGGTGCCTTATCCAATTGATTTGATTCCTATCCCCATGGGGAATGTATGTGTGATAGTAGGGATGGATTGGCTGAGAAGGTTTGGTGCTATAATTAACTGTGAGGGTCAGCGAGTGGTAGTTCGAACCCCAAGTGAGGGAGAACTGGTCATCTATGGAGAGGGTATCAGGATTGGTTCAGGGTTTTGTTCGACTGTCAGGGCTCAATAGTATATTCAGCATGGTTGTATAGGTTATATTGCCTATGTGGTTGATACACTGGTTGGGGAATATGCATTGGTTTTAGATGTGCTAGCTGTCAGGTTGTTTGTTGATGTGTTTCCAAAGGAATTACCCGGTGTGCCTCCCACGAGACAAGTTGAGTTCAGGATTGACATAGTTCCATGTGCGGCAATGATTGCCATGGCGTTGTAGTTTGGCACCGCCTGAGATACATGAGTTATCCTCTCAGCTTCAGGAGCTGTTAGGCAAGCATTTCATCAGACCAAGTAGTTCACCGTGGGAGCACCGATATTGTTTGTCAAGAAGAAGGATGGTTCACACCGGATGTGCATTGATTACCTGGAGTTAAAAAAGTTGACGGTGAAGAACCGTTATCCCCTTCCACAGATTGACAACCTCTTTGATCAGTTGTAGGGTGCATCTTGGTTCTCCAAGATTGATTTGAGGTCAGGGCATCATCAGGTGAAGGTTAGATAGGAGGAAGTGGAGAAAACCGTGTTTCGGACTCGTCATGGTCATTACGAGTTCGTGATGATGCCATTTGGGCTCACCAATGCGCCTGTGGTGTTTATGGATTTGATGAATCGGGTGTGTAAGTTGATGCTAGTTATTGTTTTATTGATGATATCTTGGTGTATTCCAAGACCAAATAAAAGCACAATGAGCACCTTCGAGAGCTTCTGGGAGTATTGAGGCGGGAACGGTTGTATGTCAAATTCTCGAAGTGTGAGTTTTGGTTACGAGAGGTCAAGTTCCTAGGGAATATCGTTAACCAAAATGGGATTTAAGTCGATCCGGCCAAGATTGAGGTTGTGATGTAGTGGGAGGTCCCAAAGTCCCCCTCAGAGATCAGGAGTTTCTTGGGTTTAGCAGGATATTATCGGAGATTTATCCAGGATTTCTCCAAGATTGTTGTACCCCTCACTCGTCTGACAAGGAAGGGCATGGATTTTCATTGGGGACCTGAGCAGCAGGTTGCATTTGAGACACTATGACAGAGGTTATGTGAGGCCCCGATGTTGACCCTTCCGGAGGGTGTCGAGGATTTCGTTGTATTTTGTGATGCATCCATCACCGGTTTGGGGCAGTTCTTATGCAGAGGGGGTGAGTGATTGTGTATTCTTCTCAGCAACTGAAGTCGTGTGAGGCACGATATCCTACTCATGATCTGGATTTGGAGGCAGTAGTGTTTTCCCTCAAGATTTGGAGACATTATCTGTATGGGGTCTGATGTACCGTCTACACGGATCACAAGAGCATGATGTATATCATGGACCAGCCAAACCTGAACATGAGGCAGCGCAGGTGGCTTGACGTGGTCAAGGATTACGACTACGAGATCCTTTACCATCTGGGTAAAGCAAATGTGGTCGTAGATGCTTTGAGCCGCAAGTCGGATGGATCTTCGGGTGGGGATACGTGTATGAGGATATCCATTGATTCTCCACTTTTGGATTTGATCAGAGGGGCACAGGAAGAAGGAGTCAAGAAGGAGAACTGGAAACATGAGAGGATCAGAGGCGAGATTGACAAATTTTTCACCGATAGTCGGGGATTGTTGACTCGGTGTGGTCGGGTTTAGGTTCCGTTTTCTGGCGAGGTCAGGTAGATAGATTTGGAGGAAGTACATAAGGCTTGCTTTTCGATACACCTGGGAGCCACCAAGATATATCGGGATTTGAAACTAAGTTACTAGTGGTCGTGTATGAAGCGGGAGATAGCTTGGTACCTTGAGAGGTGTTTGACCTATAGGATGGTCAAGGCCGAGGACCATAGGTTGCATGGCAAGCTGCATCCTTTGGAAGTTCCCATGTGGAAGTGGGAACAAATCACCATGGATTTTATCACCAAGCTACCAAGGACTGCCAAGGGTTTTGATGCTATTTGGGTCACCGTGGATCAATTGACCAAGAGTTCCCACTTTTTGGCCATCCGAGAGAGCTCCTCGACCGAGAAGTTAGCCGATGTGTATGTTCATGATACTGTTGCTCATCATGGGGTTTCGGTTTCCATTATATCATATCGAGATGTTCGGTTCACTTCAAGATTCTATCAGAAGTTCCACGTGGAACTGGGTATGAGGTTGCATTTCAACACTTCTTATCATCCGCAGACTGACGGCCAGAGTGAGCGGACCATACAAACACTTTAGGATATGTTACGGGCTTATGTTATAGATTTTGATGGAGGATGGGATTCCTACCTACCTCTCGCAGAGTTCTCCTACAACAGTTATCACTTTAGCATTAGTGCACCACGCTTCGAGCTTTTGTATGGTCGGAGATGACGTACCCCAGTTTGTTGGGGGGGGGGGGAGGTTGGTCACAAAGTCATGAGAGGACTAAGTTAGTCCTCCATACTACAGAGCTCATTCAACAAATCAGACAGAGATTACAGACAGCTCAGAGTCATACATGGGTGTGGGCAACATGTTACCATACCCAAAAGGTGTCACATCATCATCCTAGTCATACATGGGTGTTATAACACCCACGGTGGAAATGGGCAACACCAAATAACATGTAATAACACCCCTTATTTTCTATTTTATTTTTTAATTTTTTTTTATGTTTTTAGTTTCTATATATCTAATTTCTTTTTTTATTTATGTCATAATATTTATAATTATCATATAAATTAAATCATAAATTAAATATAACATTTAAAAAGTGAAAAATAAAATCTTAAATCCTAAATTAAAAACAACATAAAAAGTTTGCAACTAAGGATAAAACATTTAAAAACCTAAAATCCAAAAAAAAAAGACGAAAAAAATTACATTTTGACCTAAATTATTCATCTTCAGTATCATTGTAGATATGATCTGTCAAGTCTTCTCAAAGTTGTTTGTGTTATCATTGGTCTTGAATATCAACGACTCTATGTCAGTATTTCGTTATTCCTGGTTGAAATTAAATGTGTCCATGTTCTATAGGCGAATACTCCGCAATGGTTCGTCCTTTATCTTCAATCACCATGTTATACATTATGATACATGCATACATAATATCTCGTAGAGTGTCCAACTCATATGGTCGTGCTGCATGTTCAACTATGTGTCATTTTGCTTTCAGAACTCCAAAAGCACGTTCCATGTCCTTACGTGCTCCTTCTTGTCTTCTCTTGAAAATTTTGTCTCTTGATTCTATCAGGTGTTGAAATGTTTTCACAAACGTGGAATATGGTGGGTATATTTCATCCGTGAGGTAATACCCGAACTTATACTCATAGCTATTTATTGTGAAAGGAGCATCTAGTGTCTTTCCTGTCAAAAGGTCCTTAAATATTGGTGACTGATCAAGAACGTTTACGTCGTTGTTAGAACCCGCAACTCCGAAAAAAGCATGTCAAATCCATAATTCTTGTGAAGCAACAACCTCTAATACTAATGATGGCGATCCAAGATGACCACTTGTGCATTGACCTTTCCATGCGATAGGACAATTTCTCCATATCCATTTTGTGCAATCAATGCTTCCAAGCATACCCTGAAAACCATGACGTTCTTTATGTGACGCATACAGTTGTTGCATGTCATTCAATAAAGGTTTGCGTAAGTATTTGTCACCGAAGGTTTCGATAACACCTCTCGCCAATCTATACAAACTTTCTCGTGTAGTTCACTTTGATATCCTCATATGGAAGTTGATCCATACACAACAATTTTTCTCCATACACAACAATTGTTGCTTTAAAATGTTGTATTGTACAATTATATAATGCATGAATTGTTGCGTATGGTAAAAAAATTGTTGTGTACGAATCGTTTCCCTTCTCATATAGTCATCAATAGAATCGGGCGACTCCCCCCAAGCCATAAGCTTGATTACAACAACATATTTTTGCAACCCTGTAAAACCTTGTTTACCTCTCGCATCATATCTCATTTGGAAATATTCATACCTAAACATAAATTTAATTTTTAAAACAATTATTTAATAATCTAAAGAACATATATTTAATTTTTAAAATAATTATTTAATAATCTAAAGAACATATATTTCACTTTTAAAATAATTATTTAATAATCTAAAGAACATATATTTAATTTTTAAAACAATTATTTAATAATCTAAAGAACATATATTTAATTTTTAAAATAATTATTTAATAATCTAAAGAACATATATTTCACTTTTAAAATAATTATTTAATAATCTAAAGAACATATATTTAATTTTTAAAACAATTATTTAATAATCTAAGGAACATATATTTAATTTTTAAAACAACTGTAATTTACAGTTGCTGCTTTCCATTGCATTGGCTATCCATTGAAACATATTTTTCCACGAACGAAACCTTCTGTTAAAATTGCTAAAATTGCTAGGTTGGTGGACACAATTATCCGCAAAATAATCGACGTTTATGTCCTTCTTCACGATCTATGTTCAATGTCGCACGTCTGGTCAGTAGAGGAGTTGGCTCTAGGGGTAGTCTGTCCGTAACATATCGGTACATCATACCCGAACATATCATCCTCGTCGATATCTTAATATAATAATTTTTTTTTTAAAAATTAACACGAGGCATTTCATCAAATGGTCTACGTGCATATACTAAACTCTATTATAATATGATAAAGGAACATAGAACTGAATTTTGGTAAATTCATTTATTAAAACATAGAAGATACCTATAAATGCTCTTCAACAGCGCTTCCTTCAACACCGATTCTTCCATCGTCTCCAAATCGATACAGTTATGTCATGGGTAGTTTAGTCAATTTTCAATGGGAGGGGGTACAAAAAAAATCTGGATTGGGTAAAGAATGAAACGTCACCGGATCAGAGAGAGAATATGATTCCTTATGTAATGAAGAATTCAATTCCTTAATGTAACCAAACACCTTTTTTTTCTAAAGAAAGGAATGATCTTTTCTTTTATTCTTTATTATTTTGATAAACGAAACAACGAAAAAACCTTTCTATTTTCTAAAATTCTATACAATTATGATGAAGCCTAAGATTTTCAACAAAGACAAGTATCCACAACTCCGGGTCCATCTATAATAAAATATGTAGTATTATTATATGTAGAAGATTAGACGTGAATGTCTAAAATCTTTTTTTTTCCTTCAAATCCAAAAAGGTTTTGAAAACATGATTATCTTAATATATCTTTTTCTCACTTTAACTTTGTCTTAAACCAAATCTTTGCCTTTTTATCCAAAAGAATTTGGTTAAAGTGTGGTGCTCATGAAAATCCTTTGCAACAAGAATTCCATTACAATGGCATATGGAAACCATGAATTGATATTTGATATACAACCTCAACCTCCACCACAACTTTTTCTTATTTTCCTAATGTATACAACATGGATGATGTATAATAATTCATGAAGAGTTGCATAATTCCTCATTAATCTAAACTTAAAAAAACAAAATCCAAGATTAGAAAAACATATGAATGATAATCAACATTCACTTGGAAGAACATTATAGAAATGGTAAACCTCATCATCATCAATAACCCCAACCTCAGTCTCACAAACCGAGCAACAAACCGGAGTAAATGACTCACCATCAACTGCTAAACTTTTTCTAAATCTTTTTCTTTTTAAACTTCCTTTATCATCTGATGATGATGATGATGATACTTGTTGTCCTTTCTTGATCTTGCAATTTAACACAAACATTGCTCGATATTGGGTCACATATTTTTCATGCCTAATAAGTAACAAAACAACAAACCCCACTTTCAGTATTTCAAGATACAACAAAGCTTCTAAAATCAATTCAACACAACATAGCAAGCTAGCTTTTTAGAACAGAATGAATAAAGCGTCTGAATGAGAGACTAAATGACCATTTTACCCTTACATGAAAAGGAAACAGGGGGATGAAAATACCTTTGAGACTCGAGGCATAGGGTTGTGAAACATGCAGGACATGTGAGAACTGCATCAGAATATTGACCTTTTCTTTTCTTTTGAATCCAGAGTTGATCTTTATCATCAAGATTTGGATCATATAACTCAGGCTTCACAGAATAGTCTATTACATCATCATCTGATGAAACTGATTGCACACCAGAAATGTCAAGAATATATTATTACATTTTTATGTCATTAAATAACTTGAAACAAGTATTTCCAGTCAACTACTATATATTTTAGGTCAACAAGACAAGATTGTTTCAAGTTTTTACTACTTTATGTTTCTTCTTTATTTACCCCATCCAATTTGTTTAAGATAAAAAAAAAAAAAAAAAAAAAAAAAAAAAAAAAAAAAAAAAAAAACTTGTTGATTTTATAAACCATAACTTTCCAACAAATATATAATCCAAACATATTTACAAAACTTACCTACATCTTGATCTTGATTATTGTCTTTTTCTTTACTATCAATAGATTCGTTTATAAGAACATCCTCCTTCTGTTGAGACATCTGCAAAGAGATCAAGTTTTAAAGATCATGTCATGACTATTTTAACAAAACTAATAAGTATAATAAGTTAATAACCAATAGTTCCAGTCCTATATAGGGTTTAGGATTTAGAATAAAGAGTAATATGGAATATTCTGTATCTTTAATTTATAATTACGTTAATTCATTGTATTCATCCATAATATATATGGAAACTCGAGTTCTCACACATGTAACAAGCATACTTTGCTAAAAGCCCCAAAACTTTACTTACAAGTGTAGTACTTTTTGATAAATGTACTTTACAACATGAGAAAAAAAAAGAGTGAGTGTTATATTTAGTTAAACTTTTGAATGACATACTTTGCAATCATAAAACTTGGTCTGTTTTCTATATTAGCCATTGTTTCTAACATTGCAAATTGTGAAGTCCCATTTCCTCTATTGTAAAAGATATACTGATCTACAAGAATTGCCCATATGTATCCTTAATCACCCATCTTTATGATTTTGTGAGTACTAAGTAATAACTCATGGATACTGTCAACACAGCATGAGAGCACCTATCACATTCCCCGAAGAACTGCACCCTTAAAGCACCTGATATAATGATGCAGCAACAGGTAGAAACATCCTTGCTTTGAAGCTCAAATGTACTAGGACTGATTCATAAAAATCATAAGATGTCTAAGCGAAAAGCATGGGTAATCACTCATATACCATTGCTGATCTTCAAGATTCCCCCTTTCATATGAAAATTTATTGATCCAGCCTATGTATGGAAACTAACAGTTAACATCAAGTACATCAATGGAGTAGTTATCAAACACACGCTCTGTTGATCTCTAACATGATAAGAAACGAGTAAAGGCAAAACCACCCAACCTCTAAGATTCTTCCTATCAAGAAATCTAATTCAAGAGTTCATCAAATTTTGCAGGCGTTCTATTGGATTCGTCATAAAATGTGGCAAGATAGATAATGAAGGCACAGGCTGACTTTGACACAATAAAATTCCCAATAAACAAACAAGTTCACCTAGCCACCATACCGAATCGGAAAACCCCTTCCAGTTTGAAAATTATGAGGGCTTACAACAAGATGGCCACTTTTACTCGAAACAAATCCTAATTGGTGAAACAAAATGTTATGCTGCTTCAAAAAAAAACCCTAGAATACTCTAATTTTAGAATTATACCGTTTTAAACGATTAATTGCATTTCGAAGAAAAAGAATATGAATTCGACAAGATATAAAGTAATTTGAGATTTTATATTAAGTTTCCATCGGAACTTACGAGATAGAAGTGATACTAGAAATTTCAGAAGACCAAGTGCGCGAGGTTCTGGAAGCAGCTGTGGCAGTTTAATCAGTATCCGGTGGGCGGTGGCGGACGAGATTGGCGCGGCGAGAGACTGTATAGGACTTTCAAGTTTTCAACTTTAGCAATCACTACCGACTACCCCTGACTCTCCTTTTTTACAATATTTCATCATGCAAAAAATTGTTTTTATTTATCATCTTCTTATGTATTTGTCGGTTTCAGTTAAACCAAATTACAATTTAGGTATAATGTTTTCTAAGTTGCTTAATTTTATGGCAAGATAATAACATTTAACATATAATCATACCTTCAATTACATTTGGTATCACCTATTAATGGGTTGATTTTCACTGAAATGACCAAAATTTGGAACCCAACAATCATGTTTTTAACTTATATCAACTTCCCAAAATACATTTTCTGAATTAGTGAAAAAAAATTTCATGGAAAACGCAACTCATCGTCAATGATGAATCTAGGATTTAAAATCATGAGTGTCCATTTGAATAAGGTAACAAAATAAATGGTTTAATTTTTTTTTTTTTACTAAACGGGTCGGTTAGTCAATAAAACCATCTCATACATATATATTATTAACTTTAATACCAACATATATTAAAGTTATTAGTAAATGTCTTACAATTGTTCGTCATAGTCGGTAGCTAGATATGGATAAAGGGGCATGACATACATATGGTGAGCTACAACAATGGTTAAAGAGCCTAACATAGCTAGGTTAAGAGATAATTGAGCATGCCATGACGTTGTTAGAATCTCATATAGGCTTTTATGGCTCTGGCCCGTAAATGGACCTTTATGAGCTTCTAAAATATCTTTTAGATCTAAGCCGTAACTTCAATCAAATAAGAATAGTTTCTTTCGTTGGTAGACTATTCCAGTAAGATGGAATCGAATCTGGTTACCGTATTTCTTTCTTAGTTTTTATCGATTCCTATAATGTAAAGAATAACAATTTGAATATTGAATTTTTGAATAGAAGAAATATATCTTTTTTTGTTTTTTTTTATGAGAAACAATCTGTTGTTATGTTATTTCGTATTGTAAGAATAATCTCTTTCTTATTTCTTTCTTGACTCAATCTCTTTATCCAGTTAGAGTTGGATTGAAGTTATTATAGTTAAAATACAATTTATCAATACACTGTTTTTAATATTATTAACATATATTCTTTAATATATACACTGTATAAATAATTCATAAATTAATCATATAAACTAAATAAATAACCTAATCAACCATATAAAAGATAAACATATAAAAGAATCAAATGAAAAATTGTTTACGGATTGTACACTAAGTGTTATAATTGCTTTTCTTTTAAAAGAATATAATATAGTAAATTTGTAATTTTCTCATTTTAAACTAGACTAAATAAACTATCAAGAATATTATATTGAGTAATTTCACAGTTTAGTCCAAAATGCAAATCTAGTGATGCAGCTCACAGTAAATGTATATTGTTTTTGCTTAAAACTACTGATTTTCTGCTTTTTAGAAATACCTAGGCTATGGTTAGTAACTTTCGATTTCCTACGCTAGACTTTTTCATATAAACCTAATATTGTTTTTGATTTATATACATTATATTAGAAACTAGATGTTTGACTCGTGTATTGCACGGGTTGATTTAAAAAAAGATTAAACATTAACGTATAAACAGAAAATATTTTTTAATGTACAACTTTAAAATAAGAAATAGAGAAATGTATTTATTGCAATTCAATATCATATATATATATGATATTTAGTACTTTACATATATAAGTATATGAGTTTAATTTTAAAAATTAAAATAAACCAAAAATTGACAAGTGTATAATATTTATTTCAAAAATACCACAGAATGACAAGTGTCAAAACTCATAAAAGATTGACATGTGGCAAAAAAATCTTCATTTATTAAGGAGGATAATACTAAAATGTAACTTTCACTTTTTGAGTGAAAGTTATTGTAGCACACGTCTCCATTCTTATGCACAAGGTACAATTGACATGTAACCATTTTCCAAACGCAATGTACAACTCACTTTTAACTTTCATTCCATTCTTTCGGTACCTTCCAGATATACGGCCACCACCAACGATTACAGTCGATCTCTTTTTGTTTTCCCTCTTGCTTCTCCTTCTATCCTCTCTGCTCTCTCCGTTGTTCATGCCACAACCCCCAACATCACTTCATCTGGCTCCTACATCTTTTCCGGTAATTTTCCACTCTGTTTCATACTGATTTTAGCAATTTGTATTTCGATTTTGTACCTTAACAACGAATCAAAGGAAATTTATTTGTAATCATTTATGCTAAATATAAAGTATCTCATGTAACTTTCAACTCAATTTATGTCTGTGTATGTGAACATCAGACATACAACTTACCCTTTTTTTAATGCTTTATATATACAAAACAAGAAGATAATTGTGTTGTATTGATATCATATGCATTTTTAATATTTATTCGCTTTAAAGGTCTGCACCTAATACTTCTTGTTTTAACGTATAAAAAGAATGAAACTTCAAAAGGGATGTGCTCCCGGTTGCTACATATATCGATTGCAATTAGGTAGTGCAATTTTGATGATTTGCCTTTTTTTTGTTCTACGAAAGACTCAACCCTTTCTTTGTCACTGTAAATGCTTGTCTTTCCTTCCCATGTATGTAATTTTCTTATCATCACACCCATTTTCCCAATTTCTTTTTGCGTCTTCATATCTACTCAAAATAAGAGTTGGAACATACCTAAACAATAGTCACTTTCAGCTAAATATGTGTTTACTCATACTTTTCATCTTAAGGACTCAAACCTTTCTTTGTCACTTTAAGATGAAAAGTTTGTCTTTCCTTCTATCTATGTAAGTTCCTTATCATCACACCCATTTTCCCAAGCTTTGTTTTGATTTTGTATCTTCATAGCCACTTATCTACCCGTACTTTTCATCTTAAAGACTTTCTCTTTCAACATAAAATTATAATATGTGTTTACTTGATACAGATCACCAACAGACACATAACTATGAAGTAAGTATTCATACTTGTCATCTTTAGCATCTCCTGTTTTAACATATAGAATGTGTTTTCGTTTGCTTTCTGTTAGAGCAGGTGTTTGACATTATTACTGTCTAATTACCCATCACCTACATCAATTGCATTTGGGTAGTGCAGTTTTTATAATTTATCTACCCTTTTTTTTCTATGAAGGATTAAAGGTTGTCTTAGAGATTAATGACCTGTGTTTATTTGTGGTAAACATTTCAAATCATAGGTATTATTTTTTTATTTGCCTTTCTTCTTATATCAGATATACTCACATTTTTATTGCTATTATCTATTTAAATACTCGTAATTTAGCTGTCACTATATATAAAGAAGGAATAATGGCAACAAAAATCACAAGTTCACCACGACCACCATTTTGTAAGGTGTTGTTTATTTTTTGGAAAAAACCTCTTCAGACCTCTTATTGTTGCGCGGCGCAGCACACACGCAACACTTTTCATCTCGCAGTTGGTTGCAGAAGTCTTCGGATTAAAAAACATTTGTACGTGTTTCCTTGGCGCAACATTTGTTTTGCCTCTTCTTACCTTTTCCAACCTCTCCTTCTTTTGTTTTTTTTTTTTGCTAAAATATTGATTATATATTACTGAAATCTTATTTCATGTTTTTTTTTTCGTTTATTCTTGTTGATTTTTTTTTTCGTTTTTTTATATTGAATAATAATAATTTGTTGATGAAATATCATTGTTTTATGCTAAAATATCTTTATTTTTTTTGTTAAAATATCATTATTTTTTGCTGGAATATCATAAATTCTTGCGGAAATGTCATACATTATTAAATTTTCGGTATTAAAAATTTATTTTTGAATTATAAAATCAGTTTATTTTAATTTTTAAATATCTGCAGCAGCATGCAGATGTTAAAAAAAACAAACACGCTTCTTAATACACTCTGCAGCCGTTTATTCCACCTCTTCTACTAAAAAGGGTTGCAAAGATGGTCTGCAGACTTTATGGATTTTTGCTTCAAAAAAACAAATAACACCCTTGTTTGTTTTTTGGAAAAAAAAACATCTTCAGACCTCTTATTGCTGCGTGGCGCAACACACACACAACACTTTTCATCTTGCAGCTGTTTGTTTTTCAGAACTCTTCAGATTAAAAAATATTTACGTGTGTTCTTATTGACGCAACACTTGTTTTGCCTCTTCCAACATCTTTCAACCTCTTATTCTTTTTTTTTTCCTTGTTAAAATATTGATTATATATTGTTGAAATCTTATTTCATATTTTTTTGTTTTGTTAATGAAATATCATTATTTTATGTTAAAATATCTTTTTTTTGTTAAAATATCATTATTTTTTGCTAAAATATCATAAATTTTTGCTAAAATGTCATACGTTATTAAAATTTATGTATTAAAAAAATATTTTCGGATTATAAGTTCAGTTTATTTTAATTTTTTAATATCTGCAGTTGCATGCAGATGTTAAAAAAAAACAAACACGCTTCTTATTACAATCTACAGTCGTTTGGTCCACTTTTTATACTGCAGAGGGTTGCAGAGATGGTTCGCAAACTTTATTTATTTTTTTCTTCAAAAAAACAAACACCACAGTTATGTTTTTTTTTTTGTCCGCAAAGCTTCCTAGCCTCTTCTGTCTGCGCTGCACAGACCACACGCAAACATTAGTCTTCACAGACTGTTTGTTTTTTTTGAAGACTGCAGACCTAAAAATGTCAGCGCGTCCTCTTTTTGACACATATGTGGACCAGAGTCTTCTAACATCTTCTAGCCTAAAAAAACACATATACTTTACTTTTTTTAGTTTTTTTGAATTTATATTTATTCCAACTTTATTAGTGATAAACAATTTGAAAAAAAAAAGTTACAATACTTACAAAAAAATTCGATGACACAAACATGATATTTTTGACAAATTTATAAATAAAAGTTTATTACAATAATGATCGTTGAAGTTGTTTATATATATATATATATATATATATATATATATATATATATATATATATATATATATATATATATATATATATATATATTTTTGTGCCAAATTTTATAAAACATTATTAAAAAAAGCATCGTCAATTTCTTAGAAAAAATATTTATGAAACGTTTTTAATTGATTTAATTGAAAAAAAATCGAAATTTATTTTCATTCATTTATATATCAAATTCTTTGATTCATAATTTAAACGTTTAGGCATAACTTTGCGAAAAAAAACTGTTGGTTTTTATTAAATATATACGTTAATTTGTACGATTTTTATTTTCACTTTTTATATAATAATACATAAAAGTTGATTTACATTTATTAATTATTTATAACAAAGTCATAAATATATTAAAAATCACTTTGTAGTTAAAAAATCAGTTTATTTAGATTTTAATTTATTTTAGTAGCCTGCAGATGTTAAAAAAACAAACAGTCTTTTTTTTTCAGACTGCAGACATTTGGCCCACCTCTTCTGCTACAGAAGTCTACAGATGTGGTCCGCAGATTGCAGACATTTTGCCTATGAAAAAAACAAACAACACCTTAATGAATCTTGAAGACCTCGAAATTTTGTAGTTATTGAAATTAGCAAACGGTTTTATCTACCTAAATAACTTTATGGTGTGTTTACGGCGACCCTTTATGAATCATGGAGCCAAATATGGATCGTAGCCTTAATTAAATAATTTTATCTAGGGTAATTATTTTTAAAGAATTATTATATCAAACTAATCGGAATCTCATTTTGTAGATGTTAATCCCAAATAACAACACCAATCTTCATCCTCCTCTTCTTCTACCAACTAAAAACTCTAAAATTCTTTTCAAATCCATCATTCCTAGTGTAAATACTGAAAGATTTAAAATCACTAAATCTCTTATGGAATGTAAGCATAAAGATGGGAATCTATAAGTGTGTATTTTCATAAGATGAAAACATAGTTTGATAGAATGGCTAACCTTGGTATTTAGATTTAGAAGACGTATACCATTTACTGGGTATTGTGCTCTCTTCCCACTTCATTTCATGACTACTTTATGAACAACAAATTGGACAATCCCAATATAACCTTCATGGAGTTTCATGAGTAGTTGATAATAGTTAAAGCTAGCATATAAGAGACTATTAAGTTCGTTAACCCCATCTTGGCCATTGATCTTGGGTCTGCTAAAAGGAAAAGGTTTTCTCATCCTAAATGAATAGGAAAGGCTAAGGTCGGACAGTCTGACCAAGACCATAAGAGAAAGGTCTAAACCGAGATAACTTCCACCACTAATTTGAATGAGGCCATATGTTTCTACGGCCAAACCAAGGAACATTAGAAATGTAGATGCCCTAGATACCTAAATGATATGAAGAAGGGAAAAGGTCAAAGTGGTTGCCAAACCAAGAGACTATCAACAATCTTGAGGACTATCAACAGTCCTACGCGATCACAAGAACCTTATGGGTTATCAACAACCTAATAATACACATAAAAACAATTAACAAATAAGACTCAACTAGTCTAGCATGCACACCACTATGACATATGTAATACAATGAGAAGAATCACCTGAACGAAGAGCTTAAATCCACTACTAAAAGTGTAACACCCAATGTTTTAAAAACCGGTTTTTTAGTTGAACCGGTATGGTGACCGGTTCTCGGTTCGACCGCCGAGTCAACCGGTTTCTATAGTTCATGTTTTTTTTCTATTTTCCTACACATACATAAATATATAAATCATGAATTTGATGTTTACAAATTCAAACATTAAAATACATATAAAAATAAGTTGTAGATGAATCCAAATACATTAAAATAACACATAACCATAAGTTTTAGCGTTTTACATCAATCCATATACGTCAAAAAAAAAAAGTATAATACTGCAACAAAATATAGTTTTAAATGAATAAAAACACATCAAAAAATTTATAACATTTATCATATGTTTTTATTTAGAGAAAACTAAATAGATATGAAAAAAAATCACCAAAGTTTATTGTAAATTGTCCTTTTTCATGTGTTTTTATTCGATTTAACCGGTTCAACCGGTTTATCTTGACCGGTTCAACGTTTTTTTTTTCTAAAAACCGACCGGTTCAATCTGGTTCAGAAATCAATGTAAAACTGGTGATAGTTGAACTGCTCCCTCCACCGGTTCCCGGTCCAACCGGTTCGACCGACCGGTTCAAACCGGTTTTTAAAACATTGGTAACACCAGTTTCGAGAAGGTTCATTTCTAACCCTTAACTCTTTAAGTTTGCATTCCTGGTGCATATGTTATGCGTACTCGAGGTGTACGCATGGCGTACTCATGCATGAGGAACATGGGTTCGTGGGCGTACGCAGGGTGTACTAAGCATGTACGCGGTGCGTACGCTGTTCATACCAAAACCCTAATTTTGAGGGTTTGCATCCTATATAATCCCCTTTATGGACCCAATACCTTCCCCCTCATCAGGCTCCACCTAAAAATCGTCCCTCTAGCTAACCCTAATTGTAGAGAGTGCACGTTAAGCTTATTTGTGTGTTTTGGTGGTATTCTTGAAGAAGAAGAAGAAGAAGGTGGAAGGACTTTGGAGCTTGGAAGAAGTTTAGATATGGGATTCTCACCTTGCTAGCAACCTTCAGGAGGTAAAAAGCTCCTAGCTTGATCATCTTTTCTTATAGATCTAGTTATTCCTTCATTTAGGGCCCAACCTCGGTGATTCTTAATCATGGCATGCTCTTAACCAAATAAGTCGTCCTTTCAGACCCATTGAGGGGTCTTGAGTCATAAAAATGAGATCTTGATGCTTAGTTCTTCCCAATGCATGCTCTAGAATGTCTTTAGGGATTAAGAAGTTAGGATTGTTGATATTAAGCACTTAATGGACATGCAAAGTCATAAAGTTGGAAACTTTATGACTCTTAGTGGTAATTTGGCCTTAGGTCTATAATTGGAACGTAAGAGCTTAATGCATCAAGATTTTATTATGGAAAAAGTGACTTCGGTGCGTACATCGTACGTAGCTTCTGAGTACACCGTGCGTATGGGGTCAACGGCTCGATCCCGGTCAAGGCTCATGTACGCCCAATGTACAAGCTGAGTACGCCCCACATACTCAACTGAGTTAACCGAGTTTACTTGTTGACTTTGACCTTTGACCAAGTTTGACATACGGGTATTTTGGGTACTTTGAGCTGTTAATTAAAATTAGGTCATTGGTATTGGTTAGGTGATTGTTGAGCCAATTTTTGGAGTCGTTCACGGTGTTGTGCATTTTTCCTTTTCTTGTCCGATTGTGAGATGAGTTCTTCCTCATTATCCTTGGGGGTCGAAGGCACCGATGTCGACCCGATAAATTAGGTATCCTGGTTTGAAGGATATTGATATGCTATAGTGACCTGTTAGATCTGTATGATTAAATGTATTAGATGTTTATCCTGTGTGTGTGTGTATATATATATATATATATATATATATATATATATATATATATATATATATATATCGAAATCTGTTCATTGGGTTGAGGTCACTGCTTTATGTGGTAGTCAAACAGATTGATGAAATCCAATCGGGAGATTGTGGGTCAGGGTAATCCAACCGGGAGGTTGTGGGCCAGGGTAATCCAACCGGGAGGTTGTGGACCCAGTGTTATGGCAATCCAACTGGGAGGTTGTGGTCCCAACATGCATCATATATGTCTATTTATTTGTTATGTGTGGTATCTTGGGGAATCTCATTAAGCGTTGGACTTACGGTTTTAGTTTATATTTCAGGTACTCCAGATGATCGGGGCACTGCGAGGGCGTGATCGGGCACATCATCCTTGATTTGATTTGATATGATTTCCTGGGATACTTTGATTTATGATTTTCTACTTTTGAAACAATGATTTGTAAACAATGATGTTTTGGGTTGTATTTTTAAATGAAATTTTTTACTGTGATTTTGAGATGTTACACAAAGTCCCACAGAATCAGCTATATGAACCTCCCAAACCAATCACAAGCTAAACCTCATAATATAGCTCAACACATCTCAAAGTTTGATAAAAAGTCATACTAGTAAAAAAGTCAACGACCAACGGTCAAAGTCAACAACCAAAAGCCAACATAGTTGATCACCACATCGTGGACATGCACCTGCCATAATGCGACAATCCCTCAACAAAACAGTCGTGAAGAATCCACTCTACGTTGTCACAATGTGAAAACTGTCCATAAACCACTTAATGGGTTAAGCTCTTAATCCATTAAGTCACATACTCATCTCTTCCAGAATACTTCCATATGTCTATAAGCTTCATAAAAGCCCTTGCTTTATGGACATGCATGTCCAATGCATGTCTTGAACTTGGTTAGGTGAAAATGGTGAAAATAAGGTGAAAATCCCATGTATTAAACCAAAACTCAACCAAAATCCAAATTTAGCACACCAAAACTCAAAGAGACCCCAAGGATACATAAAGTTGCCAACTTTATGGAATCCAATTAATCAAACTACCCCAAACATGAATAACAAAGCATAAAAGACTAAATCTAGAAGCATAACACAAAAAAATAGAATTTGAGGGCTTGCAATGGTCCAAAATATGTGCTCTAAGGTGGTGACAGAACTTGTTTGTTGGAACTATGCACCAAGACCACATTCTTTTTCTCCAAGGCATCAAAACAAAACGAAAAGCTCACAAATTGGTGAAAGAGGATATGGGAGGCTCAAAGTTGTGAAATTGAGGCCATGGTTTCATTTAGGAAGGTTGTAGGCCGAAGAGGATGTCCTAACCTTGAAGTTATAGACTTTAAAAACGGAAGAAACCCTAAAAGATCATGGGCTTGGGCTGCCACAGCCACCACGTCGTGGCGCTTACTAGAAACGCATGATCATAAAAAGTCGTGTCACCTCGTGGTGCTTCCTAGACACGTGTGATCATAAAAAATCATGCCACGTCGTGGGTATCCATACACCACGTCGTGGAAAATAATTTTCCTCAAAAACCAAACCTAGACTCCTTCAGGTCACCACCGATCCATCCTGCAAAACAGGTGTTACACTTTTTAAAATATGTTTCACCATAAAACCATATACTTGTGAAATTCTCAATCAAACACATATATTAACAGGTAGATACAATATATAAAACCAAAAACACATATAGCGAAAATATTGTTGGAATAATCTACAAATATCAAAATAATAATCTATAAAACTAATTGGATATGAACTTATTGGGTCGCATACTCAGATACATACTAATATTATGGTGTGTAAATCTATTTGTTATCATTTGATAAATAATTAGATAATAGTTGTTCAATATTTATTGTTCAAAGACATAATAAATAGATAAATATTTTATTTATCAAATATTATATAAAAGTGTTTTTAATTAAAATTTTAATTTAATTAATATTTAGAATTAATTGATCATGAATTTGGGCTTTTACTTTAAAGGTAAGAGAAAAAACTTTAATAGTCCACCAACTAAGTATTAATGGATATTCTTATGACTTAATCGCATAACAATCATTAACATAAACTAAGACCATCCAGTATGGGCAACGCCATACGGCGTTATGCTAATTTGGCAGCTCCCATAATGGCGACATAACACCAGAACACCGCCCCCCTCTCATGTTATTTGGTGTTATGTTAAGAAATATTACCATGGCCACGACAAGTAACATGAGAATCAACCAATCAAAATCCATTATCTCTCTCTCTCTCTAACTCTCTTTGTATCTCTTAACATGTTATAACATTTGCACACCATTTCCTACATAAATCAAATGGTGTTAAGGATGACATGGAATATGAGTTGGCAAATTTTGGGTATGATAACATGTCTTAACATGTTTCCCACACCCACCAGCCTAACATACTAACATATGTACTTTTTTCCTTAATTGCTTGTGATAGGCTCCGTCGTCTGCTCTCTGTCCTTACTCCTTTTGTTCGTTTAGTGGTTTGATATGCTGTTTGGTCTAACGACCATTGTTCCTGCTTTATGTGGAAATATGTGAATGTCACATATTTGTGTTAACTTTTCTCTACACCAACAATCGATGTATTAATTATTGAACCCTCTACAGTTGATGTTAGTTGATGTAGTAAGTTCTAATTGGATCAATGTATATTAGGGATAATTACAAATTTAAATTCTTAAATGTTTGACATTTATATAATTGTTTTGAAATCATTAATCCCTAACGTTTGTGTTATAGTTACTTTTAGAAAAAATAAATAATTAGTTTAAATTATTTATTTATTATTATTGATTGTTTTCTTCATGTCTTGGCAATCATTAAAAATCAATTTAATTGGAAATGGGTTCTCATAAAGTTTTGATGTTTTTAAATACTTTTAGAAAGTATCAATATAATTACTATTTTGCATACTTGATATAATGAAACCATAAAAGCCATTTATCATATTATTAGGTATTTATATGTTGTTCTTGTATTTTTTTTTGACATATTTTGGTTGCTTATGATTATTGTTACAATTATAGTTCGTGGTGAATGTTTTTGGTTATCTATATTTGTGTATTTGATGCATCAATTAGTTTCTTATTGTATTTTAATTGTTCTTGTGATAATATGTATTACAAAGAGGAAACCCTAGCAAATCAGACACCAAATGGGTCAAAAACCAAGACTTAATTGGAAACTAACGCCCAAGCTATCATGCCTACTTGGGAGCAATTAACAAGGCTTAAATCAAAACAACTCAAAGTCATACAAACGCACCAAGAGTCGATTCACAACCCAACATGCTCCACCGAGGTGAGGCTTACCATACTTGGCACCAACCAACAAGGCCTAAGACAAGCCAGTTAGATGGGATACACACCAATAGTCGATTCGCCAAGTAGGTAGCCCAACAAGTTTAGTCCAAGATAGGGTTGCCACCTTTCCTTTCTTCTCATCGAATCGCTTGGCAATGCCTCCCTACCATCAAAGGTAGGTCGTGGTGGGCAACATTGGCCAATTGCCGATTGAAATAACATACCCTTCTTCGTCGTATAATATTTATGATTTCTCTAAATTTTCCAATAATTGCTTTGCATGCACCTATCCACCAAATATTATGTTCTCATGCTACATTAACAAGCAAAATGTTAAAGCTCAATAATAACAACAACGTGAATCTTAAATTGCTCACTTAAATATGTGCAAAACAACATTTTCATGGGTATAGTACAACAACCATAAAACTAATTACAAAATATGTATAAAAAAGACTAAAAAACATACGGAAATCTTGTTTTCACAAGTGAAATCTTAAAATGAAGATTTTCGCAGCTCTACATATGAAAATGTTGCTTTAACAAATATAATACAACATATATATATATATATATATATATATATATATATATATATATATATATATAGAGAGAGAGAGAGAGAGAGAGAGAGAAAAGTGAATATGTGGTTGTTATGTACCTAAATTTAGGTATAAAACCTTTTAAACGACGTTTGTTTTAAATAAAACAAATACAATTTCTTTTTTTTCTTAAGTTTGTTTTAATAGAATACCATTGAATCGAGTTCAATTTATGGAATGAAAAAGATCAATTATATATCATTTTATTGCAAAACATCATTGAAGTTTATAGGGAATGTAAAAAAAACTTTTTGACAAATATAACTCTAACATTTTGTCCTTCAATTGCAAAACTATATCGAATGATTTGTGAAAAGCTTGATTGAGTTATTGCATATTTCTTTTATATTTTATTCTATTAATTTTCATTTAAAACTAAGTGGGGTTGATTAAATGATTATGACTTTTAATGTTTTAAGTTCTTAGACACAATGAAGAAAAATAACATAAATTTGATCGGTTTAGTAAGTAACATGATTAAGGAAGAATAATTAACGAAATATCATGATTAGTTTGGATATACCAGCCACATATTCCCTAAGCCCATATATATATATATATATATATATATATATATATATATATATATATATATAGAGAGAGAGAGAGAGAGAGAGGTTCAAATGTTTTTAACAACTATTGTGTGCCTGTGTGCACCAATAAGAATTCAGGAAATAATTAATTATTAAATAAATCATTTAAGGGTATTATAGTAATCTTGGCATATTTAAATATGGTAGATAATTAATATGTTCTTAATTATTCCTTTAAATATGGGATGTAGTCAAAATCTGTTGAAAAAAACCCTAGCCGATCACGTATCCAACGATTTATCCTCCCTCTCGTTTTCCCAGCATTGGTCCCTGCTATTCAACGGGGTTTCGGAGGTTTTGGGCTACCGTAGAAGGGGAGATGTGCTAGAGGTTCGATCAGAGGGCAGGAGGGGTTCCGACGAATCTTCATAGGCCTTGATCGATGGGAACAGAAGAGAAAGAAAGCGAGGGGAGGAGGTATCGATCTCCGATGAGTGACTAGACCGAAGAACAAAGGGAGAAGCAGCGGGGTGGGGCTGTTGCTCCGATCGAAGAAGGTCAGGAGGTGGAGAGGATGTGGTGGTGGTCACTGATTCTTCTTCTCCGGTAAAATCTAGGTATTTTTTTTATTCATGTCTTCTGATTATGGTTTTAGTTAATTATTTATATGTCAATTAGTTTATTTGTCAAGACAGGAAAAATAAAAAAACATTGCAAAATAGGATAAGTAAAATAACATGTTGTTAGAATATATTGATTTGAAGATTACATTATGTTAGAATAAGTTACAATTTTTTAATGTTTGCTATATTCTATCAGAATTACAACCCACATTGCCAATTTAAAATATTGTATGCATTCTGCCAAAATTTAAAATGACATATATATATTCTGTCAGAATAATGATAGTGCAGTAATGGTAATTGCACTTTAGAGTTAATGATTCTTTTAGAATTTGTGTTTGCCTTTTTTGTAATAGATTTGCTATGATATTTTTCCACATAATGAACAGGTTCAGTAAAATCATTCTTAAAGAATACGATATTTTTTTTAACCATTCTTAGTTTTTGTTGCATTTTTTATAGGAATTTATTGGAGAATGGTTTGAAGACATGATAGGAAATGCTTGAAGAATGAATCAAAGATTGATCACACTCACATTTTAAGAATCTTGTTATGTTTTAAAGAATTACACTTGTTATTCTTTCAGAGTTTTGTTATTATTCAAGAATGTTCTTTGTATCACAATCATATAATGTAATTATTTGATATATTATTAGTGCAAGAAGACATCTATTCTTTATAAAATGTTAGTGTTGATAATATGTTCTATACTTCTTTAAGCATGTTAATATATATATATATATATATATATATATATATATATATATATATATATATATATATATATATAATATTGAATATAATCATATTCTGCAAGAATAAAATCAAAAATATATTTACTAGTTTATGGTTGATTTTTATGTCATTCTAACAGAATGAAATTGGATATTATTAAAAATTATATTCGAATTAAATTTAAAAAATTCAGATTTTTAAAAATAAGGGTATTAATTATCCCTTAAAATCTGGAAATTTCCTTTTTTAATATAGGTTAATTGACCAAAATACCCTTATGTTGAAATTTATGTGATTATATGTTACATGTTACCCTATTTTAATATCATAGACCCTCAGATCAAGATCATTGATTCTATTCCATCCGTTGGTCCAGATTTGTGCTTACGGGCACACAATAGATGTCAAGAACATTTGAACCTAGCCCTATATATATATATATATATATATATATATATATATATATATATATATATATATATATATAGAGAGAGAGAGAGAGAGAGAGACACACACACACACACACACGAAAAAGCTTATTTTAATTCGTATATTGTTATCAACTTGTCTCATTTTCTCTAGAGATAATTTATTCGTAGATACGACACAAACGTTTAAAAGATGAAAAATATTTTTTTACCTTATATATGAGACCATAGTCTAATAGTCATGCCCATTTTGAGCGTGTTCGACAAAACTAGCTAGTAGCGAGTAGCTGCTAGCCGATAATGTTTTGTTAAACGCTACGTGATGTAGATTTTAGATTTAGAGTGTTTAACTAAACACTTAAAATTGCTAAATGAAGTTTTTTGTTCAAATAAAACGTTTTATCAAACTCTAAAAACTGAAACCTCTCAAACGTTTCATCCCAAACACATTTTAAAAATAACATTTTCATAGTCCAATATGATTTTTTCCTTGGCCCATTGATAATATATTATTCATTTGATGATTTCGTAGGTCCTATCGACGAAATTAATGATTATTTTTGAAAATTTTCCAACTTTTATAAATATCTTAAATTACAGTAAATTAGATTAAATGTTATTAACCTTTTTCATTCAAAAATTATTGTTAGATAAACATAACGTATGATGATGAATTATTATTACTATAACATTTAAAATTAGTTAAAATATCTAAACACCAATGATATATACTTATAATTTCATTTAAGTCCATCAAAATTTGTTTTGTAGTAATTAAACTCTAATTATTTATTTATTTATTTATTTATTATTATTATTTTTTTTGCATTCTGTTAAAATATATAATAATTATATATATTATTTCACTAGGGGGAGATATTCAAATAGGAATAAAAGAAGGTTATGAATCTCTTATGAACCAAATTCACTACTAAATTGTAAATACAAACTATTAGGCTGAAATGGGCACTATGAATTTAACCGTAAATAACACCAAATCATTACAATTATTAAACTTAACTGTGAATTTATAGTTATTATGAATTTATAGTTATTAAACTGTCAGCCAAATTATTTATGTCCACAATTTCTATACGAATGTGGTTCGTAAGTGGTTTATAACTTTTTATTCACTATCAAATCTATTTCTATGTCAGTAATATTTATTTGTTTTTTTTTTTGATAGATTTGAAAATCATGAAGTAATTATTAAAAAAAATAGAAAATGGAATCTATAATTATATATATATATTTTTTTTTAATTTTTGGTTATAAGAGTAAAATATGAACAGTTTCAATAATTCAGTGGCAAATTATTTAATGAAAAAAATTTAATGAGTAAATATGAAAAAAATCCTTTCAAGTCATTATCCCTAAATTAGAAACTAATGGACAAAATTTATGTAATTACTTGTTACATAAAATTTTGAATTCAAATATCACAAATTTTTATTGGAATGACCATTTGCTTGTCCTGTTAGGTTAGCCTGACCCGTTGGTTAACCGACACCGATCTCTCTTTCTATATTCATCGCTTTCGATTGCGGCGAAGATTGCGTTTGGTACTCCTGTTGTGTTCTTCCTGTTGTCTCTCTGAAATCAATCATCGCCCCAAAGAATTTTTGATTCATTCCCTCTTTCATTCACCTTAACAATTTGCTTCTTCAAAACCCTAGTTCATGGACAACTCCAAAGACCAAGGCAGCAAGATCGCCAACACCGATGAAAACCCTAGCAGCAATACTCAATCACCTGTTGATTCTTCCCTTATTCCTGCTGCCACTGTAGAAAATGGCAATCCAAACCGCCCTTCTGCGGCTCCTAGAACTCCCTTTACCAATCTAAGTCAGGTCGATGCTGATCTTGCCCTCGCTCGTACACTACAAGACCAGGTATATCTCTTCGTATCTGTAGACTGAGGTTTGTTTTTTATTTGGATTGCAAGTTCTTTGTCTTTTATTCTTTGTTTTAAACTAGGTGGAGTTTGAGGGTATGAAATTCATTATTTTGAACTCTGGCCTTGATTGTTTCTAGTAAGATTCTTGCTCCAATTGAAACTAATATTTAGGGGCGAGATGCAAGCGTCGGTCTTATTGTGCTGTGCATGAACCCTAAATTTAAATAAGAACATCATGATATTGATTGTTTGATAGTTTTGTGGGTAGTGGGTTTGTGGTTTTCTCTTATGTGATATCTCCTGTTAGATTTTTTTCCTTATGAAATTGTGATTGGATTCAATAGGAAAGGGCATATATGATGTTGAGAATGAATGGCGATGGGAGTGACCATGAGAGTTGGGAAACAGGAAGTTATGTGCATGATGATGATGATGAATTTGATCATCACAACAGTGAATACGAGGGTTCTGAAGCCAATGAGGAAGAAGAAGATGCATTTGATGTCCATGCTCATCTTGATCTTGGATCTGGAGAGGAGGATAGAGGTAACCACGGTGTTGAATTAGATCCTGCTTCTTTCCCAGATGATGAGTCATATGCAAGAGCTTTACAAGATGCTGAAGATCAAGAAATGGCTGCTAGATTATTGGCCCTCACTGGCATACATGAAAGTGAGTTCTTATCATGAATTTCATTTTCTTATTATTTTACCATCTTTATGATCATGTCATGTCGACATTGATTCATATCCTTTCAGTGGAAAACATAGATGTCTAACAAAGTCTTTGCTTATTGCCAGTGGTTACAGAGGAAGATGATGATATTGATGATCACGGTGGTAATTCTCAGGTGATAATTTGTTATGCCCTTTGGTTCATAATTATTATTTAGATGAATAACAAAAACATGAAGATAATGATTCTTCTTATCTGATGATTTCAACGATATTTCTGGAAGAGTAGTTAAAACTTGTAACACTAACAGCGATAATAGTAATGCATATAGATTCAACAATCTAACATGTTACAATATCCCCTTTAAGTAATTAATCCGTTTTCTTGTTGTGATAATAACTATACTACTGTTGAATGATATAAGTGTAAAAGATCAAATTCCAAGTATGATAAGCACATCAACTAGTATCCAAAAGCCTCATTATGTACTATGAGTGTATTTATTAGGAAAAAATAATTTAAAATCCTAGACTAACTGAATTAAGAAACTGAATCTGAGGCATCTACACTCTACACTATAAAAACAAGGGTGATATTACTAAAAAAACACGATATACTTTCATCGTTTAATTGATTGTTCAATGGTTAAATCTGTAAAAATCAGTTTGTTATGTTAATTATGTTTTGTTTTGTTTTCCAGGGTACATGGGATGATGTTGACCCAGATGAACTATCATATGAGGTAATAATTTAATTTGTAATCTACTTATTATAATTTCATTTCTTACACAAGGAGTTGCTCTTGTTTGTGCAAAAGACATAAATGCCCTCTTCCTTTGTCATTGAAAACAGTCTTGGAAAACTTGAACTGGTTGGTATAAATGGGACAACATTTGCAAGCTCTCGATCTCCTGTGCAAAAGACATAAATGACCTCTCCTTAACATTTTATCTAAATATATGTAAATTGTTTTAGGAATTACTTGCACTTGGTGAAGTGGTGGGGACAGAAAGCAGAGGGCTCTCTGCTGATTCAATTTCTTCTTTGCGCTCAGTAGTATACAAGATCCAGAATAATCAAAACGGAAGCAGTGATACGTAAAACACAACAAACAAACTCTTCTATTTTTTTTTTTTTTTTTTTTTTTTTATTCCTCATTTTATTTATTCTGATACTATTTGTTTGTTTATTAATTTTGATTGCAGATGTGTTATTTGTCGGTTAGATTATGAAGATGGGGAAAACTTGAT
The DNA here is from genome assembly GCF_051521515.1 of Lactuca serriola. Lineage (NCBI taxonomy): Eukaryota > Viridiplantae > Streptophyta > Magnoliopsida > Asterales > Asteraceae > Lactuca > Lactuca serriola. The sequence goes on from NC_136411.1 coordinate 107,048,914, forward strand.
CTTGCTGTCTTGTAAACACTCTTACCATTCTGAATGCATAACCAACTGGTTACAAATCAACAAGGTATGTCAAATCACTCCCCATTTTTATTTTTATTTTTATTATTATTAAGTCTGCATTATAAGAAGACACTTGTACTATTGTGGTGCAGGTGTGCCCTGTTTGCAGCACGGAGGTGTCAACATCATCCGGAACTGGAACCACAGGCTGTTGACTCGGATGATGAATGAATTGATGGATGGTTTTATCTTTTTACTATTGTGTGAAAACTGAAAAACACCAGACCATAAATAATATGATTTCTGACAATTGTATTGTTTGTTACTTGTTAGTTATATATTATAATCTCTATATAATATGCTGTAGTTGGTTAGCTACCTACCTTACCTTTTTCATGGAACTTACTTTGGTATTTTTCTCATTTCTCATTTGTATGAAGAATGTGTATTGGATCCTGACTCTTAAGTCAATTTTTGGAATCGTTGTTACAAATTCTAGAGGTATTGGTATTGATAATGATAGTAACGACAACGATGCATTCATGTTGAAGTTACAAGATAATCAATTTCAAACGATTTGTTTCCTCTATAGTCTATACTTGAAAGTTAAAACCTATGCGCTTTAGTTGAATGTTTACTAGAAAAACTATATATTTGGATGACACTACACTGTTATGGTATAATACGACAAAATGAATGTATTGTATGGTCTTATAAGAAGAGAAACTCAATTCAAAAAAATTGAGGATTCGTAAAGCACATCGAAGTTGTGTGATTGTTTGCAAGGATTTCGATATTGAATACCTAGGTCAAATTTGGAAGCCCCTCCATATACATATTTTCAATTCAAGATTCTATTAGTAACAAATATGTAAAAAATTTATTTTATTGATAAGTATTTTTTTTTCCAGCACCATATTAATAATTGATAAAGAATAAATTCTTTTATTTAAATTTAGAATTCTATGGAACAACCATTATACATTGTTTCTAAAAAAACCATCCATATTTTCAAATTATTGTATCATAATATCAAATTCAAAACTGAACATATCAACTTTTTGTTATTTATAAATAAACATCTATAATGATATATTTATAATAATGTTTTTTTCAAAATTTGAATGGCATTCACAATGTGAACGAATATATAAGGTTCACATATATTATGCAACATTACAATTTCATCCTTAAATTTAAATCCTTTTGGTCAAAACATGTTTAAGCACTCATGGTCAGCAAAGATTTTGAGTTTTACCTCATAAAAATACCAACAATGCATTATATAACAACTCCATTCGTTATTGAAAAAAGTTTTCTTTTGTTCTTCAAGACATCCAACCTTTGACGAATCCACTTGGACACATTTTCACTCACCATATAACCCACAAGCTACACTTATTAAGCCAAAATTCACGTGTACATATACAAAATGTCTTGTAATCTTTCGTTGTAAAGAAGTACGGAATATATCGATATGAATGTTCATTTATAATGAATAAAATATTATAAATTTTTTCCTTCAATAAGAAATAAGTCCTTAAGAACAAAAAAGAAAGATAATGAATTTTTTAGAACAAGAAAAACCTGCAACCACAAATAATAATGATTAGATACAGTTTTATAAAAATAAAGATTATTTAAAAAATAAAAGCCAATGTAATGGCATACTAACTTCTTCTAACAACTAACTATCCATTCAAAATAATAATAATAATAATAATAATAATAATAATAATAAAGATAGTATAGTTAAATCAGATATTAGCCGGGCCATTGTGAAGTTTACTTTGTTAGCCCTAATAAAATCTACAACATAATTTTTTCATCGATCAAAGTAGCTGTGTCACAAAAATTGTGTCTATTGCAAGGGTTTTTGTAGAAAATATTAGGCGTGATTAGAGAGAGGGTTTTGTAGAAAACATAAAAAATGGCGTCGAGAGGAGGAGGAGGAGGAGGAGGAGCAGTCGGAGGGAGAATACCGGAGTTGGAGAAGATGAGCGTCGAACAGCTGAAAGCAATCAAAGAACAGACCGATCTAGAAGTCAATCTTCTTCAAGACAGCCTCACTAACATCCGAACCGCCACTACTCGTCTCGATCTCGCTTCCATAGCTCTTCAAGATCTCTCCATCCGACCTCAAGGTCTTCACATCACCGTATACGCACATGTTTTTCTTTGTGAAGTTTTGTTAGTTCAGTGTTCTTAATTCCTTCTCCATGTTACAGGAAAGAAAATGTTGGTTCCTTTAACAGCCTCCCTCTATGTTCCTGGCACCCTCGATGACGCTGAAAAAGTTCTCGTTGACGTTGGTACTGGATATTTTATTGAGGTTCGTACCATCGTTTACTATTATCGTGCTATGCTTTTGCAAATAGAACGCTCATAGTATTCCTATTCCTATTGGTAGCAATTGCTCTAGGGTTTAATGTAGATTTTGATATTCTTTCTGGAAACATTTTTACTCTGAATGCGAGTTAAGAGGAGTTGAGAAGAGAGGGATTCCCATTTTATATTTCTATGCTTCATGCTTCTAGTTTTGGGATCTAATCCAGGCTACAAAGACTCACATCTCCTATCCGAGAACTAGAGAGCAAGAAAAGTTTGAGAACCTAAAACTTTACATGACTTTTTGAAGATCAAAACCGTGTATACAACTTGTAATCTTTGTGAATCTAGATAATCTACAGAAGCTGCATCTAGATTGAGTTTGCCCTTTACATTTTGTGTTATCATTTCTCAATATAACATTTTCTCCCTTTATCTTTATTTGTATGTGTATGTGTGTGAATAGAAAACAATGGAAGAAGGGAAGGATTATTGTGAACGTAAAATCAACCTGCTGAAATCAAATTATGACCAACTTTTAGAGGTATGTTTTCTTTCAATAAATCTCTGTGTTTTTGCATTTCTTCACTAATAGTAATAGGCAACAACAATATGTAAACCTAAAACTTGTAATTTAAGTATATTCTATTATGTGTAAAAACTAAAAAGCTAAAAGTAGATTGCCTATATTGGTAATAAGAGTAAAATAAGTTGTTGTTTTGTGATTATTATTATTATTTATTTGTGAAGGTTGCAAGCAAGAAGAAAAGCATAGCCGATGAGGCAGGAATGGTGTTGCAAGCCAAACTGAAACAACTCTCTGCTGCATCATAAATTTCATGGTTTTATTTATCGGATACTGTATTTTTGTTATGGGTTTTTATTGGATTTTAAAGTAATGTATAACTTTTCATGCATCAAGTACAAGTCATTATATCAACATCTGTTTAGGGAACCAAAATGATTTTCCCTCTTTCATACAACTTAGCTTTGCTCAAAATGCTTATGCACACAGTTTTTGCCGAGCAAAATGAATGTTATTGGTTTCGAGTTCACATTAAAAATATGGAATGATGAAAAATCTGTCGTGAACTTGTTTTCAACATACAAGTGTTTGTTATAACGTTTGAGATGATGATGACGATTTGGATTATAATTTTGTAATCTATTTGCATTGAACTTGTTAAAAGTTATTTTATTTATTTACCGATTTAACTTTTCTGTATTGCGTTGTTTCTAATATAATTATTTGTAATGATAAATGCAAGGTAACAAAACGAACTATTACATGAATAATTTTGGATAAGATTATATCCTAAAACACATGCTAGATTGTGACACACATGATTATGTGGATTGTCTCATTGGAAGGAGAAAAATTATGATTATGGAATATGCTCTATAATCGTGATTACAAGCATCTTGTAACTTTTCGATGCTTAATTTTGCTTTGACTGTGAAGGGATTAATCATCATAAATTGTTTGTTAGCTTTCTCTTGCAATATTAAGGACTTTTTAAACCAGGTAGCCCGTGTGACCCCTCAAATTTCATCTAGAAGCTTCTTATTTTTCGTATTTTTTTATATTGCGGTGCAACTTCGGTAAAAGTATGGGTTATCTTATACTATTATAAATCCAAAATATTTGAAGGCCAAATTTAATAGTCAATTTTTTTTTTAAAATAGCCCAAAATGTTTAAGCCCAATCTTTTAATGAAATAAAAAATAGCCTAATGTCCAAATCTTGTATCCATTTGATAAAAAAAACATGAAAAAACAGAAGGCTGATCGATCATCCCCTGCTGCCTTCTCTGAGTTGCTGTTGCTAATCCGTCATTCACTGTTGCCGTTTGCTGACGACGTCTAACGACCATCTCTGACCAACGGGTTTCAAGTTCACATAGTCACATTGCACAATGAAGCAAGTAAGTTAACTCAATCTTATTCCTATTATTTATTGTTAGATTATTTTAAATTTTCATTATTTGATATTATGTTGAAACTTGAAAAACTAGAAATTAGCGTTTGTTTAATTAGGGACTTAGGGTTAATAGTTAGTGATTATTTGTTGTTAGAAACTTGAAATTAGGTTTATAGTTGATTTTGATTGTAGGGTTCTATTAACAATTTTTTCAAAAGATAGACAATTGTGTTTTTCAGCAATGAAATTGTTGAAGACCGATTTGTGAAATAGAATATCTTATAGTCTATTTGTCACTTTATTATGTCTAATGAAATTGTGGTTTTTGTTTGTTTGTTTTTATTTTATTTTATTTTATATTATGTGAATTTTTTATGCTACCTTTTTTCTTATCATATATTACGCGGAATTCAAGTGATTGATCGTGCTGATAAAGCGTGCACTTGAGTAAAGGAAATAATTTGGTGAAGAGGTTGATCCAGTTGAGCTCGGTAAGAGTTGGTTTCATGGGGTTGTTTGTCCGATAGTTATGTTCATGTGTTCCGCTTACCTTCATCCTCTTCAACAAACCATCATAAATACTTAACCTTATTTTTTTTCCTTTATCACTCGCATTTCCTGCTCATTAATATACAAACTATAAAGAAATCAAATTTGCTATAAAGATGAAAGCTAAAAATCGATTTATTGATGTAGGATAAGAAGCAAATATGGCTTCAAAGTCAAATTACAAAATTATTGACCGTACAAATTTAAGATCCTATAGAATATAACAAATTGGTCCAATAACTTTTGTGAGAATTATACTTCATTCAAATTCAGTAATTCACTATAACAAAGAAACCAAATTTGCTAAAAAAAATTAGATGTATTGACCTTCCATGGATCCAATAAGTCCCGTGAACCAAAGTTTTGTCTTTCTTGGTTTCACAATTTCAACTCCAACGGGTGATTTTGGGTTTCAATATCCAACTCATGGATTAACCCTATGCAATAATAAACCTTGAAATTGGAACTAAAATCAAATTACCAAAGGATAAATGTGTAATTATACATACAAGGAGCAAAAACGATATGATTATTCCTCTTTAATTCAACATTCAACACTCAAAGAATTCAACGACCTTGATAAGATCAAAAGGAAAAATTCAAAGTTGTTGGCTAGTGATCGACACTGCCGATGTTTACTGTTCCATGTCACAGGAGTAGGAGAGACTAATAGAACGAAAAATCATAAGGAAGCATGGTACTCACCACTTTGTACAGAGATGAAACCAGCCTCCCGTTTACTGTAAGAGAATGGAGGAATGAAATAAAGGGGACACAGACACATATGGAATTAAATGGATGAAGAGGTGAATGGAGTTGTGGAGTGCAAAGGGGAGTTGAATTCCGAGAAGATTATCGTGGGGAAAAGAATTGAGATCAAGGACATGGGGGAAAATACTGGAAGAAATGGATGGTAGCTGTTGCACTAGCCCATGGGCGGCTCAGTCATTTTGGGGGCTCTAAGCAAGCCAAAAATTTGGGGCCCTTTGGCCTTTATTATACTCGGAAATCAAAAACGGATGAGATGAATATTTCGCAGAAATCAGAATCGGTAGAAGAATGCAAAGTCATTTTAGTTTCATAAATGCAGCGTTCGTTAATTTATTCTTCTGCTTCATTTATTTTGTGATTACCGGATTGAATTTTTTAATGGACTAAACCTTTGGACTTTGAAGAATATGTGGCCCTTTAGAATTAAGGGCCCTAAGCCCTACCTTAAAAATCCTCTACATAGAGACGGCCCTGCACTAGCCGATTTACCTGAGATCATGGAGGAACCGAAACTCTGCACGTACCGGAGGTTGAAGATGGAGTGATCACAAAGGTCGTGGGCAACCTTGGAGGTGATTATAGTTTTGAGCCTGAAACATAATAGTCATTTCACGAACTATGAAATATGTTTGTGAAAAATTTCTAAATTTGTGAAATAATGATAGAAGTAAAAATAATACTGGATTTGAAAATTTTGATTGTTTATGATTATTCACATATAAGTAAAACAACTTGTAAAATTATTTAAAAACATTTCACAAAATTCTACACTAAAACCAAAAAACAGAAACAATCTAACAGAAAAAAAAAATCATATTCAAATGTTTTTTTTCAGGCCAAAAACTGAATTGTTTGTTATTTACAATATTTCACCATTGACACATGTTTACATTTCACTCAGCCCCAACATAAACAAAACCACTCTCTCGTACCGATCTTTCCCGTATCACCATGGAAACCGATCGCACAACCGGCAGCACTCCTGGATCCATCGAATCGCCGCCTCAGCTTCCGCCACCAGAACCCCACCATCACCACGACCACACCAGCGCCTGCGTCAACTGCGGCGGCCCTACTTCCTTCCCACCACCACCAACATGGTCCGAAACCTCTCCTCCGCCGGTCTACCGCCCCATTCGCGCTCCCGCAATCAACCTCCCTCCCAACAACAACGCGCAACAGACCATTATACTGACACCAGTTCCTCAAGCCCAAAAGGTCTCCGTCGTCTCTCCACCCTACCACTTCCAAACCCCGACCAAAATTATTCACTCCGAAGACGATATCCGCCGTTTCCGTGACTCTGCTACTTCCAAAAACTACCTCGGCTTCGTCGTCGCTCTCTCAGAATCCATCCGCGGCCACAAGATCTCTGATCCATGTCACATGTCTCCCACAATCACCTCCATCATCTCCATCCTTCAAACCCTACTTCAATTTGTAGATGAAATTCCTCCTCTCCAACAGTCTGCTCGATACGGTAACCTCGCGTATCGGGATTGGCACAGCCGTATGACTGAAAATGCGGATTCCTTAACGCTCCAATTCCTCCCCGCCGATCTCAATTCCGCCACCGTGGAGATAACCCCTTACTTTACCGATAGTTTTGGGAATGCGAGCCGAATAGACTACGGAACTGGACACGAGACTAATTTTGCTGCCTGGTTGTATTGTCTTGCGAGATTGGGAATCATCAAGGAAGAGGATTACCCAGCTGTTGTTTCTAGGGTTTTCGTGAAGTACCTTGAACTCATGCGAACCTTGCAGCTGGTTTACTCTTTGGAGCCTGCTGGTTCACATGGGGTGTGGGGGCTTGATGACTACCACTTCTTGCCTTTCATTTTTGGGTCTTCGCAGTTGATTGATCACAAGTATATGAAGCCCAAATCAATCCATAATGGTGATATACTCGATAATTTTTCCAAGGAGTACATGTATCTATCTTGTATTGCCTTTGTAAAGAAGGTTAAAAAGGGGCCATTTGCAGAGCACTCGCCATTGTTGGATGATATTAGTGGGGTGCCGAATTGGAAGAAGGTGAACAGTGGATTGCTTAAGATGTATAAAGTGGAGGTCATGGAGAAAGTTCCCATTATGCAGCATTTCCTCTTTGGTTGGCTCATCAACTGGTAAGTCTATGTTATCCTTCCAGTCTTCAAATCCATTTGTTAAAGTTAGGATTTTTAATTTCTTGCTTATCCTCATCATGTAAGAATATCTCTAAACATGGTTTTGAGTTTCTAAACATCCTTCGGATATAAGTTGTTGGATCATGATCACTAGCCATTCTACATAGTAGATTTCTTCAAACTCTTGACCTTCTTGAGGAAAATAAAACATCTGCTCAAATTTAGTATAATTTCTGGCTTTATACCTTTTTTACACCAAAATGAATTTTGTCAATCAAGTAAATATCAAATACTTATGAGTTATGACATCAAATCCCAAATACTTATGAGTTATGACTTCAAATCCCAAATTTAGTATAATTGCATAGGTTGTATTAGTTAAATAGGAATTTAGAAACAGAATATTAGAATACCCATAAAAAACAATGCTACAAGAAGTATGAAGATTACAAAGAATTTCTTAAAAAGTGTCCTGAATATTATTGATGGATGTTTGTTTTGGCAGGGAGTAAATTTAGAGGGAGGGAGCAGTTTTGAGTATTGAGTTTTGAAGCAAACATGTTGAACTTCAGGTTTAGACACTACACTTATTTAAAAGATGACTTTTATATTTTGCTTAACATGATCATGATGATGTATTTGATTGCTATGCCAATATTTACTTACTTAACATGTGTTTAGTTTTGTAGAATATTACACCTTTTTCCTTGTCTTCTATTCCTAAACTATCTATTCTAAAACATCAGAGTACAGCCTATTCTAAAACATCAAAGTACAGCCATTCCCGAGTAAAATAAGAGATTTTATTATAAAGTAAAGGGTTATTGTTAGAAAAATCTCATTATTTTGTCATGGAAAAATCACGACTTTTATTTTTTGAACAGAAAAATCTCAATTATCTAATATTTTGTTTTGCCCAAATTAACGGAAAAGTCCTTGTTTTTATTTAACGGAAAATGATAGATTATCGTGTAAAATTAAATCATCGGAACTCTTTTGTTCAAAAAATAAAAGTTGAGACTTTTCCATAAACTTAGACGAAATAATGAGATTTTTCTAACAATAATCCAATAATAAATGGAAAATAATATTATATAAACTAGACCGATCAAACTCCACAACTTAATGCTTTTGCACCCTTTCTAAAGATTCAACAAAATGAAGATTCGATGACACAAATTTTAAGCATTGGCATCGACAAAAAGCGAAGACAATAATGGTAGGATGCACACATTTGTGTGAAAGGAATTGTTTACCTCAATTTTTTTTTTAAATCGTGTCATTTATAGTACTTCGTGTTTGAAAAAAAAAATGAAGTATCCATTTCGCTCACAGAGGTTCATTAACAAAAGTATTGCCCATTTGTTTGGATGTTAAGGGTGCATTAAACTCAAAACTCCTTGCACATCAAAACTTCAACTTTCCGACACAAGACAATGTTTTTCATGACAACAACTACAAGTGACAGCATATCATGCAAAGTAATCCTATTTTTATTCATGTGAAAAATCGACCCTGACGTGACAATTCCATCATATTTTGTTTTTAATGACCCACGAACACAAAGTTACCAAGTATAGGAATGAGGAATGAATGGTCTACCACTTAAAGACGCATTTTGGAAAATTTTTCAACAAACCCTGCTACTTCGAAAGAGACAAATTTATGCATGTAACAAAAGTAGAATCCCTATGTGCATAAAAGGATATATGATGACAACGCACCTCTTAATGATAATTACTGTGGTCGAGGAGGTGTTAACTTTCCAAAAATCTACTAAAGGAGAACATACATGATGCAATTTATGTTAGACACCAAAACCGAATAGATTTCGGAATTTTTTTCTAGAATTAATCAACATCTTCAATACAAGATGCAATTTATGTTAGACACGACCAAAACCGAAAAGTTTTTGGAATATTTTTCCAGAATTTATCAGCATCTTCAATCTTCAAGCGTTCTTTGATTTCTCACATTTTGACCTTAGTGTTGGTGAGCTCACACAATGTCAACAATGCCCCAATTTGCTAAGGTTGTTTATGTAAGGTATATATGAACTGCACGATTGTCTTTCCGAAAAAGTCATTATGAAGAGTGGAAGACTAAAACATATATAAAGATATAAGGAACCGTGTCGCATAGATGTGATATACATTAACAATTGGCTCTATAAAAAATAAACCTCAGAAACCTCCAACTAACCAGGAGAAGTAAGAGTCGAACCATCAAGAGTATGTAGTCATATAACATGCTTCATGTATATAGTTTAAAAGAAAAAGTCACCAAAGTACAATGTCTAAATGAAAACTACTATGGCTCAAAAAAAAGATTGAACTATTGCAACTATCACATAGAGAATTAAATAGTTTTTCCCTTTGACTTTATTTGTATATAATCAAGTACATAATTCTAATTTTAGAATATGATACCGGTACTAAACCTTGCACACATCATATATGACATCCCTAGTATCGCTACTAGATTTTGGCACATACAATTGTATTGTGATTAAGTGTCTTGTAATTAAGGTGATGTACATACAATACATGAATATGTACTCATAGTAAACTCACATCCAAAGACTGTGATGAAAACACTTCTTCTTCTGACTTTATAGCCTTTTAATCACCACCTATTAATTTCAATAAAGGTTATAATAAAATGGCTAAAATACCCTTATATAATTCTTTGATTCATTTTATGCGTTTTACACTAATTACTAGACTCTATGGAAGCAATGTCAGTAATTGGATGTTAAATAAATAAGCCAAAAACAAGATACAAAAAGTTGTAGAAAACATGACATGAAATCTTACGGCCCGTGTGAATTTACATATGGCCTATGCATGACCCATGTATAGTCTATGCACGTGCATTGGAGAATTTTCTCATGTGGGTTATGTAATTTGCTCCAAGATCTCTAATTCTTCCCAAACACTTCTGATGGTTCTTATTGGTTATTATAGCTCTAACTTACACAAGTTGACATTATTTTATGTAGCACAACATCTATGTCTTAACCAATTAATAACTTTTTTTTTGAAAGAGCCAAACCAAACATCTATGTCTTAACCAATTAATAACTTAATGTCTCCATGTGCCTAAGAGTGTACACATGACACCACTAGATTATTTCCTTAAGCCTTAATTATCAATAATTATTCTCTCAACCTAATTCCATTTTTTGTTCCTGATTTAGTTCCAACAAACATGAATCTAAGCTCATCAATGTGATTTAGAAGCTTAACATTGAAAACTTTAGAGATTGTGAACTTAACCAAATCCTTATATTACATTGAAAACTCTTAACATCGGATCTTGTAATCATGACCTAAACGTTGGTGTCCTAAAATGGATGAGGCTTCCAAGTCGAGTCTTTTTTTTCACATTCTCGTCTACATTACATGATAATAGATTTTGAGAATTGATCATCCATAAGTAATTTATAGAGGTTTTTCCCCAAGAAACCAAAACCAACCACAAAATTTAGGCTAACAGTTCCTTTACCATTACTAAAAGTTAATTCATATGCATAAGCATTTAGTTAAGACAAAAATATCAAATTTCGCATAATACCCAATCAAGGTTTTAAAAAACGCTCAACGTTATCTAGTTGATGACCTTAGGTTAAGGGATTAATCGGGGACCCTAAATTGCTATTTCGTTGGATTTTAAAAAATAAAATATGAATAATATCATAACAAAGGTCATAAATATCACTAGTATCATAACAAAGTAGGTTAATATGATTAATTAATACAACAATAATCATTCCTTAAATAGTTTCTATTGAGATAGAACTTCTTTAAAGTATTAAAATTTCATCATTCGCTACTATTGTGCTCTATGTGTAGGCGTGGATTAATCGCTAGAAGCCTTCTAGTCGGTCGGGTAGTGCATAAGGACTAATCGAAGATTAATCGGGACCTAGACAGGATTTTTACAGCAATGTGCTCGATACATAATTGTGTTTCAAAATCCACCTTCCAATACTAATGCAAAGATACCAACAATTTCAACACTTAAATCATCACCATTCCCAAAATGTGAGATATATTAGGATTCTTTATTATAATTTATCCCCCTCCTACGTACACATGACGACAGACTCATCTTCTACTTATCCTTATACATATTGTAATTGATCTTAGAGGCACCAAACTACGTAAGGATGGAGGTCAATATGAAGTGGATTAAGAAGCCCTCGTTTATCTACATATTTATGCCTTTTAACGTGTTTTCTGTTTTTCTTATCATCATGATGTGTTCACACACACCACTCATACCATCATATTTAGTAATTAACATCTTAAATATGAAAGTCTTGTATGATCCATAAGCGGTAACCTTGAATTATTCCTCCATTGAGTCTAAATATATGTTTTTTATTGTCTAGGTTTCGAATGGCTTTACGAATAGATAACGACATGGACTTTTTTAACAATCATGAATGAAATGTTAATCATTGCTCCCATTCTGATAGCGAGTGCAACAAGATAATAATATCCAACTCATGATCTAAATAATTTATTCAAAATTCAACTTTATGTTATTTCTTTGTGTCGAAAATCCATGCAATTCAAATGTTCAATTCCTTCATTTGCGGTTAAAGTTGCTTAGGTTATAGAAATATTAGATGTATGCATAAAAGTGACTAAATACATTGAATCATAAATTATAAAAACATATATATGAAAGATCTTGCATGCCCAAGTGTAACATCCCATTTTTCAAGTAGCTTCATATTCATCCCTCAGATTTGAATTATGTCAATTTTTGGCCTTTGGGTTGGAAGGAAGTGGTAAGAAAGGACTAAGCATGAAAGGTTATAAATTGGGCGAGTACGCCCAACATAGGCTGTGGTACGCCCAACGTAGAAGTTTAAATGATCGCGGGTGTAGGAGGAGTACGCCTAGCATACGAGAAGTACGCCCCGCATACTCCTAGAGACCCTAAACCCTAATTTTGGGGCTAACCACTATATAAAGAACATTATGGCTCAAACCTTAGCATCCTTATCAGCCGCCCCAACCTCAGAGAAACCCTAAAACGCCTCACTTCTTCATCTTTGGGTGATTTTGACTTCAAGAAGCCCCTTTTGGGTGGTGTAAGCTTGGAAGAGGAAAATAAGAAGTTGGCAAGGAAGAACTTGGGAAGTTGGAGCTCATAGATTTGGAATAGCATCATCATTTGGAACTCTTTGGAGGTATAAAGTTCATAGCTTTACCTAAGAATACTTAGATCTAGTGTAGTTTGGTTTTGGAGTCATTTTGGTCCCAAGAATGAACCTTAATGATGAAATCTCGTTTTGAGCTTAGGGTTGCCACCCTCAGAGATAAAAGGCTCCCGTAAGCAGTAATGTCTCCATATTGAATGTCTTAATGGGTTCATGCATGAGATCTAGCCCTCTTCATGGAAGTAATGCATCATTTTTGGAGTTTGGGATTGTTTGGGCCAAGTAAAGTCACGAAGTCAGTGACTTTATGGATTAAGACGTGGAAAAGGACCAGGATCTGTGATTATAGCTTCTAAAGTGGAGTATTAAGCCCTTAATGAGAAAAGGACTTAACAGGGGATTTACACTGAACATACGTGTATGTACGACCAACGTACGCACCTTCTAGCCTGTACGCTTAGCGTACGTGGATGTACGCCCCGCGTAATCTGTCAGTATGGACTTTGTGTTATTGGGTCACGATTTGGGCCATGCTTGGGTATTTGGACTTAGATGGGCCATCAGGAGTTAGTTGTTATGGGCCAATAATATGTTTGAGCTTAGGGTAAGGCCCATTTAGGGGATTGGGCCCAATGTAGTAAATTGGGCCATTAGTGGGCCACTAGGGGATTTGGGAAGACCATCCATTGTTGGGCTTTTTATATTCTGATTTTGAGCCTTTGATATGGACCAAGTTGGACTAGGGGTAAAATGGTCATTTTACCCTAAGGAGGATTATTTTGTTGAACTAAGTGATATTTTGGTATTGATAGCTTTGGGAGTCGAGAGATCAGCTGTTCGGGATATTGGTGAGGCAGCGCTTCAGGAGTTCGATTCTTTGGTTCAGATCAGCAGTGCAAGGTGAGTTATCCTCACTATATCAACAGGGTCTAAGGCACCAAGGCCGACCCTTATTGGATTGTATCCGGTTATGGCATGATATGTTTATTGGTTTGCATCCTGGTAGTTAGGATGAGGTTATGTTTATGCTTAGTGACCTGGTTAGGTCGGTGTCCTGGTTATAGGATGGTATTATGTGATATGCTAGTATGATCTATTAGATCGGTATCTTGGTAGATAGGATGTTACATGATGTTATGATCTGTTAGATCGGTTTCCTGATAGATAGGATGATATATGATGTTATGATTCGTTAGATCAGTATCCTGGTAGACAAGATGTTATATGTTGATATGATCTGCTAGATCAGTATCCTGGTAGATAGGATGTTGTTATGCTGTTATGATCTGCTAGATCGGTTTGTATGTCTATAGACTGTTATCTGATATATGTGCACATGTTTGTTTGGCGGTTGAGGCTTATCTACTTTGTGCAAAAGCCAATAGACCTGGGCATTCCAACCTGTTGGTTGTGAGCCATGGGTATTCCATCCCGAGGATGATTGGACTCATAGTATGTGGGCATTCCAACCTATTGGTCGTGGGCCTGGCGTATTCCATCCCGATGGTGATTGGACCCATAGTATGTTGTTTATAATTATATGTGTATTGTTGTGGGTATGGGTATTTTGGGGTAACTCACTAAGCTTTCAGGCTTACAGTTTTAGTTTATTGTTTCAGGTTCAACGGATGACCTCAGGAAGGCGAAGGCGTGACAGTACACTTCCTCGATTGATGATTATGATTTCTGGGAACTCTGATGTTTAAACTATTTTGAAAACAAATTGTAATAACCGAATGGTTTTATATGATTTAAAAAGTTTTAAATTTGCTCGAATTTTACGGATGTTACACCAAGAGTCATTGTATAATGATATTGCTAATAACATAAATTCTTATATGGGCGCACCTTATAACAACTTACCACTAACTGATTATTTATTAGTATAATTTTATTATTAATAAATATATCAACACTTGTATTTATTTGGAAAAACATTAGTTTTGTGAAAATAATATTTTGGGAATTATTATTTCTAGGAAATAATAATTAAGAGAACAAAACTATCTTAATATACATAAGGTATATATTTAAATGTTATGTACAACTTTTTGGTCACTTTGAGTAACCATCAAGTTAACATATGTAACTAGCTAGTTGAATAAAGTAAAAAACATTTCATTTTTGTCTCCTTTGACCTATATGAAATGATGGTGTTAGACATGCATTTTGATTTGTTTATTACCTCATTCCATGCTTATAAGAAAGCCCCATGCTTATATTATTTTATGTCCACATTTTGTACTAAGTGTTGGTATAAAAGAAAGGCTTAAAGATGAGTTTCGACTAGTTGTTTTACTCACTTTTCTCTTAAAAAATTGCAGCCAAAATTTGGATTTTGCATGCTCTCACCTTCTTCTTCTTTCTTCCATTTGGTGCTAGAAATTAAGGCTCTAAGGTTTCTTCTCTTTAAACACTTATTCGGTATAAGTCTTAAAGTGTAAGAACAACTTTATGACAAGTGTTCACTAACATATTTTAGTGGTTCAAAGCTTGTTTGTTGGATACATTATAACGAACTTCTACTTGGAGTTTTAAATCCATTTTCATCAACTTCCTAATTGCCAAATGAACCAATGTCTTCAAAGGTTTTTACACTTTCTTCTTCTGCTTTGGTTATGTTTAATATTTCTAAGTTCTTGCAAAATGATCATTGGTGGGTATATTTATTAATAATCAAAGGTTTTAGTTTATTCAAACAAAATTGCTTCTGTTGTTAATTACGTTAGTTTTTAAGACTAAAATTGGACTATTTTGAATAAAAACCCAACAATACATCGGTAACTAAAGATGATATACATCAACAACATGCATAAAAATAACTAAGTACAATAAGGGATAAATTATAGCAACAAGCATATCTGAAGATTATCGATTAACAATACCTAAATAATAGTTTATGATGATGTATTTCTTGCAAACCAGTTTCACGTTGGGTATAAACATCAACCAAACATAATGAAACAAGTAATATACAAAAGTATGATACTCACTTGTGTAACACTGTGTTTCAAGAAGTTTATTTTTTTAGGATTATGGGCAATAATGTAACATCCTGTTTCCTGTCATTTCTGGGCTGTGGGCCGGAAATCGATTGTGTAAGGCTTTGGGCCTGAAGAGGAAAAGTTTAGTCCTCGTGGAAGGAGGTAATGTTAGTTAAGAGATTTAACCCTTAAACAGTGTTTAGGACCGAATGGTAGAAAGGGAAAAGTCATAGGTCGAGTACGCTAGGTGTAAGGGGAGTACGTTGGGCGTACCAAGAGTACGATGGGCATTCATGATCAATTCCCAAACCCTATTTTCGTGGTTTGAGCCCTATTCAAGCTCCTTAACTTGTCCAAACCCATTCCATTCTCAACCTCCACCTCTCCAACAACCTCTCTTGATATCCTAACCCTAGTTTGAGCCATGAGCAAAAAGAAGGTGTTTTTAAGTGCTTTGGAGTGTTCTTGGTGCACCGTGGAGAAGAAGGAACTCATTGAATAAGCATTGGTTGCATTGAAGCTTGTAGATCCATACCTTGTTCACCTTGATCTTTCTTTTGGAGTTATAAAGTTTGAATCTTGGTGATGGAATTGTTAGATCTAGCTAGTTTTGGGTGTTATGAGCTTTTGGTCACTTTAAGTGCATAAAGTTTAGATCTTGAAAGTTTGTGACCTTGTTATGGATAAAGTTGGAAACTTTATCCATCTAAACATCATATTGATTCAGATCTAAAGGTTAGAGACTTGGACTTAATGGATTAAGTTGAAAAAGATGTAGTTTTGGTCCCTTTAAGACTTAAAGACTTGATCTTGTTTGTTGGGACCATTCTAATTGATAAAGTTGGAAAATTTATCCATTATGGAGCTATTAGGAAACATAAAAATGTGATCTTGGTCCTTCTATCCTTTCCATTAAACAGTTGTAATGTCTTAATGGATTAATAAGTCAGGGTTTTAGCTTTTGGACCTTTCCTAACTAGAAAGTCACAAAGGTGGAAACTCTAACATTTAAAACAATGTTTTGAGGCTAGATCTGAGTTTGGGTGAAAAGTCCTTAAGGGATTAAGTTCTTAATGGAAATGATGGAACCGACTCATGTATGCTAGGTGTAGTTTTGATACGTTGGGTGTACTAAACCATCCCATGTATGCTAGGCGTATGTTGAGTACGCAGGACGTACTCAACCAACCTTGGACTTTGACTTTTGTTGACTCTGTTGACCTTTGACTTTTTGACCAAGTTTGACTTTAGGTCAAACTTGAGGATTTTGATTGGTGATTAAGATTTATATGGTTCTAGTGTTAGTGGGTCTGCAGGAGCAAACAATGTCGCAGGGAGCGTGTTGCAATGTTTTTTGGGTTTCTTCATTTAAGTGAGTTTTCCTCATTATACTCGTGGGTCGAAGACACTAATGCCGACCCACTAGGTTATTTATCTTGGTATATAGGATGTTGCCATGTTATAGTAATTTGTTAGATCTGTATCCTGCTATTTAGGATGTTGCTATGTGGTAATGATCTGTAGATCTTCCTGCTTATCTGTTTATTGGCTATATGTTTATCTGTTGCATATGTCGACATAGTGTGGTTGGGTTGAGAATGTATTGCTTTGTGGTGCCAGTCAACAAACCCGGTATGGTAAGGTTGAGGCCATGTGCCAACAAACTTGGATGGTTGAGTTGAGGCTAGCTGCCAACAAACCCGGTATGGTAAGGTTGAGAGAACGTGCCAACAAACCTAGATTGTTGGGTTAAGTCCACGTGCCAATAAACCCTGGGCGGTTGGATTGAGGTCTTACTGATGGGTTTGAGCCATAAGAACTTTCCTATGTGCACATGAAAACCCTAATTGCTTGGATCTAGGTTTCTCTAATTGAACATGCATGTATCCAAGACTTTCATTCATAGATCTAATGTAAACTAACAATTCATAACATATGAAAAAACAGATCTAGAAGAATACCTTGAGTTGCTTGTTTGATACTTCTTCTTGGAGCTTAGAGTCACAATTGTCACTCCTCTAATGGCTTAAAAACACCAACTAGCAAAAAGATGATTTGAGAGAGAAGAAGGAGGGTGAGAAATCGGCCCTAGGGTTTCTTGCCTTGCATGAGTGTCGATTTCCCTCACCCTAGGGGTCTATTTATACTATGAGATACTATGGTTTCACCTTTAACCCTAATTGAATAACTTAGGCCCTAAGCAATCCAAGATCCTTCTAGATTTTAGGCTTGGACGAATTTAAGGTTCCCAAACCCTAAATTTCGTCCACCCCATTATCTATAAGGATACATAGCCCAAAACACAACTATCACACATTTGACAGTTTATGCCCCTTTATTCAATTAACCTTTTTAAGTCACCAAATTAATTCTTAATTAATATATGGCTTATATTAATCAAATAATATTATTAATCCTTTAATATATTATTCTCATAATATAATAATATTTCTTCTCTCTTAACAAATCATCATGTCAAGTTGCTATGGTGAAGGCAACCCAAAAGGACCATGCTCAACCGGGTCAAGTACTTACCAAATATAGTTACAACCTTAGACACTAATCCAACAGTCTCCCACTTGGATAAGTCTAGTAACTATATATGCAAACACAAACCGATTAGCAATCGTAGCTCTCAAAGACGCTGTCAACTCTGATCTTATCAATGTCCTGTCCTTTAGATAAGGGATCGTACAGTCCTCTGTTTAGATATTATGCTGACAATTTTATGGAACTTATTATCCAGCATTTGGTTTCTCGATCTCAGATTCATTTGACATAGAACTTAATTGAACACATCAATTCAGTCCTGACCGAGCCCGACACATAAGTCAAATCAAATCATCGAGCGGCCATGATATCGCTTTTATCCTCTCAGAATGAAAGTAACAGATAAACTTCGACTTATATGCATTCACTATTTACTAATCAACTATACACAACAATTCGTTTTATGACATCAATTTACTGATGCGGTTTCGCATTGTCAATGCACAACCAATTAATAAACATTAAACCATATATCTTGGTTTTAAGACCATATGATATTATTGTCTTGCGATCACTTGTGTCACATTCCAAAAAGTGATTCCAGGTGTCCTTCTTCTACTCGATGTCTAATAAAGTGATATTTTCTGTCGATATGTCGATATCTATCATGATCCCTCGGTTCCTTGGTCAAGGAAACCGCTCCCTCATTATCACAGAAAATTTCCATAGGCTCCTTTATGGCAGGCACAACTCCAAGATCACCAATGAAGTTCTTCAACCACATCGCCTCCTTTGACGCTTCGCTCACTGCAATGTACTCTGATTCGCACGTTGAATCATCTACGGTCTATTGTTTGGAACTTTTCCAAGTCACTGCTCCTCCATTAAGGGTAAAGACCCGGCCCAACTGCGAACGATAGTTGTCCCTGTCGGTCTGGAAGCTGGCATCACTATACCCTCGCACCTTTAAGTCATCACCCCCTCCGAGGACTAAGAACCATTCCTTGGTCCTCCGAAGGTACTTAAGTATATTCTTGACTGCAATCCAATGAGCTCTGCCAGGGTTCCCTTGATATCTACTGACCATGCTCAAAGCAAAGGCCACATCAGGGAGAGTACAAGTCATATGATTGAGCCAACTGCGGAAGCGTAGGGTACTCGGATCATCTCAACTATCTCGGCTTCGGTACTCAGACTTTGAGTCTTACTCAACTTGACATTACTTTGTATCGGTAGTTCTCCCTTCTTCGAGTTTTCCATACTAAAACGTTTTAGTACTTTATCTAAGTAAGTATTCTGACTAAGTCCTATTAGTCTCTTACTTCTTTCTCTCACTATCCTTATTCCCAAAATATAGGAAGCCTCTCCGAGGTCTTTCATAGCGAAGCACTTCCCGAGCCAGGATTTAACCTCCTGCAAGGTCGAGACATCGTTTCCTATAAGCAATATGTCATCAACATACAAAATGAGGAAGCTAACTATACTCCCACTGGCCTTGACATATACACATGATTCATCTTCACTTCGTACAAATCCAAACTCTTTGACTTTCTCATCGAAGCAAAGATTCCATCTGCGAGATGCTTGCTTAAGTCCATAAATGGACTTCTCAAGCTTGCACACTCTATTGGGATGCTTCGGATCGACAAAACCCTCTGGCTGAGCCATGTAAACATCCTTAGCCAACTTCTCATTCAGGAAAGCGGTCTTGACATCCATCTACCATATCTCGTAATCATGAAATGCAGCAATGGATAGCATCACCCTAATAGATTTTATCTTAGCGAATAGTGAGAAGGTCTCATCATAGTCAACTCCGGGAGTTTGAGTAAAGCCCTTCGCCACTAGTCGTGCCTTATATGTGTGCACATTCCCATCCACGTCGGTCTTCTTCTTGAAGATCCATTTGCACCCAACTGTCTTACGTCCGGGAACATTGTCAACCAAATTCCAAACTTGGTTGTCATACATGGATTGAATCTCACTGTCCATCGCCTCTTTCCATTTTACAGACTCTGGGCCTGCCATGGCTTCCTTATAGCTGTTAGGTCCATCTAGATTTATTAGTGTACCATCACTAATATACGTATCCCCTTCGGTAGTAATATGAAAGCCATACAACAGTGGTTGAACTCTAACTCTTTCGGAACGTCTAAGAGGTAAGGACTCGTCAATTGGTTCAACCAGATTTTCCTCCTCGGGTTGAGCGCCAGTGTTAGAGGTTCCTTCATCGCTCGACTCTCGAATCTCTTCAAGATTGATTTGCCTCCCACTGTCTCCTTTGCTTATGAGTTCTCGCTCTCGGAAAACCCCTCTCCTCGCAACGAAGACAACATTGTCACTCGGTCTATAGAAGAGATATCCAAAGGATTTTTGCGGGTAGCCGATGAAAATACATCGATTACGCCTTTCTGCCACACCATTCAACTACAGTGTCCTAGGTGGCGTCAATTACGAAACTATTCCGCATTCCTTGAGATAGTCGTGGAATTCGAGACTTAGGTACTCTCCTCCTCGATCGGATCGAAGCATCTTGATTTTCCTGCCCAATTGATTCTCCACTTGATGTTTGAATTCTTTGAACTTTTCAAACGTTTCTGACTTGTTCTTGATTAAGTAGATATACTCATATCTACTATAATCATCGGTAAAAGTCACATAGAAGCGGTTCCCATCCTTTGTGGTAGATCTAAAGGGCCCACACACATCGGTATGTATGAGATCCAATAAACCTTCACCCCTCTCACAAGTGCCAGTGAAGGGTGACTTGGTCATCTTTCCAAGTAAACAAGATTCGAACGTGTCATCTTCCCTAAGGTCGAATGACTCCAACACTCCATCCTTTTGGAGTTGGGCTATGTGCTTCTTGTTGACATGTCCAAGACGACAATTCCACAAGGATGCTTTATCCATACTATTGGAAGAATCCATACACAACACATCATTTCCTAGGTTATCTACACCCATAACAGTTTCATAAATTCCATTACAAGGCATTGCTTCAAAATATAAAACACCATTTAGATAAGCATAAATTGAACCATTCTCATTATTAAACGAATATCTAAATCCTTGTTTAAACAAACCATGAAAAGAAATGATGTTTCTTGCCATATCTGGCGAGTAGCAACAATTATTTAAATCTAAATTCAATCCATTACTAAGCACTAAAGAATACATTCCAATCTTGGTAACAGGAGACGATCTTCTGTTCCCCATGATTAGATTCATTCTTCCAAGCTCCACATCCCTACTTCTTCCTAGTCCCTGCAAATCAGAACAAATGTAGTAACCACACCCTGTATCAAGAACCCAATAAATAGCATGGGATGAATCATTAGATTTAATTGTGTATATACCTGCAAAAGATGGCTTGATCTTTCCATCCTTGATGGCTTGCAAATATTCTGGGCAGCTTCTCTTCCAATGCCCTATTTTGTGGCAATGATGGCACTCTGCCTCTTTTGGGTTAGGGTTGGGCTTAGCAGGATCAACCTTGGTCCCAATAGAAGAGGAACCATCTTGGGACTTTCCCTTGCGGTGGTTCTTCGAAGAAGCCTTCCTCTTCTTGCCCCTTCCCTGCCCAATAGCCAAAACAGGAGCAACAGACGGATTGGGAGATGGTGCAACAGACTTGTCCTTAAGGTTGCTCTCAGCAGTCCTTAGGAGCCCTTGGAGTTTGCTTAGGGTGACCTCTTCCTTGTTCATGTGGTAGGTCATCATAAATTGGTTGTAGCATGAGGGAAAGGAGTGGAGAACAATGTCGATAGCCAAATCTTCCCCAAAGTTGACATTCAACTTGCGAAGATGATCGACATACCTTTGCATCTTTTGCAAGTGCACGGTAAGAGGTTCTCCACTTCCCATTTTAGCAGTGATCATATTCGTTATGATCTCATAGCGCTCTTGCCTCGCGCTTTGGTGGTATCGCTCCATCAAGTCTAGATGCATCTCATAAGGATACATGTCCTCATAGGACTTTTGGAATTCGGAGTTCATGGTGGCTATCATGATGCAATGGACTTTCATTGCATCACGCTCATGTGTTTCAAACACAGCCATTTCTTCGAGAGTGGCAGTTTCTGGATTGATCTTCTCGAGCTTCTCATCGAGAACATACTCCTTGTCCTCGTAACACGTGATCGTGTGAATGTATCTTATCCATTCGCTAAAGTTCGATCCATCGAAGGTCACCTTTTGACAAAGGCTCATTAGCGTGAATGAGCTAGCAGCAGCGTTGTTTGCGTTAGACATCTACAAATAGAAAGAAACAAAGTTGATTAGAGTTAAGTCCCTAATTAACACCCAAAATGGAAATTTAGGGCTAGGACCCAACAACATTATTTACACATTAGAAAAGGGATACCATAATCCAATATGCAAATAATTTGGAGGTAAGTGAATGACAATTCACTAATTCTTCACCATGAAAACATAAGCTTTAAGTTTTAAATGTATTGAGAATTCCTAGATTTTGAGATTCATTGAACTTTTCAATGGCATGTTTAAATCTCGATATGCCCCTCTAGTTTGTGACTGGGATACTGAGGATCACAAAGCGGGTGTGAATAACCATGCAAATCTACATAGTGCCTTCATTGTTACAATCACCTATTCGATGTGCCGGTAAACCACACACGCTCCACCGAACTATGACAAACAATGAATCACCCTTTGCCACCTTTGCTTAGAACCAATTAGTGTGCCGGTTAACCACACGCGCTCCATTAACATCTAAACAAGGGTGCAAAGTGTAATTTCATGGGATTGCATCAATTCACTTTTCCTAAAGTAACTAAGATTGGGAATTTTATACAATAGTTTAGTTACTTTAAATGGATTCATCATACTTATCAATGAGAAGAGGTTTGCCCTATCCTACCCGTTCGGCTAACGACCCTTCACCAGTCAAGCAAGCGGTGGGTGTGAGTGTACACCCATTAAACGCCATTTTATAGGCAGCAACCTTATACCCACCTTATAGACCGGCTTCGTGAATGAGGCCTACTAACGGTAAGACCGGCATATTTTAACTCATATATATATATATATATATATATATATATATATATATATATATATATATATTAAGCTTGTAATCATATAATAGTATAGGTTGAATTTTAAACTTGTAAAATTGTAGGGTTTGAAATTTAAATTATTCAAATTAAACTTTTAATCACAAAACTTAAATTTCAAAACTTGAGGACAAGTTTTAAACTTTTCAAAACATAAGGATCAAATAGCAAATAATGTAAATCAACAATTAGATTATCTCTATTTTATCTAATTCATTATTACTTGCAAAACAATTCACCAATTCAATTCAAATAATCAATTATTATCACATAAGGAAATTATTATTCAACTAATTGGTAATTATCTTTTGTTTGGTCAAGAATATACTCATATATATATAGTTAAAATTGGATTTTAATGACCCAAAACAGTTAAGACAAGTTTCCTCAAGAAAAACAGCAAGAAATCCCGAAACTCCTTCTTTCTGACGCTCGAACTCGCCGAGTTCCCACTATGGACTCGCCGAGTTGGAGCTACTCGCCGAGTCCACAGTGGAACTCGCCGAGTTCATCGGACAGAAGACCAAAAATCGAATTTTTGAAGCAACAAACAATTAAACAATGCATCAATTCAATAGAAATCAATAAAAGCTATGGTTGGGTTGAGGCTAGCTGCCAACAAACACGGTATGGTAAGGTTGAGACAACATGCCAACAAACCTAGATTGTTGGGTTAAGTCCACGTGCCAATAAACCCTGGGCGGTTGGATTGAGGTCTTACTGATGGGTTTGAGCCATAAGAACTTTCCTATGTGCACATGCAAACCCTAATTGCTTGGATCTAGGTTTCTCTAATTGAACATGCATGTATCCAAGACTTTCATTCATAGATCTAGTGTAAACTAACAATTCATAACATATGAAAAAACAGATCTAGAAGAATACCTTGAGTTGCTTGTTTGATACTTCTTCTTCTTGGAGCTTAGAGTCATAATTGTCACTCCTCTAATGGCTTAAAAACACCAACTAGCAAAAAGATGATTTGAGAGAGAGGAAGGAGGGTGAGAAATCGGCCCTAGGGTTTCTTGCCTTGCATGAGTGTCGATTTCCCTCACCCTAGGGGTCTATTTATACTATGAGATACTATGGTTTCACCTTTAACCCTAATTGAATAACTTAGGCCCTAAGCAATCCAAGATCCTTCTAGATTTTAGGTTTGGACGAATTTAAGGTTCCCAAACCCTAAATTTCGTCCACCCCATTATCTATAAGGATACATAGCCCAAAACACAACTATCACACATTTGACAGTTTATGCCCCTTTATTCAGTTAACCTTTTTAAGTCACCAAATTAATTCTTAATTAATATATGACTTATATTAATCAAATAATATTATTAATCCTTTAATATATTATTCTCATAATATAATAATATTTCTTCTCTCTTAAAAAATCATCATGTCAAGTTGCTATGGTGAAGGCAACCCAAAAGGACCATGCTCAACCGGGTCAAGTACTTACCAAATATAGTTACAGCCTTAGACACTAATCCAACACTTACAACTCTGTGTTGTAAACCAACAAACATGGTATGATTGGGTTGAGGTCAAGGACTAACAAGCCTTGTATCCATGTTTGTTGTATATGTTATATGTTTGTGCGGTGGTACTTTGGGGGAACTCACTAAGCTTCGTGCTTACAATTGTTTGTTATGGTTTCTAGTACTTCAGATGACCAGTAAAAGTAAAGGTGTGATCGTGCACATCCTTCAGATTTTATGTTATTGGATTTTGGGATACTCTGATTATGAACTATACTTTTGCAACAATTATTGACTTTAGATTGTTTTGGAAAAATGAACATTTTACTCTGACTTTTAGGACGTTACAAATAAATGGATCAAGTAAAGGCTTTGGGCTTCAAGGGATCAGGGTTTAGTTCGACATGTGTTAAGCAAATATTAACTAGATAGAAGTGTGAGGCTCGTCGATACCTTTCTGTGGATACAAAGATCGCCGAAAACGGAGTTGAAAGTAAGAAGTTATGGTGGTTTGAAGCTGGAATGAATTTGGGTGAAAAGTCGTGGCCACAACGTAGGGATCAGAGCCCACGACATGGAGATCAGTCAGGCCCAAGCCCATGATTCTTAGGGTTTTCAACGTATTTAAGCATAATGTTCCACATTTTGGGCATTTTATCAGCCTCCGTTACCTCTAGAACCCATTGGAAGAATCCCTAGCCTCCACCTTCAAGATTTGAGCTTCTCCTCTCTCCTCTTTTGGATGATTTTTAAGTTATTTTGTTGAAGCTTAAAGATCAAGAAGGTTCTTTTGATTGCAAGGAATGATGATTTAAGTTTGGATCCATCAAAGGCACTGCATTTTGGGACCATTGTGAGTCTAAAGTTCCAGTCTTGATATCTAGTTCATTAGATCTTGTCATATGGGGTTTTTGGCACTTTTGGTCCATTTGATGAGTGATATTGGAGTTAAGTGGACTCCAACATTTTTTGATCAGTTTGGAATGTTTCTTGGATCCCATGGACTAAGAAAGTTAAGATCTTTTGTCTTCCCTTTTAGCCATGCAAGTTATCATGGTCTTTTAGGTCATTTTGGTGTATTAAAGTTTAGATCTTGAAAGATTGTGACATCATTATGGATATAGTTGAAAACTTTATCCATCTATACATCTTGTTGATTCAGATCTGAAAGTTGGAGACTTAGACATAATGGATTAAGTTGAAAAAGATGCATTTTGGGTCCCTTTGAGACGTAAAGTCTAGATCTTGGTGGTTTGGACCTTACTAATGGATAAAGTTAGAAAGTTTATCCATTAAACCCTCAGAAAGTATTAGATCCGAGCTGTGGAGCTCTTGAACTTAGAAGAAAATGGATTAAGCTCGTTTGAGTTGTCCAGACCAATCCCCACGGTGTGGCCTTAGGCTGCCATGGCATGGCGGCTAGGGGATTAGCGACTATTTTGGCATTTTGTGCCCAGGGCGTAGCAAAGGAAGGCCACGATGGGGAGGGCTGCTAATTGGCAATTTTAACTTTGACTTCGACTGTTGACTTTTTGACCCGTTTGACTTTTGGTCAAACTTGAGTAGAATTGAGCATATGGCTAAGGATTTGTTTCAGTTTGGCTTTATGAAGCTTGGTTTGGATGTTCTGTTGTTTAGGTAGTTGTTTGGCTTCTGTTGAATTGTTCATGTGAGTCTCTTCACTGTACTCGTGAGTCGAAGGCACTAATGCCGACCTACTGGATTATGTTTGTAGGATGATAGTTGTCGTTGTGACACTTACATATATGCCTGTATGTGCTTGTTATCTTTGTGACTCTTTCTGATATGACTGTATGTTTACCTGTAGGGGTAAAATAGACCAAGTACCAGTTGAAAGATACCAAAGGAATTGAAATAGACTCATGGGGTGAAATAGACCCAGTATCGGTAAAAAGATACCGGTGGAGTTGAAATAGACTCATGGGATGAAATAGACCCAATACCGGTTGAAAGATACCGAAGGAGTTGAAATAGACACAAGGGTTGAAATAGACTCGATATTGGTTGAAAGACATCGAAGGAGTTGAAATAGACTCAGGGGGTGTAATAGACCCAGTACCGGTTGAAAGATACCGAAAGAGTTGAAATAGACTCAGGGGGTGAAATAGACCCAATTTAGTTTCGAGCTGTTATGTATGTTTGGTATGTAGTATTTTGGGGAACTCACTAATCATTGTGCTTACGGTTTATGTTTAAAATGTTTTCAGGTTCTATTGGTTTCAAAAGGAAGGGTCCGACTTGATCGCACTGCATCCCCTGGAGATTTATTCCGCATTGAGTATTTATGATTTTACTCTAATGTTTTGAGAATACTTTTATCATGTTCATCTTTTGGGATAATGAATAAATGGTTTTGACTTGAAATGAAATTTTTACTCAGAAATTTTGGCACGTTACAACTTGACATCTCCTTTGGACACAAATGTGATGTTTATGTGGATTAGGCTCAATGATTGATCACATACATCATTGTCACGCAACTAGCAGTTGGGTTAAACGAATGTCACCATAGTGACAACATTGAGATTGGTTTAAGTTGAAACAAAGCCTATGATACCATTTGCTGGGAAAAATCCCCACCATAGTGACAAACTATTTATGTGAACTAGTTGCCTGCTGGGTTGTACCCATAGGGTGATCCAACGGAGCCCTACGTTAAAATGTCTATTTGTTTGTCAGTCGAAAACTACCATGAAAATTCTAAATTTTAATTTGTTTTCTTCGAAAACTTTCATAAAAACCACATTGTATGGTGTTATAGTTGTGTGTAGTATGGGATCTTATAATGGTTCTTGCAAAAGGATTGATGAAAACCAAACCAATCATGTGGTTTTCCATATTTTACATTATTTTATTTTGATCAATCCAACCAATTAAAGTTCAATTAAAGTTTGGGACAAAATCATGGTTAATGTGATGCATACTATGTGTGTATGATGTTATAAATTCGCTTAGATACCACATGTTGCATTATATTTCCACAATCAACGACCAAACATCACACAAACACAAACTAGATTATATCTACTTGTTAGGTATTTGGTATTTACCGGTTTTGGAGCTTTGGATGACGAAGAAATCATTGTTCTTTGTTCAAACATTGAAATTGTAATGGTATTGTTTCCCTTTGGAAAAATTGTCTAGGTATTCTAAAGTTTTCACATATTGATGGATTCTAGAGATAATCATCTTCATGTGTGCATGTTGATCCGTTCAAAACTTGATAAACGCTAAAACATAGATTTTTTGTACATGTTTTATACATGTATACATGATGCCTTTATTTATGACATATTATTGAAATATTCAACAATTTAAAAGTTTTATAAATGTTGCAATTGTGTCTTTCTTTATTTTTAACTCATACGTCATGGATAACAATCGGGATTTTCAGGTGATATATATATATATATATATATATATATATATATATATATATATATATATATATATATATATATATATATATATATATATATATATATATATATATATATATATATATAGCTCTACTTTCAGCTTGATACTGACCACTTCTTTCTTTCCTTTGGACAACGACTAACCTCCCATCGAGCTTTAACAAACAAAGATGTCTTCTATGTGAAAGCATTACAGGGAATGCTCTTATTATGCATTAGAATCATTGTTCCAAATACTTCAATCTCTGATTACATTACATTTCATATATATATTTGCAACAAAAATGTAGATAACTTGAAAAGAAATGGTAACAATTAAACGATTGAATGAAAGGATCGAGAGGCTCACTCCCAGTTATTTGCAACAATGTCAGCCAAATCCACCACCCTTTGCGAGTAACCCCATTCGTTATCGTACCATGCAATCACCTTCACCATGTCATCTCCCATAACCATGGTCAACGACGAGTCAACAGTCGATGACACGTCGCTGCATCTAAAGTCAACAGACACCAGAGGCTCGTCGCACACCGCCAGAATACCAGCCAACTCATTGTCAGCAGCCTCCCTGAACGCCGCGTTGACCTCCTCAGCGAAGGTCTTCTTGGAAACCTGAACCACCAAGTCCACGACGGAGACATTGGGTGTGGGCACACGGAGAGCAATACCGTTGAGCTTCCCTTTGAGTGACGGCAACACAAGCGCGACGGCCTTTGCTGCTCCGGTGGATGTTGGGACGATGTTCAGTGCTGCAGCTCTTGCACGTCGGAGGTCACGGTGGCTGGCGTCGAGCAGCCTTTGGTCTCCGGTGTAGGAGTGAGTTGTGGTCATTGTTCCCTTTATGATTCCTGTCAAGGTACCATATCTTTGTTTACATTTTACAACAGGAAACTTAATTATACGACGGATGATGATGATCGGAAAGGGAATTACCGAATTTTTGGTCAATGACTTTGACAAAAGGAGCGAGGCAGTTGGTGGTGCAGGAGGCGTTGCTGATGATCGTGTCCGAATGGCTGTAAAGTTCGGCGTTGACTCCGACGACATAAGTAGGAATGTCACCTTTTCCCGGCGCAGTGATTAGAACCTTCTTGGCTCCGGCCTGAAGGTGCTTCCCAGCTCCATCTCTGTCGACAAAAACTCCGGTTCCTTCGATCACCAAATCAATGCCCAATTCCCTGCATTCATACACTCAATTCCTCAAATAATTACCTGCAACATTAATACGTAGTTAGTTTATAGAAAAAAGAACGTACGCCCATGGGAGGTCGGAGGGGTTGCGGCTGGAAACGACTTTGATGATCTTGCCGTCAACGGAAATGGCGTTGTCGCCGGAAGGTTTGACTTCAGCGCCAAAGATGCCGAGAGTGGAATCGTACTTGAGAAGGTGGGATGCTTGTTTGACACCGCCGGTGTCGTTAATGGCGATGACATCCAGAGGTGAATCCTTCCTTCCATGCCAACACCTCAAGAAATTCCTTCCGATACGCCCGAATCCGTTGATCGCTACCTTCAGTTTTGCTTCCGTCACTCCCTTAGGAGTCTTGCTTCCACCCACCTGATCAACACCCATATATATATAAATGCTTCCTTATTATATGCTGTATCTTTTTTTTCGTACGTACGTTATACCCTTAAAAATATGGCTAGAAGAGGATACACAGATAATGTTATATTCCATGATCTAAAACTTAATTCAGACAAGTATATATTGAACAAGTTTCATCCAAAACCACACATATATACTTGACACTACATAGCATTCGAATTCAAGAATGAAGTTTGAAACAGGTATGATCGAGGCACTTACAAGAGTTGTCTGGAAGGCAACCATTGAGACGAAATCATCGGAACCTTTCCTTCCGAAAGGAAGAGATGCAGATGAGCTGCGAAGGCCGGCGAACTCCGAGAAGCCCTTACCATTGACCTGCAAAAGTTTATTATAAGAAAAAGAAGGAAAGAAAGAAGGTGGGATATATATATGATTTGATGTTAATAAGAAGATGGATAAAGTTATAACCTGGAGAGAAGCATTGGCCATGGAGAAGGCTGTAGAAGCCATGGTTGTGTGCAGGAGCTAGAAGGTTAGGGGTTGTATGCTTATAGTGTTAAAATGAAGTGTGGATGAGCTTGGTGATCACAGATAAGCCTATCATCCAATCCAATCCAATCCTATGGCTGTGGATGTATATAATGTTTGTGTGTCTCTCTTTCATCTTTGGTTTTCTCTCTCTTCCCTAATATGCTTCTTATAACGACCATGCTTTCTTTTTAACCATTTATCCATTGATTCTAACTCTTTTATCTACATATTACACATATAGTTTATCTATTTAACACAAACAAGTTATTAGGATATGTTTATTAGGTGATTAGTTGAAAAACTATTTTATAATTGATAAAAACAACATTTATTAAATTAAAGTAAATACTAAATAAAAGTTTTTCGGTTGTTTATGTTTTATTGTAATTTTTTGCGTTTCATATCATATTCATAATATTATCATGAATTTCTAGTATTCGAATACCAGAATTTCAAATTTTATCATAACTAAATTTTAGATGATCGTCTAATTCTTCTGTATGTACGTAATGACTGTGTTTTTTTAAATTATTGTCATTCTTTTAAATATAATCATGGAGGACAAATGTATAGAGGATAAATGTCCATTACTATGAAATCTGTGAGATCATTTATCATTTGTTCAAAATAAAAGTTTGTATTGTTATATAATTTAATAGATTGAGTAAATAAGCTTAAATAATATTAACATAAGACAAATCTTTAAAAAAAATAGAAATATTAAAAAATATATAGGTAAATAAAAAAAAGTATAAAGGAAAATCTAGAATTTCAACAAATCCGAGGATACGAATCGAGTCGAAATTTTATATTGATTTTATATGATGAATGAGTACCTTAAATTGGTAAATAGAAAAATAGAATGTTACAAACAAAAGTAAATTTGAAATTAGCATTCATATTCGGCAAAAAAAAAATATAATTAATAAAGAGTAAAGACTAAGTTGGAGAATAATAAAAAAAGTCATACGTCCGATGAAACGTCAATACGAATAACTTTTTAAAAAGGGTTATTAATACAAAACTTGTTAAGTTTTTCAAGTTTTGTCATTGTGACCCTTTTTGGTGCGTAAATTCATGATATTTGAGAAAATTTGTTCGTTGTTGCCCTTCATCCATTTTTGACATTCTACAACATTCACCACCACCACAATCTACATTGTTGCCACCACCATAAGCAACCACCACCCCTTTGGCGTGTTACCTACTTGTGCAACCGTCCTCCGCCACTGGACCACAACAAATCACTACCATTTTTAGATCTACACATACAATTTGAATTGCCTTCCCTCCACCATCAAACCCCACCAAAGACCACTGTCTTCCGACCACCAAAGATACCCATGCCACCCTCCTCCCTCCGCCACATAAAACAAAACCCCTTATCTATCCATTATAATTTTCACCACAACCCTTGCTGTGACAACCCAAAATTTCTATCTTATACAACCGTTCAATTCAACCAAAGTCAGACTCGTTTCTGTTATCTTTTAGCATTGTTTAGGGTCTGTTTGAATGTCCTAAGCCTAGTACAATCAAGGTTTGGGTTTAGGGATGAGTTTTCTTAAGTCATAGTATTTCATTGCGGGCCAAACACTCCTTCAAGAGGAGTGTACGGCGGTACACATGGGTGTACGGCCGTACACCCCCTCATGGCCATAAACTCTCCCTATATAAATGATACTTAGCCATTTTCCAACACTTTTTACACTTCCAAGCCTAGATTTCAGAATTCTCTCTCAACTATCATCAAGTTTCTCACCTAGATCTTCAAAGATGTAAGTGTTTCCTACCTTGATTTGTTGCTTCATTGCTTTACTAGTGAAAGATCCATGTTTTCATTCCATAAATTTCATCTTTGGCTAGATCTTCAACTTTCACCAAGAACACCTACTTGCCCTTAGGCAGTGAACTTATTAGAAGCCTTCAAAAGTGTAAGTTTCTCTTCTGTCTTCTAGTTAGGCTTGGGAATCACTTCTTTTCTAGCCTTAAAACATCATATAATGCATGAACACAAAGAGTGTACGGCCGTACATCCTTCATATGGCCGTACACCCCTTGTTTAGTGCATGTTTGGCCTCAAACTCATGTTATATTCCAACATAAGATCATGGATACTTTGCTAGATAGAGCCTTAGACCACCTTTTTGGCATGTTCTTCAAGGAGTGTACGGTCGTACACTCCATGGCCGTACACACATGTGGTCGTACACACATGTGGTCGTACACCACTTGGCCATACACACACTAGTGTGGCCATAAATCCATTTTACGCAATCCTAGGTACTTCTAACACTTCTATCTAAGTGTTTCCTAGTTTCTAGGGTGGTTTTCTTGCATGATTAGTTGTATACACACTAATTATATACATATATGTATCATTATATGCTTAATAGGATCCTTTTGTGCTCGAGGCTTCACTTGACACTTAGCATCCTATATCGAACTTACACTCGTATCTAATACTACAGGTGAGTTCATACCCCTTAACTTATCTTTTAAATGATTTTAAATGCTTTTATAGGGGGGGGGATACAAGTTGAAACATTATAGTTATTAAATCAATCACATGTGATTAATAACTATCAAACAAGTGAATTTCTTATACTTCAAACTGTTTTATCAAACAAACTCTTCAAAACATTTTATAAACTGACATCAAGTCATCTGTTACCATTCAAATGGTTAAAACTCTTTTATATGTTAAACCTTTTATTAAACTCTTTTAAACTTATATATTGTCAAAATCATGTGTATATATATATATATATATATATATATATATATATATATATATATATATATATATAATTATATAGGTAAGGTTGAAAGGACTTAGGACTGATAACTCACTTTATTTCATGTTCCTTGTTTGGTTGTGGACTTAGGGTATCCGGTTGTTTGTCTGAGTGTCGTTTGAATCTTAGTTATATATTATGTATATATGTATAGATATAAAAGTTTTTACATCAGTTCAGCACCTTTGGGCAACAAAGGTGTACAAACATACTCAGTCATTCAAACAACATTACTAATAAACTATAATAGGTATAGTTTAGGGAACTACTACTCACTATTTCTAGTACAATATATGAAACATACAAGAGTCAGTTCATTCATGATTCAATACAAACTTACTATTATGAGAAATAGAAAGAACATACTATGATGAGAAACTAAGGTGTTCTTTGTTTTTTCGAAGCGAAAATGTATTAAGTCTGCGGACCACCTCTGCAATCCTCTGTAGCAGAAGAGGTGGAACAAAAGGCTGCAACATTTGATAAAAAGTATGTTTGTTTTTTAACGTCTGTAGACCGCTGCAATAAGTTAAAGTAAGGCGTGAAGAGGTTTGAAGCAGTTAGTTTAGTGCTGCGCCATGCAGCACACGCGCAACAGTTTTTAAGTCAGAAGTCTTCAGGAAAACAAACAACTGCGAAAGGCCAAGTGTTGCGCGTGTGCTGCGCGACAGTAGCAATAACTGGTCTGAAGTGATTTTTTTTAAAAAACAAACAACACCTAAGAGAACATACTATACACTAGAACAGAGAGAACATACAATACACTATAACATACTATACAAACACTAGAATACTATAACATTAATGTGAGTCACTACTTCATGGCATGGCAATATACTGTTGTGTCACGTTTTGTAACCAGAGTCTCCTGGAGGGTGAGCATGAATTTTTGTATAGATCTATACGAGACTGGCCGTCCTACACCTTGTTGTTAGCTACAGTGGGACCTGCAGGTCTACGAGTGACGAATGTCATACCATTTCGACGTCTTTGATGGTCGTGTTTTTCTAGTCAATCAAGTATGGTTACAACCTCATCACATTTTACCTCAATTAACAAACTGGTTTAAGGTAGTTAGTACATGGTAGTTACTTATATACAATACTACAGTACATCTTCATTCTCCCATTGCATTCACATTGTGATCTTCTCACATAAATGGTAATGTAAACTATATTTTGGTAATGATAGTCATACTTGGGAAAATTATGCACTTTTACAAACAAACAACATTCAAAACATTCGGGTCTTGGTAGAAGGCTACAGTTTTAATAGAGAATATAGGATTTTTTAGGAGATACAAACATTTACTATAAACACTTACAAACATTTACAATAAACATTTACAAACACTTTCATTCAAACAATGACACTAAAATACTTATGAACTCACCAGCTTTAATGTTGATCTACTCTTTCAAAATAACTTGTATTCCCAGGTCACCAGTAGACAGGTACCGATGACTAGGTTTTGAGAATACGGAGCTTTCAAGACTTGTCTTTATTTTGATTATTCATTTTGATGTCTTATAAACTATACACAGAACACACTTGTATTAAAATTATATTATGAATGCAATGGATGATGTTGTTGCTTGTTTACTATTATGCATTGTTGTGATACTGTACATGATGTCTTCTACCCCAGAATGTTTCCGCCGTTCCGGTTTTGGGGTGTGACACTTGCCACCACCAGAAGCAACCACCACAACCCCCTTATCTCCCCCTTATGACAAACACAACAAATGTGGTGATGCCACTACCACCACCATTTGAAAATAAGAACACACAACATGGGGGCGACTAAAGGTGGTGGTGGAAGCAATGGTGGCTAGGTTTAATGTAACACCCGTTAGTTAGGGCTAGACATTTAAGGGGTTTAGTTACAATTATTCGTTTTATTTAATAATTAAAATCCTCGAATATGATAATTATAAAGAAATAAGAATCATGCGTACACAATACGGCCTATATAAGTGTTAATTATATTTATTTGTTGAATACATGTTTTATGGACAAATATTATGGGCTTATAATATTTGTATAAAACATTATTAAAAACTTAACAAATTGGGTTCAATAAACGTTTAAAAATAAAATATTATTTAGGATAAATAATCTTAACAAAAGTTGTAGTAGTCGTGATTATGAACCCGTGAGTATAAAGAACGCGAAAATCTGACTTCGTATGAAGAAGTTATTATTTTTCGAAGTTTCGCGTTCGACATGATACAATTGTATGTGTCCCAGAATACAAAACGAAAAAAGATTCCTTGTTGGCAAAAAAATGTAAAGGAGAGTTGATGTCCTAAAAAATACCAATCTGTCGATATAAAGAACATTGAGAACGTAGCTCGTATGAAGAAGTTATAAATTTAGCAAAGTCTTTACAGTGTAATCCTTACAGACTAAAAAATAAAAATAGATTGTGAATTAGCCGATGAAATCCAAATGAAAGGTTTAGTACTCGTCGATACGAAATCGGGGATATAAAGAACGTCGAAAATGGAGCTCGTATGTGAAAGATACGATTTGCTAAAGATCGCGACAATTTACCTATGAGGATGTCGTAGTATGACCGAAGTGTGACACATGTCAGCAGGAGAAGTCAAGGGATCTAACTATCAGATCGTCGATGTGGACCAATGAAAAGCTGTCATGAGGCTAGGGCGCGACGCACTTTTTGTAATCTTCTATATATAGGGCCAATTTTTGCTTCAATTGTTGCACCACTTCTCTCAACTTTCTTTGGAACTTTTCCCACACCCCGAGGCCCGACTTTAAGAGTTCTGGAGTATTCATAGTGAAGCACTTTTGCATTAGAGAGCCCAATAATAGAAGTATTCAGAGTCAAAATTCTACCCGCGACTTTCTGAACTTTCGCTAGAAAACTGGTTGTCACACCCCGAAACCGATGGCGGAAACGTTCCGGAGCGGAGGACGTCATGTAAAGTATCGCAACCAATGTACATAGCAAGCATAGTAAACACAACCATTAAATTACATAGAAATATTTACATTTGTTTGAAAGCAAAGTAATACATGTTTTATATATACATCAGTATAACAAAAGTAAAGACGAGACTTCTATATGCTCCATCTTCTCCAAAAGTAACGGGATACCTGTCTAACGTGAACCTGAGAATACAAGCAGTTTTAGAAATATCAACATAAAGCTGGTGAGTTCATAAGCGGTCTATTTCTGGTGAAAGAAAATATTCCTTTAAGTTTACGAAAAGTTATTTCCCAAGAAAATCCCATTTTTCTTATAAAAGAAGTTTGGTTATCCATATGTTAAACAGCCTGTTTATGAAAAGTTATATTATCCCAGGAAAAACCCTTATTTTCCTTAAATGTTGGTGGTTGGTTATCGATCCGGAATAAAGTGTACAAGTATCTACCATACTTGTATCGTTAAGTAAAGTTTCCCTGAAAGTTTTGTTATCCTTGAAAGGTACTTTAGTTTTAACACATATATAAAACTAATCAGTATGTTGTGAACTAATACCTAAGGGTATTACTGATACCCTCTAGTAATCAAAACAGTTATTACTTTGAGGTTAGTTCACTAGATTCATTATTACTTAAATGTAAATCTCCATTATCTAAGTTTCGAGTTCTATAACCCCGCAAGGTGCGGGGTAGTCAGCCCCGTATAGATCTGTACACTCAAGTCACGTTCTCCCTCCAGGAGATTCTGGTTATAGGGGCGGTCCTCCACTCGCGTATCTTCGTGGAGTGTTACTGAGGACGTGTCTCCAATCTTAAGAATAACAAATTTACAAGTAACAATACGAAAAAAAATCCTGTTTTATGAATGGCATGAAATCCTTGTGAAATATAAAATATAACATTTTAAAATGAGTTTCGCAATTAGTTTGAAAACTAACTATATAAGTTAAACGGTCGGTAATACGGTTTTCTGTGTTAAAATCATACTGAACATATAACATTTCATACGAAGATAATAAGTTTGAGTACAATATTCCCTTGTACTTTTTCTTGTATTCCCCCCTGAAAACATGAAAAACACGGAAAAAGGTGTAGGGGTATGAACTCACCAGACGAGTATGTGTCGGGTAGGACTCTAGGTGTCAATTCAGGGCTTGAACACATGCGAGGATCCTATGTAACATGAGGAGATACATAATTGTATATAATTAGACATTGAACCACTAATTTAGTAAGTGTAGGGCTTTGCTAAGGAGTTTACTCTTCAAGTGTAAACCCTTAGGGGTGTTTACGGCCCAAAGACCATAGCCTCATGAGTTTATGGCCGTAAACTCATGGTTGGAGTGTTTTTGGATGTTTAAAGGTCTTATATTGCACAAGGGAAGGTTCTAGGGTTGATTCAATGGCTTAGGAAGTGATCGGGACTTGAAATGACCTTGGAAATGGAGTTTACGATTCTTGAAGGACCCTTGGTGAGTTTACTGCCGTAAACACATGGTTTTATGGCCGTAAACTCATGTGTGTCTCATTTTTGAATGATTTGGTGCATCACATGAAGGGATACAAGGTTCTAGACATTAATCCAAGCTATAGGAGGAAGTTAGGGCACCATTTGACCTCCTTAAGGGACTTTACGGTCTATGAAGGGGTGTTTACAGTCCATGAAT
The DNA here is from genome assembly GCF_051521515.1 of Lactuca serriola. NCBI lineage: Eukaryota > Viridiplantae > Streptophyta > Magnoliopsida > Asterales > Asteraceae > Lactuca > Lactuca serriola. The sequence continues at coordinate 107,086,761 of NC_136411.1, forward strand.
GTTCATGGGCTGTAAACTCATGTTTACCCCCCTTATGACAAGTTTTTGGGGTTCTAAGCTCATACATGCAAGTCCTTAAGTCATAGCTAAGCACTAGAAGGGTCTTGGAGGGGTTTTGGGGCTTCAAAACCCACTTATGGGAGTTTACGGTTTTGGAAGGTGTTCCTCAACCGTAAACACATGATTTTGAGAGTTTTGGATGATTTAAACACGAATTTGCATTCTTAATAAGCTAAACAACAAGCTAGGATAGATCACTTACGATTTTGGAGCTCGAAAGGGGCGTTTTTGGATCAAAACTCGAGTTGTAGAGAGAGATTAGAGAGAGAAAGTTATAAGGAGGTGTGAAAAGGCTCAAATGAAGGCCACTCAACCTTTATATAAGGTTTGAGTTTGTGGCCAGGTGGGGATCCACCCAATCCCGACATTAAACGAAGTTTACGATTTTACCCGATTAAATGTTCGTAACCCGACTTAGTCGTAAACTAAAAACTTTTCCAAATGAATTCGAGGGTGTTACACGTGTTTTTATTTCGTTTAAACACTTATAAAAATAAAATAAAAAATTTTATTGATTTGCCTAACCCAAAAGTTAACGAAAAATTTTAATAAAAATAAATTTTATTAACAGAAATGGGTTACAGCGACGGAATAAATTTCAGGTTGTCACACTTGTATATTGAGTTAACTTACTGTTGGACTACGGTGTTTAAGCTCATAACTAAATTGATATAAACTTCAAAATAGACGCAACGTCCTTTTGGGGTTGCCTTAATAACTAGAAATTATATTAGGAGAGAGAGAGAGAGAGAGAGAGAGAGAGAGTAAAGATTTGTTAATATATTATGTTGTTAATATACTAACAGGAAATAGATAATTGATTTATTAATTTGTTACGTGTTTAATAAATTAACATGAGATCAATAGTTAAATAATTGATTTAATAAATTGTTAATCGTAATTAATCTGAAATTAATTAGGGATTAATTTGAATTAATTAAAAGTGTAAGGGGTGAATTATAATTGTTTAATAGTTGAATAAAAGAAGAAATTCTAGAACCATCCATGGTATGGACAAATTTGACTTGATTCCTAGGGTTTCTGGAAGCTTCCTGGATGCAGATAAGGAAAAGATTTGAATTGGGATTAAATTTATTATTTAATTAATTCGAAACTGACTTTTCATGTGAGTTACCTAAACTATAAATAGGACCCCAAGACCAACAAATTTCATTCATACATTTACCTACAAGCTTAGGAACGAAGTTAATATTCATATCCTCTCTCTCCTCTTCATTCTTGGATTTCTAGAGTTTTTAGTGTGAGCCATTAGAGACATCATACTTTTGATGCCTGCTTTCTAAATACATAAAGGAAAGGATCAACGACTTATTTGCTATAATAAATATAAAGGTGTGTAAACTCTAAATTCATGAATTTAGATTCTCATAGAGTTCCTTTAGGGTTCTTGAAGTTAAAAGTATGTTGCTATCAATTACAGAAAACATATATCCTTTGTTTGGGTGTCAAACCAACAAATAAATGGATAAAAGTAATAACAATTTAACACAAGTCACTGCCACTAAATACTAAAGATAGTATAGAGTAAGCAGGGTCGGTCCATAGTAATACGAGACTTAATGTTGAATCATATTCTCACACAAATTCATTAACAATTGATAAAGTAAAGGGGGTTGTTAACATCAAATTAAATTTTATAACAGAAAAATTAAAGACTAAATTCAGAATTTAAAAGATATTTCTGGTTTCAAATCCTATTCAAGCACTATTTTGAAAGATATAATGTGACTTTGATTTATGTTTATCTAGGTTGGTAATTAAGATATTAGTAAGCTCTGACATCTCACAATTGACAAAAGTATTTTACTCAAAACATGATCTTGGAGTAAAACTCCATTTAGTTGATAAAATCCAAACAAGCCCTTAGATTAAACCACTAAAAGACCTTAAGTTCAAGCAATTATTACCAACAATGTCCAATATTTCTCATAGGCTTAGAAATGTGAACATTTAATCTTTGATTACACTAACTTTTGATTCCAAGGAAACCAAGTAAGTGTTTGTAACCAATTACAAATCATAAAACATATATAAATTTCATAATTTGGCTAACAACCATGATATGAACCCTAATTCTTTGATCAAGTGAAAAGAGTACAAATCAAGTATATGATGAAGATTAAATCCAATACTACTAGATAGAAACATGAATTAAGTTCACACCAGAATTTAACAACAAGTATTTAAGGATGTAGAACCGAAAATGAAAAGAAAAGTTAGTTATACATGGGTAAATAAAATTACAAATTCAACAAGTTTAATCTTCAAACAAACTTACAAATTCGAAATAAAAATGTTTCTAACGTGGTCATTGATAATAAAATTGATGAAAAGTCTTGGTTGAAGTCCTTTCAAAAATGCCCAAAAGCCCACTTTTAATCAGAAGTTATATATTCAAATTGAACTGCTAGACCATGTTACACAGCCTGTGTAATGCCAAGGAATCGTTACACGGCCGTGTAACAAATATATTTGTTGAAATGCTCCAAAACATGCTCGTGTAATGCATAGGCATCGATACACGGCCCGCGTAATGACATGAAAAAATGTGATTTTTCCAATTTTGCAACTTCTTCAATCCGACTCTGAAAATTCTGAAATTTTACCGAGAGCTTCCCTCAAACATCCTAAGCATGCTCCAATAATTGAATCACCCTGAAACATCTACTAAAATAGTGAAAATTAGATAGATCATTGATTTGTCCCAAAAATGCAAAATTCATGTAAAATTAGATTAAAATGCAATGCAATGCTATGAATAATCATGAAATAAACATGTAAAAATGTGCAATTTATCTACCTAACAAATCTCCCCAAGCTTGAACATTTTCTTGTCCCCAAGAAAACAAGACATGGATAAACCTCGGGAAAGATAAAATGCAAATGCAAACAAGAAATAAAAAGAAAGAATTCCTCAAGTTATTCATCTCGACAACATAATCATGATTAAAGAGTTGTCAACCTATACCCCAAATACACGCTAATGTACTGAATTCCAAATCAAGACGGTAGAAGATATGGAACACAAGGATTGCCAATCACTTAGCTTAAATTTATAGAGTCATAGTATAACGCATATCCAAGTAACTTTTACTAAAAAGCCAGGTGCATCTCATTTTATAGGACGTACTCATTGAAACACTCATCCACTCGTGTATGAAGTCATTTCACAAGACGTGTTAACTCGCTCCTATTAAAGAATCTACACTCGTTATTTAAGGTGGAGGGAACTCAAGTGTCGGTAAGGCATATCCCCTTCTCCCTAGTCTTCTTTACGTGCTCTTCAATAGCTTGCAGTTGCACAATCTTCATGTCATCTTCCAAATCATGTGTCAACTCTCAACAATCCATAATAAGAGACAAAGCTATAAAATTAAAAAAAAAAAAAAGGTGCAAAAGAAATATACAGAATTATGTACGAACACTGAACATACAAAACAAATAGAACAAAACCATATAACACAATTATTGGCTTCAAATAAACTAGTAATACTAAACGAGCCAACAAAATCAAACACAAACGATTTTCCTGTGAAAATATCATCATGACAAAATTTTTTATAATAAGCTAAAAATTTTTATAAAAACTTATATACAAAACACAACAAATTGATTTTTGAAGAACTCTTTGTTTTTTATATAAGGAACACAAACTTGTAAAGATTTGATTTTGAAATTCGTCTTTCATGACTTCACGGTTTTTACTTAAAGGAATAATTTGGTTAAAAATAGCAACAAACTTCTAAATATTTACAACTATTAAACTTTAATGAAAATAACAATCAACTTTAACAACTATCTTTTGGAAAATTGATTTCAATTCAAAATACACAAAGATAAATATTGGAAAAGTTACATAAATCCTAATTTTTTATAATTTTAATTTTTTTTAAACCAAGCGAAGTACATATATAGAATACAACAAAAGGCCAACTAATCTAAACAATAGAATACAAAATGAAACAAACACATATATACAAACGACTAATCTATATAAAGCTAAAAGTGAGACTAGGTAACCATACAAACTTCTGTGCCACGCCATGAGAGAGAATGGGATACTTACCCTAATCGACACACGCAATTGATGGGTTTTGGACATAAGAACATCCTATGTGCTCATACAAACCCTAATGCTTGGATCTAGGTTTCTCTATTATACATGCAAGTTATCCAAGACTATAAACCCTATATCTACCATATGATAATCAATATAACATATAAATTAGGGTTTAGATCATACCTTGATTGTTATGTAGCAATAACAATCTCAAATCCTTCTTGTATTGACTTTAGAAAGCTTAGAGTCACAAATGTCACTCCTCTAATGGTTCACAAACACCAAGAGCAAGAGGATGAAGAGCAGAAGAGAAGGAGGCTTTCGAAAACGTATGGAAACCCTAGAAGGAAGCTTGTCCACGTTTTTGGGGCAGAAGGGCTCTTTAAATAGTGAGGCTATTAGGGTTATCTAACAAGGAAACCCTAATTTGGATGCTTAAGCCCTAAGCAACCCATGGGCTCCTTCCTTAAAGGCCTTGGGACGATTTCTAATGGGTTTCCCATAGAATTCGTCCACCCCTTTAATATGGAGTCCATTAGCTCAATATTCAACTATCATACAATTGACAGTCCTAGTCCCTTAGTTTAATTAATGTCTTTTTGTCACAAACTTAATTCTTATTAATTCTTGACTAATATTAATTAAACAATATGATTTCTCCTTTAATATATTATTCTCATAATTTCTTAATAAATCATATTTAATCCTTTCTCTCCATTATTCATCCTATCAAGTTGCTTTGGTGAAGGCAACCCAAAAGGACCATGCACCATCAGGTCAAGTACATACCAAAATAGTTATGGACTTAGACACTAATCCAACAACAATGACATACTCACGGGTATTTTAAAACACCCTATATTTGATTATCACCTGTTGTGGCTCGAATTATTTAAAAGGAGCTGATTCTCATAAAACACCTCAATGCACTGCCACCAAGTGAATTAGAAAATAACTATGTTCTCATTAGTTCTAAAATTTCACAAATTAGTGACACCACATGTTAACAGGGTATATGTAACAACGCAAATTTTCAAACAAATTTTTCATTTTAAAAATAGAGTATTTTCATTCAAAACAAGGCATAAATAATTTAAGTGTCATGTCATTTACAAACTGTCTAAATCCCAAGATCATAAAAACATTCTTCAGTGTATACCGATCACGCCGGCGCCTTCCCACGGTCCTCGCTAGTACCTGAAACACATACATAACAACTGTAAGCATAAATGCTTAGTGAGTTCCCCAATATACAACTTACGCACATACGCCTTTCCAGGCCCTGACCTTCCGGTCCTCAACACAACGCCTTCCGGCCCATAACATAATCGCCTTCCGGCCCATAACGTATTGCCTTCCGGCCCACATAACATACATAGCACATATAACAAATAACTTACCACATATAGCCTACATATCACATATCATATCTGACCTTCCGGTCACACAGTCAAACCCTTCCGGGTACAGTATAGTGAGAAGACTCACCTCGTGAATGCTGAAAGTTAGCAAATCCTGAAATCACTCGTGCACAATCCGTCGAGCTACAACCTCCCTATAACATCACATATTTCTCATTAACACTTATATCTTCTAAGTGTGACTATCCCTAAGAAGTCAGACTTAGATCAACTCTGGTCAACGGTCAACGGTCAACGGTCAACGGTCAACTCGACCGGACTCGGCGAGTGCCATGGCGACTCGGCGAGTCTAGACGTCCTCCAATTCTCTGAGATTCCCTTTCTACTCGTCGAGTATCCTCCTTGACCCGACGAGTTACTCCTGGAAGAATCGCGGGGCCACCCCGACTCAACTCGCCGAGTCTGAAGAACAACTCGACGAGTCCCAGTAAATCTTCAAGCTACTCGCCGAGTCTGTTCGTCGAACTCGGCGAGTCCATGCCATGCAACTGCTCAAACTGCATCCTAAGGTAAGAACCGCTCCGACCATTCCTAGGTCTGGCCTTCCTAGGCTGATCCACCACGTAAGGTCCTCATTTCAGTGCTCATGATACACCCTATGATTCATAATTCACATTTTGAACTAAGGCATAAGGATTCCAATCCAAAACCTTCATCAATTCCCGAAATGCACAGACATGGGACATTCTGGACCTCCAAAGGTCCCAATACAGGGTTACAATCAATTAGGGGACTAGGGTAACATTCAATCTATTCACAAAAAGGGTTCCATAAACCCTAATTCCATAATCACATCAACATAGCAGAGTATACTCGAATTCTTACCTGGATGATGTATTCTCTGTGTCCCCAATCCTCAGAATGTGACTCCCTTGCTGTTCCTCTAACCAATCTCTTCTCTTCCTTGCACAACAACTCTTCTATGATCAACAATGGCCTATAATCCTTGCTCCAGATGCACACAATCGATTTAGGGTTCTTCTCAGAAGGCTAAAATGAATAATGACGGCCAATAAGTCCCTTTTATACGTCCCAAACCTGAACGGTTAGGGTTTTTGCTAAACAACGTAGACTCGCCGAGTCCATATCTGGACTCGTCGAGTCCAGTCGCGAACCCGCGACCAAGTCTGCGATCCTACTCGGCGATTCTAGGCTCCAACTCGCCGAGTCCCCTCTTAAATCACCCCAAAAACATAATTTAACAATACCTGAGATTCCGGGCTGTTACAGTATAAGCAGACAAAATTTTGAACTAGAGATGGAAATGGGGGTGGGAAACACAGGGGACTCTAATCCCCATCCCCGAATCCCCATTCTAATCCCCATCCACATCTCTATTGGAAAATATAAAGAAACCCCCATCCCCACCGCTAATGGGACTGGGATCCCAGTGAGGAATCAGGGTTTCTTTTTTTTCTTTCAATACGAAAACCTTTACATAAATAAAATCTCTAAGTTTCAATTTTACTAACATAAGTTTAAAGATTATACAAAATATAAAAATATCCATAGATTGCATAAAACTATAAACAAGTTTTCTACCAAATTTAAATACATACATGAAAAATCAAGTAGAAAAAAATATCATAGTGATATTTGGGATAAGATCGATAAACCAAAGAGAAAAAAATTATAAGAGGTTAAGATAGATAAAAAAAATATATATATTTTCAACCAAGTAATTACTAATGTGTTAGGTTACTTGGATCAAATTTTATAAATTGTAAATTATACTATAAACATATGTTTGTATTATTTTTATATATTAATATATACCGAGATCGGGTCTAGGGTCGGGATTAGCGTATCCCCATCCCCACCTTTTTATTCAGGGATTCCTCATCCCCATCCCCATCCTCAGATAACTTGGGGATTCCCCAGTCAAAACGGGTGCGAGTTTTGGGTTTCCCATCGGGTATGGGGTTCTTTCTCATCCCTACTTTGAACTTGACCATGTAATTGTGACAAAAAGTTAAAGACATCCTAGAGACGAGAAGAAAGAGGGGAGAACAATACATGAAAATGACCCTAAAAACCTACATGAAAAAGTTAAAATCAAATGAGAAATTCAAAATTATTTTGTGATTTTTTTAATAATTAATTTAAACAAAATTTATATGTAATGTAATGAAATATATATATATATATATATATATATATATATATATATATATATATATATATATATATATATATATATATATATATATATATTGTTTTTTATGTTAATGCAATGAATGGAAGACAATGGAATTCACCCCTTCTCAAGCTTAAAAATATGAATCGTCCTCGATGTTTGGGAAGAGAGCGGGACTGACTACTGAGGAGGATCGTGAGGTGGAAATGGGGGCGGATATTGTTGTAGAAATTACGGATTATATGGTAGAGGGTAGTGTCGATATTGGAGATATGGCATTGAGATGTTGGGTTATGTTGACTAACACTTGAACCAACAACTCTAAGGCGCTTGGATTTACCCTTATTACCACCCAAATTAGAATTTGAAGCCATTAGAGTTGTGAGAAATTTGACACTTAAGCACAATGCACAACCAATTCAAGGAATTAACACACAAATAACACTTAATTTGACAGTTTAAGCACACAGATTCAAGCTTTTTTAACTAGCAATGCAAAGGTAAAAAGTTATAATGAGAATTCTCGATTTTTGAGCTTGTAACTTGAAATTGGTTCCTGAAATTACTTCCAAAATGTTTCCTAACATTATACTACAAAGAATTCAACGAAATAAGGAAAAAAATTTGAACCCAAAATTTCTAGGGTTCATCAAGAATTCTGAAAATCACCATTAAAATGGTGTTCTTATGATGGTTGAGAATAGGGAAGAAGAAAGAGGGTAAAAATCCATACCTTTTATGATTAAATCGGAAAAATAATCAAATTATTGAGGGTTTTTGTGTGTGTTTCGGTGAGATAACTGTTGGAATAGTGTCTAAGGCTGCAACTATATTAGGCAAGTATTTGACCCGATTGTGCATGGTCCTTTTGGGTTGCCTTCACCATAGCAACTTAACAGGATGATTTATTATGAGAGAATAAATATTATTAATATATTATGAGAATAATATAAGGAATAATAATATTGTTATTTGATTAATATAAGTCATAAATTAATTAGAATTAATTTGGTGACTTAAAGAGATTAATTAAATAAGAGGGTATAAACTGTCAATTGTTTGATAGTTACACTTTGGGTTGTAAATCCTTTATGGATAGGGTTGGACGATTTCTAGGGCTTGGGATAAGCCACAAATAGTCCAACGGCTTATCTTGGAAAGGATTTGGATTGCTTTGAGTAAAGATTATCCAACTAGGGTTTAAGGGTGAAACCCTAGGAGCCTTACAAGTATAAATAGACCCTTGGGGCAAGGGAAATCGGCACCTCTGCTAAAGCAAAGAAACCCTGGCCAATTTCTATTCCCTCTCCTCTCTCTCAAATCATCCTCTTGCTAGTTGGTGTTTGTAATCCATTAGAGGAGTGACATTTGTGACTCTAAAGCTCCAAGAACTAGAAGATCAAACAAGTGTTTCAAGGTATGCTTCTAATTCTGATTTTGTATTGTTCTTATACTCCATTAGTCATTATAAGTCTTGGATCCAATGCATGTTTAATTAGAGAAACCTAGATCCAAGCATTAGGGTTTGTATGTGCACATAGGAATGTTCATATGGCCAAAACCCATCAGTGGTATCAGAGCCTAGATTGGTTTCTATTAAATTGATGCATAATTGTTTGTTTCTTTCTTGAAAAATTCAAATTTTGTGGTTCTGTGTCATGAACTTGACGAGTCCCATGGTGGACTCGGCGAGTTGGCCTGACTCAGCGAGTCCAGTTGGGCACTCGGCGAGTCCGAGCGTCAGGAAGGGCCAAAATCGGGATTTTTTGATATTTATCTTATGGAAACTTGCCTTTATCATATTAGATCAACCCTAATCCGATTTTTTGATATATATGACTATAATCTTGATCTAATTAAAGATATTTATCAATTAATAAAATATTTAATTTCCTTATGTGATAATTAATTAATTATTTTGAATAAATTGGTAAATTATTTTGCAAGAAATCATTAAATAAATCAAATATGGATAATTATGGAATTAATTAATTAAGATTATTTGTTATTTGATCCTCCATGTTTTAAATGTTTAAAACTTGCCCTCAAGTTTTGAAATTTATGTTTTGTGATTAAAAGTTTAATTTAGACAATTTAAATTTCAAACCCTAGAATTTTACAAGTTTAAAATCCAACCCTATACTAATATAATATTACAAAATTAATATATATATATATATATATATATATATATATATATATATATATATATATAATTAAAATGCTAGTCTTACCGTTAGTAGGCCTCATTCACGAAGTCGGTCTATAAGGTGGGTATAAGGTTGCTGCCTATAAAATGACGCTTAATGGGTGTACACTCACACCTACCGCTTGCTTGATCGGTGGAGGGTCATTAGCCGAACGGGTAGGATAGGGCAACCTCATATCCTCATTAAAAGTATAATATGAAATACAAAGTAACTACATGTTTTTTCAAAAATTTCTCAATCTTAGTTACTTTAGGAAAAGTGAATTGATGCAATCCCATGAAATTACACTTTGCACCCTTGCTGAGAAGTTAGTGGAGCGTGTGTGGTTTACCGGCACACTAATTGGTTCTAAGAAAAGGTGGCAAATGGTGATTCATTGTTTATCATAGTTCGATGGAGCGTGTGTGGTTTACCGGCACATCGAATAAGTGATCGTTACAATGAAGGCACCATGTAAATTTGCATGGTAATTCACACCCGCTTTGTGATCCTCGGTATCCCAGTCACAAACAAGAGGGGCATATCGAGATTTAAACATGCCATTGAAAAGTTTCAATGAATCTCATCTAAACCTAGGAATTCTCAATACATTTAGAACTTAAAGTTATGTTTTGTGGTGGAGAATTAGTGAATCATCATTCACTTACCTTCAAATTGTTTGCATGTTAGATTACGGCATCCCTTTTCTAATATGTAAATATTGTTGTTGGATCCTAGCCCTAATTTTCTTATTGGGTGATAATTAGGGATTCATATTCTAATCTATCTTTGTCCTTTCTATTTGTAGATGTCGAACGCAAACAACGTTGCTGCGAGTTCATTCACATTGATGAGCCTTTGTCAAAAGGTCACTTTCGATGGGACGAACTTTAGCGAATGGATAAGATACATTCACACTATTGCTCGCTATGAGGACAAGGAGTATGTCCTCAATGAGAAGCTCGAGAAAATCAACCCTGAAATCGCTACTCCGGCTGAAATGACTGCTTTTGAAACTTACGAGCGTGATGCAACGAAGGTACATTGCATCATGATAGCCACTATGAACTCCGAATTCCAAAAGTCGTAAGAGGACATGTACCCGTACGAGATGCACCAAGACTTGTTGGAGAGATACCACCAAAATGCGAGACAAGAGCGTTATGAGATTTTCACTAACATGATTTCCGCTAAAATGGATCATGGAGAGTCTCTTACCGTGCACCTGCAAAAGATGCAAAGGTATGTCGACCGTCTTCGCAAGTTGAATGTTGACTTTGGGGAAGACTTGGCGATCGACATGGTGCTTCACTCTTTGCCTCCAAGTTACAATCAATTTAGGATGACCTACCACATGAACAAAGAAGAGGTCACCCTAAGCAAGCTCCAAGGTCTCTTGAGGGTCGCTGAGAGCAACTTCAAGGAAAAGTCTGTTGCACTAACTCCCAATCCACCCGCTGCTCCTGTTTTGGCTATTGGACAAGGAAGGGGAAAGAATAGGAAGGCTTCATCTAAGAACCATCGCAAGGTTAAGTCCCGAGATGGTGCCTCTTCTAGTGGGACCAAAGTTGATCCTGCTAAACCCTGACCTAACCCAAAGGAGGCAGAGTGCCACCACTGCCACAAGATAGGACATTGGAAGAGAAGTTGCCCAGAGTACCTGCAAGCCATCAAGGAAGGAAAGATCAAGCCATCTTTCGCAGGTATATACACAATTAAATCTAACGATTCATCTCATGCTATTTCTTGGGTTCTTGATACCGGTTGTGGTTACCACATTTGTTCTAATATGCAGGGACTAAGAAGAAATAGAGACGTGGAGCATGGAAGAATAAATCTAATCATGGGGAATAGAAGATCGTCGCTTGTGACCCAGATTGGAGTGTATTCTTTAGTGCTTAGGAATGGTTTATCTTTAGACTTGAACAATTGTTGCTATTCGCCAGAAATGGCTAGAAACATCATTTCATTTCATGGTTTGTTTAGACAACGTTTTAGATTTTCTTTTAATAATGAGAATAGTTCTATTTAGGCTTATCTAAATGGTGTCTTTTATTTTGAAGCTATACCATGTAATGGAATTTATGAAACCATTATGATTGTAGATAACTTAGGAAATGATGTTTTATGCATGGATTCTTCCAATAGTATGGATAGAGCATCCTTGTGGCATTGTCGTCTTGGACATGTCAACAAGAAGCGCATAGCCCAACTCCAAAAGGATGGAGTGTTGGAGTCATTCGACCTTAGGGAAGATGACACATGCGAGTCTTGTTTACTTGGAAAGATGACTAAGTCACCCTTCACAAGTACGTGTGAAAGGGGTGAGGGTCTATTGGACCTAATACATACCAATGTATGTGGACCGTTTAGATCAACCACGAAGGATGGGAACCGCTTCTAGGTGACTTTTACCGATGACTATAGTAGATATGGGTATATCTACTTAATCAAGCAAAAGTCAGAAACTTTTGAAAAGTTCAAAGAGTTCAAGAATGAAGTGGAGAATCAATTGGGCAGGAAAATCAAGATGCTTCGATCCGATCGAGGAGGAGAGTACCTAAGTCTTGAATTCCACGATTATCTCAAGGAGTGTGGAATAGTTTCACAATTGACGCCACCTAGGACACCACAATTGAATGGTGTGGCAGAAAGGCGTAATCGAACCTTGTTGGACATGGTTCGCTCTATGATGAGTCGTGCTTCACTATCAATCTCTTTTTGGGGGTATGTCTTAGAGACTGTCGCCCATATCCTTAACTGAGTCCCTACTAAAAAGGTTGCCAAAACACCTCACGAGATGTGGACAGGGAAAGCTCCCTCGTTTGCACACATCAAGGTTTGGGGTTGTGAGGATTTCGTAAGACGAGATACTCACGACAAGCTCGAACCTCGTAGTGAGCGATGTATTTTCATCGGCTACACGCAGAAATCCTTTGGATATCTCTTCTATAGACCGAAGGAAAATGTTGTTTTTGTTGCAAGGAGAGGAGTTTTCCGAGAGCGAGAACTCATAAGCCAAGGAGACAGTGGGAGGCAAATCGAGCTTGAAGAGATTCAAGAATCGATATATGAAGGAACCTCTACCGCTGGCACTCAACCCGAGGAGGAAACTCCGGTTGACGAATCCTTACCTCTTAGACGTTCCGAAAGAGTTATATTTCAACCCCATTTTTATGGTTTTCATATTACTACCGAAGGGGACACGTATATTAGTGATGGTACACTAATAAACCTTGATGAAACTAATAGCTATAAGGAAGCCATGGCAGGCCCGGAGTCTGCGAAATGGAAAGAGGCAATGGATAGCGAGATCCAATCCATGTATGATAACCAACTTTGGAATTTGGTTGATAATGTGCCCGGACGTAAGACCGTTGGGTGCAAATGGATCTTCAAGAAGAAGACCGACGTGGATGGAAAAGTACACACGTATAAGGCGCGATTGGTGGCGAAGGGCTTTACTCAAACTCCAGGAGTTGACTATGATGAGACCTTCTCACCAGTTGCGAAGATAAAGTCTATTAGAGTGATGCTAGTTATTGCCGCATTTCATGATTATGAGATTTGGCAAATGAATGTCAAGACCGCTTTCCTTAATGGTAAGTTGGCTGAGGATGTTTACATGGCTCAACCAGAGGGGTTTGTGGATCCGAAGCATCCGAATAGAGTGTGTAAGCTTGAGAAGTCCATTTATGGACTTAAGCAAGCATCTCGCAGATGGAATCCTTGCTTCGATGAGAAAGTCAAAGAGTTTGGATTTGTACGAAGCGAAGATGAATCGTGTGTATATGTCAAAGCCAGTGGGAGTATAGTAAGCTTCCTCTTTCTATATGTCGATGACATATTACTCATAGGAAACGATGTCCCGACTCTGCAGGAGGTTAAGTCCTGGCTCGGGAAGTGCTTCGCTATGAAGGACCTCGGAGAGGCTTCTTATATTTTGGGAATAAGGATAATGAGAGAAAGAAGTAAGAGACTAATAGGACTTAGTCAGAACACTTACTTAGATAAGGTACTAAAACGTTTTAGTATGGAAAACTCGAAGAAGGGAGAATTACCGATACAAAGTAATGCCAAGTTGAGTAAGACTCAAAGTCCGAGTACCGAAGCTGAAATAGCATAAATGAGCCAAGTACCATACGCTTCCGCAGTTGGCTCAATCATGTATGCTATGACTTGTACTCGCCCTGATGTAGCCTTTGCTTTGAGCATGGTTAGCAGATATCAATGGAATCTTGGCAAAGCCCATTGGATTGCGGTTAAGAATATCCTTAAGTACCTTCGGAGGAAGAAGGAATGGTTCTTAGTCCTCGGAGGGAGTGATGACTTGAAGGTGTGAGGGTATAGTGACGCCAGCTTTCAGACCGACAGGGACAACTACCGTTCGCAGTCGGGCTGGGTCTTTACCCTAAACGGAGGAGCAGTAACTTGGAAAAGTTCCAAGCAGGAAACCGTAGCTGATTCAACGTGCGAATCAAAGTACATTGCAGCGAGCGAAGCGTCGAAGGAGGCAATATGGTTGAAGAACTTCATCGGTGATCTTGGAGTTGTACCTGCCATAAAGGAGCCCATGGAAATTTTCTGTGATAATGAAGGAGCGGTTGCCTTGACCAAGGAACCAAGGGATCATGGTAGATCTCGACATATCGACAGAAAATATCACTTTATTAGACATCGTGTAGAAGAAGGACAACTCATAGTGAAAAGAGGATATAATCAGAAGATAACCCAACAGATCCGCTTACGAAGGGACTAAGTAGGGTTAAGCACTTGCAGCATGCTAGGAGTATTGGGCTGAAGGATGATATTAGCATAGATTAGATAGTAGTAGAAACGTGTAATAGATAAATGTAATTAACATTTGATGATTAAATAAAGGAGAATTATTTATGAGTAATGTTACTGTCTTGTGTTAATTGTTTAACTATTGTTTCATTTTTGCATGTTTTGACTTCCAGAATAATTGAGTTTATTAAACTCTCAAACAGGGAAAGACTCGGGGACTTGCGACTCGACTCGTCGAGTCTGAAGAACGACTCGCCGAGTCCTATGCATGCCATTACTATACAGTCGATTCTGCTCAAATCCAGTGCATTCCATTCATAGATCTGGGCTCCTAGGGCTGGTTTTTCACGTAAAGTTTCTAACTTTACGTGCATGCATGCCCATAAGAAGCTCAAATGCCCTTTAAAGAGCTAAAAGAGGAGATCTAGGTTTGGAACAGGAGTTTAGCTCAATAAAGGTGGCAACCTTGAGCTTAAGGAGTTCTGAAATGCTCAGATCTGAAACCCAATCATCTTAACTACTCATAAATCGACATCAATGTTTAAAAAATGGCTCAAAAATATCCCTAGCAAGCTTTCAAGGAGATCTACATGATGATAAACAAAGATTCAAGCTTTATACCTCAATGGAAACTGGAATGACACGAAAAGCTCAGATCTTCTTCGCTTCTTTTTGAAAACCCCTCTTCTTTCTTCCTCTTCTAACTCCAAAATGCACCAAAATCCTTCACAAGATGAGAAATACTCCAAGAATGCTTAAAGGAAGGCTAGGTTTTAGTGAGGGACATTCTGAGGGTGATGGAGGCTGGTTTAGGGTGCATAATGTTGTTTAAATAGGATGCAAACCCTTGAAATTAGGGTTTCATCCAGCCTGGCAGACTCACCGAGTCCAAGAATATGGACTCGTCGAGTAGCTAACTTAAACTGCGTGCAAATCCCGTCTCTACTCGACGAGTCAGGCTACGGACTCGTCGAGTACCCCTTAAGAATTAAAGTTTTTCATTTAAATCACATACTATAAATAGGGTGTTACAAATCTCCCCCACTTATCTTAGACTTCATCCTCGAAGTCTGTTGCTGCTGTAACCAAAAATAACTCTGGATAATGCTCCCTCATCTCCTCCTCGGTCTCCCACATCCACTCTGAACCCTTCCGGTGCTGCCATTACACCTTCACTAGCTGGATTACCTTGTTCCTCAAGGTCTTCGTCTTCCGGTCTAAGATCGCAACTGGTCTCTCAATATAATTCAGGTTGCTATCAAGCTAAATATCTTCCAATGGTACTACTGCTGACTCATCCACCAAACACTTCCGCAGCTGAGAAACGTGGAAAATGTTGTGGATCTGGCTATGCTCTGCTGGGAGATCCAAACAGTAAGCAACCTGACCCACCCGGGCCAAAACCCTAAAAGGACCAATGAACCTAGGGCCCAACTTGCCCCTCTTCCGGAACCTAATAACACCCTTCCAGGGTGATACCTTCAGGAGGACCATATCACCCACCTAAAACTTCAAGTTCGAATGGCTCCTTTCGGAGTAAATCTTCTGCCGACTCTGGGCAGTCTGCAGTCTGCTACGGACCTGCTGGATCAACTATGTGGTCCTAAGCACCACCTCAGTACTCTCGATGACTCGCTGACCACCTCGCCCCAACAAATCGGAGGCCTACACTTCCTCCCGTAGAGCATCTCGAAAGGAGGGAGGTCAATACTAGCGTGTTAACTGTTGTTATACGAAAATTCCGCTAATGGAAGATACGTATCCCAACTACCACCGAAATCTAGGACACATGCCCGAAGCATGTCCTAGAGAGTCTGAATCGTCCTCTCGCTCTGCCCGTCTATCTGGGGGTGGAAAGCGGTGCTAAAGTGCAGACGAGTCCCCATCTCGTCGTGAAACCGCTTCCAAAACCTGGAAGTGAACCGGACGTCTCGATTTGATACTACTGATATGAGCACTCCATGTCGTGCCACCACCTCACGCACATAAATATCGGCTAGCTTCTCAGCCGATATACTCTCTTGGATCAGTATGAAATTCGCGCTCTTGGTTAGCCGATCCACTATGACCCAAATCGAATCGACTCCTCGCACGGTCCTAGGAATCTTAGTGATGAAATCCATAATGATATCCTCCCATTTCCACACGAGAATGTCTAACGATTGCATCTTGCCTTGGAGTCTTTGATGCTCCGCCTTGACCTTCCTGCAGGTCAGACATCTCTCCACATATCAGGCTACGTCCCGCTTCATGCAGGGCCACCGATAATCGGGTCGAATATCTCTATACATCTTCGTCGCCTCTGGATGGATGGAGAACCGAGACTTGTGGGCCTCATTCATCAACACATGTCGTACTCCTCCCCAATACGGCACCCAGACCCTCCTATGAAGGGTCAACAATCCTCGACTGTCATAATCGAAAGATGCTACTTGGCCCACAATCCTCTCACACTTCTGCCTCTCCTCCTTCAGGCCCTCGATCTGTGCCTCTCTAATCTGCTCCAACAATGGAGTAATCACCACCATCCTCAGACATATATCTCTGATCGGAGCCGCCATCGCCTTGCGGCTTAGGGCGTCGGCCACTACATTGGCCTTGCCCGGATGATAAAATATCTCGCAATCGTAGTCCTTTACCACATCTAACCACCGACGTTGTCTCATGTTTAGATTCGGCTGGTCCATGAGGTACCTCAGACTCTTATGATTCGTGTAAATTGTACAACGGACCCCATAGAGATAATGTCGCCAAATCTTGAGGGCAAACACCACTGCCCCCAGCTCTAAATCGTGTATCGGATAGTTAGCCTCGTGAGGCTTCAACTGTCTAGAGGCATAAGCTATCACATGCCCCCGTTGCATCAACACAGCTCCCATACCTGTGATCGAAGCATCACAGTAGACTACAAATTCATCCACTCCTTCTGGCAGGGTAAGAATTGGTGCCTCGTACAATTGCTGTCTGAGGGTCTCAAATGCTGCCTGTTACTCAGGCCCCCAGCGAAACACCATCGACTTCCTAGTCAGTCGGGTGAACAGAACTGCTATCTTTGAGAAATCCTGGATGAATCTCTTGTAATACCCTGCCAAACCTAGGAACCTCCGAATCTCGGATGGAGACCTCGGGACCTCCCACTGCATCACGGCCTCTATCTTGGCCGGGTCTACCAGTATACCCTTCTGGTTGACGAGGTTCCCAAGAAACTGCACTTTGCGCAACCAGAACTCGCACTTTGAGAACTTCGCGAAAAGTCTCTCCCTCCTCAAGGTCTCTAGCACCTCCCTCAGGTGCTCCTCGTGTTGCTCCTGATTCTTGGAATAGACCAAGATGTCGTCGCTAAACACTATCACAGACCGAACCAACATCGGTCTGCATACACGATTCATGAGATCCATGAACGCGACTGGAGAATTGGTGAGCCCAAATGGCATCACCACAAACTCATAATGACCATAGCGGGTCCTAAAAGCAGTCTTTTGCACATCCTCACCTCTGACCCGCATCTGATGATACCCGGAGCGTAAATCAATCTTTGAGAACCAAGACGCTCCCTGAAGCTGATCAAATAGGCCGTCTATCCTCGGAAGTGGGTAACGATTCTTCACCGTCACCTTATTCAACTCCCAGTAGTCTATGCACATACGGTGCAACCCGTCCTTCTTCTTCACAAACAGGATCGGGGCTCCCCAAGGTGAACTGTTCGGCCTGATAAAACTCTTGTCTAGCAGCTCATGCAGCTGTGTAGACAACTCCTGCATCTCTGGAGGAGCCAACCGACATGGTGCCTTGGCTATTGGAGCCGCACCAGGAACCAGGTCAATCCTGAACTCAACCTGTCTCTCAGGAGGTATTCCAGGCAAATCCTCTGGAAATACATCCGGGTACTCTCGTACTACCGGTACATTGTCAACTGTCACCTTACCCTTCTCTTGGGCATCTATAATATAGACGACGTACCCCACGCATCCCTGCTGAACGTAGCACCTTGCTCTCACTGTTGAATAAAGAACTGGTCCGCGTTGTGGCCTCTTGCCCTGAATCACTAACTCTCCCCCACTGGGAGTGCGAACCCTTACTAACTGTAGCTCACAATCAATCACTGCCCCATTGGGGCTCAGCCAATCCATACCCACTATGTGACATCCCCATTTTCACAGCCAGAAAAGACCGATTTTGTTTATGCTTGTTTGAAAATCAGAGTAACATTTTAAATAAAAGTGTTGCGGAATTTGTCCCAAAACAAATTATGATAAAGATTTATCAAAAGCATTTCCAATGAAATGTATTTCATTAAAAGACTCGGGATGTCATGTTCGATACAGATCAAAAGCATAAATAGTATAATATAAGCTATACTACATTATTTCATATCTACATGCCTATATCTGTAATCCCTCATCCAAAACATCACATCTATGCTCGAGCGCCACTACCTGTAATACATGAAACTGAGTGGGTCAGGCTTGGGATCCTGGTGATCACATAGGGTTTTCAACCCACAATAAATAAGTTATTTAATTTAATCAACCAACAATAACCCGATTATCCGTTCTCGTTATCCTCACTTTACATCCCTAAAACACCTATCATAAGGGACCTAACCTAAGGATCATCATCGGGATGGACACTACTGCTAAGGGGATTCCTCAGCAATAAATGTCCTTAAGGCAACCATGTGGGGGATGGAGTACACCGGTGAACACATCGTTCACAAACACCTACAGGTTGCGAGCCTGCTAGCGTTCCACTGGACTGTCTAGAAGAGTCAGTGGTCGTCATCCATACTCCGCTAGATGACAGAATCAACAACAACATCGAGGTCTCTCATCATTTTCACACACATCAACTTATTTCATCTACCCATGTTATACCCAACATATTTGTAGATAAAATGTATATATATACATTTTAAATCATTTTAAACATGTATAAAACATCATTCAACATTGTCTCAAATAAACAAACAACATATATACACATAACACGTATTTTATATAAAATACTTCATATTTATGTGTAAGATGAAAGTAACTATGTACTCACTTGGCTAGTTACTGGAAACTAACTATTATTGTGGCTTCAAGTTCAACACTGCTTGCCAACTTATTATATTGTCAAAAACCTTATCCGTTATTCTGTTGGTTTCTAAATATATGTGAGTAATGAAAATTTGAGTGGGATACAAACTATATATACTATGAATTCGATTTATAGTTTTTAGATCATCAAAGCTTTGTCACCATACAATTTTGACACCTAACCACCCATTACTTGAGGTTGCACCATCATTTATTAGACATCGTATATTGACACGTATAAGTATTCTTTCATCTTATCACTATTTTTAAAAGAAATTTAACTTAGTCTGCAACTATATGTAATATATATTTTTAATTCATCTTTTATAAACTCACAAATATATACATTTCTTATTAAAACTAATAACTAATCCATTTCATTTATAATCTTTCAAAATGATTAGTTTAATTAAGACACTTATAATATTATTAAATGACAAATATTACCAAACTTATAATAAATATTATTTTACAACATATCAAATTTTATAATTTATTATTAACGTCATAAAATATACATAGACAGTTATTTTCAGGAATTATATCTCGAAAATATATCTAATATTTAGTTATTTTTGTTTTGTATATCGACGGGCTAATAGTTACGGTCTCTACCGCTTTCATTTAGATTAATATTCTAAATGATCTTTTATTTTTAAACTTTTATTTAGCCCTATTTAAATTTTAAAATGAGCTTTTACACAAATATACACATAATTTATAAATAAATCACACGTATTATGTTTGAATGATTTTTATTTTATTTATTCACAAGAAGTTTACATTAGTCGACCGACGTAAATATTTTTATAGGATATGCCTAGCGAGAAACATGGGCGTTACACACTATAACCTTGTTCCCTCGCAGGGGAATAGGAACCAGGTCTACTAAAAACTGCTCATCAAATAACTGCAGCGAACACCCCCTATGCATGCTCGTAACCCTGACGATCCTGTTATAAGCTATCTCAGCCTCGAGTGGACAATCCAACTCCCCCCGGAGCTCTACTAAACCTCTTGCTAAGTGCAAGTGAAACAAATGATCGGGTAGCCCCCAAGTCAAACAGTACTGTAGCTGAAATGTCGTTCACTAAGAACGGCCCTATACAAAACATATAACCATGAGAAACAAACAATATCAATAAAGAGATAAGAAGGAAAATACATACTCGTCACCACATCAAGAGTCGTTCGCGCCTCCTCTATTGTCATCTGGAAAGCTCTACTCTTTGCCACTGGCGCCTCAGCACGACCCCGACGGCCGTCTGTAATCCTCAAAGTAGCAGGGGCAGGTGCTGCCACCTTCCCTGCTGTTGCTACTAAACTCGGGCACTGGGACTTTTTATGTCCCCTATGATTGCAATGGAAGCAAATTAGATCAGAAGTTGCGGTAACGGTAGGAGTAGCTGTACAATCTCTGCTCATATTTCCAGTCTGGCCGCACTTGTAGCAACCGGGACTCCTTTCCTTTCACGCCCCATCATGCAATCTCCCATACTTGCCACACCGATTATGGCTCTGCTGACCTCTGGATCTATGATCGGATACCTTGGGCTTTTCGCCCGAACTCCAAGTGCCAGATGTCGCCTATGGCTTCCTCTTCTTCTCCATCTCTAAATCAATCTCTCTCTCTCTCTCTCTCTCTCTCTCTCTCTCTCTCTCGCCCTAGCAATCATGTCATCCAGCGTTTTACAGCTGGATCGGCTCACAAACTGGCGGATATCACTTCGCAACATTTCATGATAACGAGCCTTCTTCATTTCCTCGTCAGCTGCGTACTGAGGAACAAGAAGAGCCCTCTCCCTGAACTTGGCGGTAATCTCCGCCACTGTCTCTATAGTCTGGGTGAGATTCTGAAACTCCCTGGCTAACTGTTGTACCTCAATAACCGGTGCAAACTCGGCTCTGAACCTGGTTGTAAAATCAGCTCAAGTCATCGTATCAAGTGTTGCGTCATCTCCGATGACATGCCCGATCTCCTCCCACCAGTCACGTGCCCTGTCCTTCAGGAGACAGGATGCTAGTCTAACCTTGTCCCCCTCGAGACATTTGTTGGTGCGGAATGTGTTGGCGACATCTGCCAACCACCTAGTACTCACTATGGGGTCTCGCTCCCCATGGTAGTCTGGAGCTCCACAAACCCAAAACTCCCTGAAGGTGAGTGTGCACGACCTCATCATGGTCGCCACCTCAGCACGAAAGGTACTCAACCTCTCATCCATTAGCTCCAAAATACCCTCCTTGATCGAACCAAAGATCACAGGAGTCTGATCAAGTATGATGTGAGTAATCTCTGAGGAGAGAAACTCCTTAGTCTGCTCATCCAAATGCTCGGCCCCCGAGCCTGGTCCCGATCCCTCGCCGGCTCCTGAACTGCCGACTGCTGGCCTAGGGCGCAAAACCACCATTCTGAAATCACATCATGATAAACGTCAGAAACACTGATATATATATATATATATATATATATATATATCGAGGGATCGCTACAACTTACAAGTTCCCTGGTCTCATCTCAGCCTTCCTTGGTTCAAGTACGGATCCTCTGGTTTCAATAGTACGGGCCCATACTACCTTCCACATCTATCTGTACTTCCTCAAGAACTACCTTGACTCCACCAAGTCACTTCTACTGCTACTGATATCTGTTACTCTCATCCTAGGCTTGCCCTAGGGAAATCTCTGACTCCACCGAATCCAGTCCTCAGTTGCTGAAGGCCTCCTGGTAATGCCAATTAGCCATCACCTAAATACCATTACATGTGGCGAGGCTCAGATAATCCTTCGAGTAAAAGACTCTTCCTTACAACAGTTGGACTCAAACAAGAGCTGTGCAATAGGGCCAAGTCCGGCATTCTGAGATTATTCAACCCCGATCACATGTGATGTGACGTATTCACCTAATGGCTAACTCCCATTACTCAGAGTCCCACAAAGCACGAAGCAAGCAGCATTTGGACACAGGAAGCTACTCAAGAAAATATATCCTCACAATGAGAAACTGTACTAGCATACAATGCTAAGCTCATACTATCAGGCATAACCTAAACAGGCTATCCTACTGCTGTCTACTCAATACTAGCATGCGATTCTCATTCAGCTGAAACATACATATAGCAGGCACATAAGGCATCCTCCTAGATCCTTAGTCCTATTTTAGCATGCTATTCTACTGAAATTGGAACTGATAATCATAACATAAACTTGTATGGGTAATTTGGGAGTACTTACTTGAGCTCGGCTGATCGCATGCACCACACCCTTTTCTCTTTCTCAAAAACTCTTTTTCTTTTTAAGTTTTCTTTTTCAAAATTTCTTTCAAAAACATTTTTCTTTGAAAATCTTTTTACCATATCCTTAGTTTGAGTCCAGTCACACCCGAAAGTGTGCCTGAATCCCTCAAACCAAGGCTCTGATACCAACTTGAAACAACTCAAAAATACGACTCAAAAATTTTTGTTTTAATATTACTAAAAATCACATCATCAGATGTCATATATACTAAGAACCATAAAATGAGTAAGTCAAAAGTCAAGTAACTGTGTCAAAACAAAATTTGTATCAATCATATCAAAATGTCTGAATAAAATACCTAGGATAAAACTGAAGTTGTGGTGTGTGCGATGCCATCAACCCGAGCTCTTCCCCTTGCTAGCGGAAGTACCTGAAACCAAAACTGAAACTGTAAGCATAAAGCTTAGTGAGCTCCCCCAAAATACCACATATCATATAATAACATACAAACAACTATTGGGCCTTGCCCACTGCATCGGACCAAAATCCGAAAACTGCATCGGACCGAAGTCCGGAACCAACCAGGGTCTTTCCCTCTGCAACAGACCGAAGTCCGGAAACTGCATCGGACCGAAGTCCGAAACTAACTGCATCGGACCGAAGTCCGAAACTAACTGGGACCTTGTCCCCTGCATCGGACCGAAGTCCAGAAACTGACTGAACATAACATAGTATAAACATATCAACTAACATGGACACATATACTGCATACTGCATCGGACCAAAGTTCGGAACACATAACATAAAACCTGCTTGAATCACGAAGACATCAAGCACTCTAACTACTACATCGAACCGAAGCCCGGAACTACTTCTAACTAAATGGGTCGGCATTGTGGCCGTAGACCCGTTCCTACTGGAATGAAACTCACCTCGTAATGCTGGCTGCTGAGATGCTAGATCTGAAACTGTCTGACTGCTGCTCTGGAACTCTCCGGCTACAAATCCCATAAACACTAAATCAGATATTGATAACTGTTCTCATGGTAACATGACTATTTTACCCCTGGTCAAGTCAACTTACTAGACAAAGTCAACTTCCGGTTGACCAGACTCGCCGAGTTGGGCCGCCAACTCACCGAGTCCCTATCATCCATTCTAATCCTCTACCCGCTTCTACTCGTCGAGTTTGGCAAAGACTCGACGAGTTCGTCCTCGATACTAACATCGAGTCTATCTTCATCTGACTCGCCGAGTTGAATGAACACTCATCGAGTCCTCCTTCGTCCTATGAAAACGTCCAGTCTGTGACTCGCCGAGTTGTATGAACAACTCGTCGAGTCTGTTCTTGAGGCAAGAAGATTGCCTTGGACTCGCCGAGTTTCTCTATTACTAGATCTGAGCTCTAACTCATCGAGTCCCATTCCCACTCACTAGTTCCACTCTAAACTCTCAAACAGGGAAAGACTCGGGGACTCGCGACTCGACTCGTCGAGTCTGAAGAACGACTCGCCGAGTCCTATGCATGCCATTACTATACAGTCGATTCTGCTCAAATCCAGTGCATTCCATTCATAGATTTGGGCTCCTAGGGCTGGTTTTTCACGTAAAGTTTCTAACTTTACGTGCATGCATGCCCATAAGAAGCTCAAATGCCCTTTAAAGAGCTAAAAGAGGAGATCTAGGTTTGGAACGGGAGTTTAGCTCAATAAAGGTGGCAACCTTGAGCTTAAGGAGTTCTGAAATGCTCAGATCTGAAACCCAATCATCTTAACTACTCATAAATCGACATCAATGTCTAGAAAATGGATCAAAAATATCCCTAGCAAGCATTCAAGGAGATCTACATGATGATAAACAAAGATTCAAGCTTTATACCTCAATGGAAACTGGAATGACACGAAAAGCTCAGATCTTCTTCGCTTCTTTTTGAAAACCCCTCTTCTTTCTTCTTCTTCTAACTCCAAAATGCACCAAAATCCTTCACAAGATGAGAAATACTCCAAGAATGCTTAAAGGAAGGCTAGGGTTTAGTGAGGGAGATTCTGAGGGTGATGGAGGCTGGTTTAGGGCGCATAATGTTGTTTAAATAGGGTGCAAACCTTTGAAATTAGGGTTTCATCCAGACTGGCAGACTCGTCGAGTCCAAGAATATGGACTCGTCAAGTAGCTAACTTAAACTGCGTGCAAATCCCGTCTCTACTCGACGAGTCGGGCTACGGACTCGTCGAGTACCCCTTAAGAATTAAAGTTTTTCATTTAAATCACATACCAGAAATGGGGCGTTACAGTGCAAATATTTAAAGTTTTAAAAATATAGTAAGGAAAACATTGATAGAATCTCTAAATTCTAGCATAGTTTGGGAACATGAAGGTTACCCAACTTGCAAGGAACCGTGAAAACACCCGGATCCTTACATTTTTAGGTAATCTTTGTAACACTGCAGATACATTCTCACTTGCTTTGACAATTTCATTCCTTTTTAACTTCTTTTTAGATGTGCATAATTCCTTAAGGAATTTAGCCTACCTAGGAACTTGTTTGATGACATCAATGAGAGGAATATTTACCTTAACCTTTCTGAACATCTTCATGATTTCATTATATTCTCTCTCTCTCTCTCTCTCTTGCTCTCTCTCTCTCTCTCCCTCTCTCTCTCTCTCTCTCGCTTTGACTTGTTTAATCTTGTAGGAAAATGAGGATGAGTAACTTTCACTTCATTGGGTATTGAATTTGAGGATGCTTTTGATTTCTCATCTTCTTTCTCTAACTCCATTTCTTCATCTTCCTCTACCATGATTGGACCTACATATTCTTTACCATTCCTAAAAGTTATGGCACATGTATTATGCTTGGAATTCTTCTCAGGTTGTCCAAGTAGTTTGCCTTGTGACTCCAATTTACTCATAGAAGTGGCGAGTTGAGTCATTTGTTGCTACAAAGTCTTGATACTCGCTTTGGTCTTATTTTGAAATGATAGAGCACTTATGGCTAAACTCTTGACAATGTCTTCTAAAGACATTCTTGAACCGCTTGAACTACTTCCTTGTTGCATGTTTTGAGGTTGGAATTGAGATTGATAAGTAGGTTGAAGGGGCTGGAAGTTTGGTTGGAAATTTGATTGATGATGCATTTGATTCTAAAATGGAGGTATAGGTTGATAAGGTGGTGGCCTTAGTTGAAAATTGGTATTGGGTTAGTGCCAATTTAGGTTGCTTTTTGGCTGAAAGTTTCCTTGTTGTTGACTAGAAAATCTTATGGCTTGAACTGACTCTATATCTTCTTGTAACATCGGGCACATATCAGTGGGGTGTCCAACTTGGGTACAAATACCACAAGTTCTAACTTTTTTTGGTTATACACACTTGTCCTTATCAAGCATCATCACAACTTTAGTCAACTCGGAAAGTTGACTCTCGATTTTTGGTGTAGAATTTTCTTTCACTCCTCTTGGTGCATCACTGTACCATTCTTCTTATTGAGTTGTATGCTTGGACTCTTCTTCCATGTTCTTGATAAGAGCACTGATTTCTGTAAGGGTTTTCAGTTTATGATCCACCATGTAACACTCCAAAAATCACAATAAATTTAAAATTTTCAAAACCAACCATGAATCAATATTGTTTACAAAAAGAATCATTGCTTCAAAAGCATTATTGCAAATCAGAGTTTTCCTAAGACCCAGTGACATAAAACAGGAAGTTGTGTACGATCACACCTTTGTCTTCCCTCGATCCTATGAAGTACTTGAAACGATAAACTAAAAACTATAACTTAAAGCTTAGCGAGTTCCCCCAAAGTACCAGCATACCACATAACAACAAGCATACAATATGAGCAGCCATCCTGACTGGACCGCCTCACAGGGCCTACAACCTATTTGGACCGCTCTACGAGCCTTCGACATGACTGGACCGCCTCGGAGGGCCTACAGCCTACCCGGTCGTCCATGGGTATCTTGGCCTACAGCACAAAGCAGGACCACCTCAACCCAACACAACATGTCGACATATGCAGCAAATAAACATAAACATGGAGCCAACAAATAAAGATAATCATACGGATCTACCGAACAGCTACAAATTATCATAACACTATCCTGATTAGGAAAAATAATCTAGTGGGTCGGCATTGGTGCCTTCGACCCATGGGTACAGCAAGGAAAACTCACATCTCAGTCGGAATGCAACCCGAATAAAATTTTGCTCTGAAAATCAGCTCAACGATCACCTAACCAAAACCAATGACATAATCTTAAATACATCTCAAATACCCAAAATACCCTAGGTCAAACTTGGTCAACACTCGTGTTAAAGACTTTGTCAAAGTCAGCGAGTCAACTCAGGCCTCATACACAGGGAATACTTTAAATGTACACGGGGCATACACGAGCCTTGACCGAGATCGGGTTGTTGACATCGTACGTGCGGCGTACGTAGAGGTACACACGACGTACGTACCGAGGTCTTATTTTCCATATTAAGAGCTTAATGTGTTAAGCTCTTACGTCCAAATTTCAGATCCAAGGCCAAAATACCACTAAAAGTCATAAAGTTTCCAACTTTATGACTTTGCATCCCCATTAAGTCCTTAATACACAACATCCCAACTTCTTAACACCTTAAGACCTTCTAGAGCATACATGGGGAAGAACTAAGCATCAAGACCACATTTTTATGACTTAAGACCTGTTATATGACTCAAGACCCGTTATAGGGTCTGAAAGGACGACTCATTTGGTTAAGAGCATGTCATGCTCAAGAATCACCATGGTTGGGACCAAAAATGCCCTAAATGAAGAAATTACTAGATCTATAATAAAAGATGATCAAGCTAGGAGCTTTTTACCTCCTGGAGGTTG
The DNA here is from genome assembly GCF_051521515.1 of Lactuca serriola. Classification (NCBI taxonomy): domain Eukaryota; kingdom Viridiplantae; phylum Streptophyta; class Magnoliopsida; order Asterales; family Asteraceae; genus Lactuca; species Lactuca serriola. Next base: position 107,114,614 of record NC_136411.1, read on the forward strand.
CTGGCAGGTAGGGAATCCCATATCCAAATTCCTTCTAAGCTCCAATGTCTCTTTACCAACTTCTTCTTCTTCAAGAATACCACCAAAACACAAAAATGAGCTCAAGAACACTCTCAAGGGGATTAGGGTTCTAGATGGACGAAATGGCAAATAGAGGCTGTAGAGGGGATGAGAAATGAAGAGTTAATGATGTTTATATATGGACTAAACCCTAAAAATTAGGGTTTGAGGATCCTTCACATACACCATGCGGTTTTGATCGTGGTTTAGTTGCTCTCTCTCTCTCTCTCTCTCTCTCTCTCTCTCTCTCTCTCTCTCTCTCTCTCTCTCTCTCTCTCTCTCTCTCTCTGTGTGTGTGTGTGTGTACCACCGCCCCTTGCCCATGGTTTCAAAATGGTTGCCACACTTCGGAGGTGAGGTGGAGATAAGGTAGAGTTTTGCCATGGCATGCTCCATCCTTATGGTCATTTCGACCACCTACAATCATGACACATAGTTTTTCAAGTTTTCCGATAATATTGTCTACTACATGCTATAGGTCTTTAGCTTTGCGACCCCACGATTAGGATTTGATTGTGGCACATATTTAATGTTATTCAACATCAAGATGTTAATGTGCTCTGATACAAACCGACACGGAATGAAAATAAAGAATAAGAATTGTTCAAGGAATTCCAAGATGATCATTAAAGCTTGTATTCAACTCTTCAATTATGACTAAGCTAAAGCTGACAAGCATTCCTTATATTTTTTAAAGAAAAAAAAAGTAGTGCAATCTATTCAAATTAAATAAATAATAGATCATGTACTTAACAGAACTCCTTGATTTCACATGATGAACCATTAAAGCATAATCAAATCAAATTATAGAATATTGCAAATTTAGGAGAAATCAAAATTAGTGGTCAAAACAACTAAATTCAAGGCTGATGGGTGGGTTAACCATCTTCGGGGGTTTGTCGAGATTGGAGCTCTTCCCATCCATGTAAAGTAGTCACCGAAGGAAAACTCCTAATTGATTTAAAAAGTAGTGCCTCTTTTAGTTTCCTTTATCCTTGTTCCATTGATCCATGAAGACTCTCCTAACTTTTTTATATGATTTCCATCAACAACTTATACAAACTCAGACATTATTAGTCATTAGACCTCCAAATGTCGGCAAGGTTTCATTTCTGGGTACTATTCAATTATGCACCATACACAAACATGAGCTAAAAATCCTAATGCGGTCAAGTTTTTTAGATCAATTGACTTAACACCTTATATATATATATATATATATATATATATATATATATATATATATATATATATATATATATATATATATATATATATATATATATATATATATATATATATATATATATATATATATATATATATATATATATATATATATATATTAAAATCCCATGCCTTGAAAGGGATGCAACATAAAAGCGTTAGGGTGGTCAGCAGCAAAGTTTACTAAGTATTTTTTAAAATTACTTGTTTTTCTTTTATTTTATATGTGTTTCATTTTGTCATTTATTTACAACTACTACTGACATACAACATAAAGTATATTTCACGATCAAGCATCATCAATCAGATATAAAACTTCCAACAAATTACAATACCCTACTAACTTTGATCTTTTCTATTACAGCATCACTTTCTTAAAAGTATGCAAAGAAATTGATATGGGAAATTAAAACAATATAAGCAAATTTCATCCATGCAAGTAAAGTAAACAGCATCTCAACTCCACTTGTTAATCTAGTTTAATCATCATGTACATATATGGCTGCTAATCATATCATATCTGCCTACTACCCCTAACACTTTGAGATTTCGTAGAATTCTAGGATTCAAATCATCAAAATATAAATTGTGCTAATGGAAGCCTTCTCTTCTAGACCTCAGCAGTGAATCTTCCGCTACAAGTACAAAAAATTTCTCAAACATTATTATAGCTCACTCTAATAAAATCTTCGTTTTCATACACCTAAATGAAAATGAACCTACAAATCTCTTATTAATACTTTGTATTTTACTGCATATTCCTTCAATCTACTTGATAAACTTGTTTAATACTTTTATACTTGTTTTTTTAATAGAAAAGGCCAACAAAAAATATAATGGTCCTTACCATGGCTATCATCATTGTCATCCCGATCTCCAGATTGGGTGGTGAAAAATGGGGTAAGGTAGTTCCTGTCTAATGCACGGAAAGATGCAGCACTGCTTCAAACAATTAAATAAAAAACATTAGGAAAAATTAAGAATAAAAATTAAAAAATAAAAGGTGGGGCCCACAACCACGACCTTCTGTGAAATTCTTTAAGTCTCATCTTTAGTCTGTTTCCGGATGATGGCTCTCCATCAAATGGAGCCACGTAGCCATTATTAGCTTCAAAGCTCTGGACCAAAATCAAATTATAATCTTATTCAATCATCACTATATATTTAATACAGTAGCTAATAGGAAGAAATATATATATATATATATATATATATATATATTTGAGTTGAGTTGAGTTGAGTTGAGTTGAGTTTGGTTGATATAAAAAAAAAGAAGGAATACTCACATCAGTCAAGTGGCCATCATGGGTATCTCCTCCTATAACTTGTAAAGCTTCGAGCATAGTACCTGTTGAGCCTCCAATAAGCAACACCTGCATTTTCAATTACCATGTGAGAAGCATATCTAACTATCTACAAGCGATACATGATTATGAATTGTAAAATATTGTGAAAGCCTTTTTTCCCTGACTTTCTCTATTAAGTTCTTTTTTGTTCTGTATGAAGTCAAAGAAACACCCATATAGCTTACCAGGTTAAGTCCTGCCCTTATTAGTTCAAAAACAAGTAACACTTGATTTAGAATAATCTAGTTTTCTATTTTATGAGCCCTAATAACAATTTAATCCAAAGAGATGCTACAAAGTAATCAATACTTAAAAAGCTAAGTCAAAAAACAATTGAAAGGAAAAGTGTTAATAGATGGCCACCAGACAAGGAAAGATGAACACATTATAATAGAAAGAATTGAAAGTAGAATATTACAATAAACAAAGAAAAGAAAGTGGGAAACTATTTCTTGCATTTATACCTTGATATAATTTAATATATGAAATTAAATTAAAATGAGTTGCCTACCGTTAAAACAACTATTGCAGTGGTTGCAGTAAATATGGTCTGACCATGTCCTTCTGGGAGATCATGAACTGATTGCAAAGCAAGTGCAAAAGCCATTGCCCCTCTAAGTCCTGATTCATCATATTATAATATACATAAATAAAATATAAATAAATATTCGTAATAATTCAGTAAAATAAAAATCTTATACAACTTTTTCTATGCTTACCACTGTACCAAAGTGCTTTCTGGTGTTTTACAGGTATTTGTCGTTGTGCAGGTCGAACCAAATTCAACAAATATGCACAAGTGAAGACATTTGCAGCCCTTCACAACATAAAAAACAGTTAATTATTTTACTATTTTATAGCATTGAAACTATTTACATCATAAAGCTAAAGCTGTTTCCAGATAAAATTTTAATTCTGTATTTTGCCCATTTAAATCCTAAGAGATTCCTTGAGGCATACCTTGCTAATCCGATGAATATCTGGGGCAATCAAGGAGTGAGTTAAGAAAAAAAATACTTCATTATTCATAATACATATTCTAATTATAAATTAAAGTTGATCATTGTATTTGTATATTTATATTTATAATGTGCTATTAATATCAAATAATGATGTTTTTAACTGTATTGCAGATTGTTAAAGAGATTTTGATCATAATGACACATCTTGACAAACAACTCAAGGATACAATAGAAAAGAAGATGAATCCCACGTGGGACCAGCTATGCTGTTCCATAGCAATATCAAAACCCATATATATGAATCTGCACAAAAACCAACAAAAATAAATAGTTACAAACAAATTAAACATTGATAACAGAAATAAAACAGGCTTCCTTACACAAATGTCTCAGCTAAAGATGATATCAAGTGGAAAAAAGCAGACACAAATCTTTGAGAATTTTCTGATAAGTTTGAGAAGGAATAATGCTTCATAACCTACCCCCATAAACAAAAAAAAGACACCAATATATTCACTTAAAAAAAAAGAACAGATAATTGCAGCTAAAACCATATGTATATATATACTAACCATCCCAGTGAACAGAATTGACACAATACCAGAGAGACCAAGACCTTCTGCTAACATGTACCTAAAATTGATATCATTAAAAGAGTAAAACATTCTGTAAATGCAATTAGGGTTTAGGGTTTAGGGTTTAGGGAGCTCACGAGAAGTATGGAAAAAGAACAAACAGACAGCATTCCAAGTTCTGTAGGCTGAGAATCATGAATTATATGTTCCATAGTCAGTATGAGTGTAATAAGATGAGACAGTTTTTTTAGATTGAGTTATCTAAGAAAAGTAAACAACTTACTTATCAATGTCCAAACCTGCATACTTGAATAGGTTTCCTGCAGTTAAGGTTTATACTTTATAACAAACAAGACAAATTTGTACCTAGTATTTACAATAACAATCACTATTAAAGGATATCAAAGCTGATGTGAACCCAACTCCAACACCTGTCACACAAGAATAAAACTATCTGAGTAACTCAATGAATCAAAAGCAATACTGAAAAATAATACACAATGATAATAGATGATATTATATATTATATGTGCGTGTTTCTTTTGGACTTAATGTGGAAAGAACAACATAAAGGTGAAAGTCAGAGAAATGAGGTCTTCCCTATTAAGCTCCTGACTTTTTAGAAATTTGCAGAAAAAAATCAGAAAACCACAAATGTCATATAAAATATCGAGTTATTTTAAGGTGTTTATAGTTTCCATTACACTCCAATTAGTTGTTTCATCAGATATAAATTTCTGGAATGTTTTTTGCTATTATATATTATGAAATTCAACAAATATCTTTTCCATGCTTTCATAGATGACTTCAACAAGTCTACACACTCGATTGCTGTATTTATTACTTTATAGAAAACCAAATACTCAAAAATCAGGAAAAAAAAAAGGAAAAACAAACTGGTTGAACCCAAAATCCAAAAAACCAGAACCCAATAAAACTGTTCTTTTAAGGCTGGAAACCATCAAGAACAAGATATTAAAGTTTGGCATTTTCTTACCACAGAAGGTCAATAGCATATGTAATAAATTCAAATTTATTTGCAGAAAAAAAAAACAAAAGCATAAGCCGACATTAAACTGACCTGCTGACATGGAACCAACAAAAGTCTCAAGAAACCTCACGACTATCAAAAAGAAATTTTGCTCAGATGAATTACTCCTCACCAATGACATTGTCCTAAAAAATGAATTCTATAAGTTTATGTATTCAAGTTTTCTTATTGCATAATATAAATGTGTCTCAACGTATATCGAGGCTGCTTAAGGGGACAAACAGGACTGACTAATGTCCACCCATTTAAGTGGAACAAGGGAAGACATGGATCTTTCATATGTGCAAAAGACATAAATGCCCTTTTCATCCTCATCATCAAAAAAAGCCCTAGAAGTATATCCTGTCCTGTGTATCAAATATTGTCAGAAAGTAGAACTGGAGTAATGCAAACCTGTATAGGGAAATTGCCATCTTTGAAGTTGAGCAAAATATAAAAGAACATAGACCAAAGAAAAAAAAACATGATATAAGTATAAATATCTACAAATAATATGGGAATGGGATAACTAAAATCAAGATAAAACTTACCGCATCATTTAAAACCGATTCACCAAAAACCAATGCATAAAGATTCATGTCTGAGCCAAGCTCCTACAGTTTTCATAGCAAATAATGACCATAAATTCACATTAAGATATAAGAATGGAAATACAAAAAGGAACTTTTGGTCTTTCTTACCAAAAGCAGATGAATAATCAACCCAATTATACATTGTACTTTCAAAAAAAAAAACTTCTTATTAAGGCCTTGTACTTTCTATTACAGCATTGTGCTTCCATTTTTTTTATTAAGTCCTTGTTCTATGAATAATCCATCCAGTTGTAACTTTGTACTTTTAGTTAGGTCTACAAAACATCATGTATGTACCTTTTCAAGTGCTTATGGAAAGATTAAATATAGATATATCCAATTTTCCCCTAAATACGCTATCAACTGAATTAAAAACAAATCAAGCAGATCAATACACATACGGTAGTGGAAAATAATGAAAAAAGGAATTCACTCTACACCAAATTCAACCTGAAAAATGGAGAGAACAGTGACAGGATCTGTTGCTGAAATAAGAGCACCAAACATCAGACATTCAACCAATGGAAGTCTGTACATGAGATACATTACACCACCAAGGTACCTGTAAGATCAAGCATGAAAGCAGTCTGAATTTATTGAGGCAGTTAACATAAGTTTATGTTCATCAACATTATTTTACTGATAAAAAGGAATACTCACACCAAAAGACCTGTAACAATTGAAGCAATAAAAGTTCCCAATATTGCAAATGTCACAATGGCTCCAAAGTTTGAAAAGAATGGTTTCTGAAAAAAAAAAAGCCAACAGTTACTATATGTAATAACAGAATGTGGGGCTTAGACAACAATCATAATAACTTACAGGTGCCAAACTGAATCCTGATTGGGTACACATGAATGGTCAAGGAAATAACTAGACAACCCCTTTTGATTAATAAAACAGATGATAAAGAATAATAAATCATTAAGGAGATTGATGAAGGATATAATATGATGGGGGGCAACAAAAAGAGGAAGAAGAACTCCTCATGGAAATTAAACCAGGCCCTGAAGTAGAAAGGGAAGAAGGTAAATCGAACTGCAACAGTTAGTTGTACTATGTTCAACAAACTAAGAGAGGTACCATGAAGCTAAAAAGCATTCAAGAACCTGATACTAGTTTCGGTATTTGAGATATTCGCAAGTCCACCAACGATTAACCCTGTCAAAACCAACGTGAAATCATGATCATCATCGCATAGATGACTCTGGAACTAAGAAGAAACTCAAGTTTGTACGAAATCACAGGGAAATTGTTGAAGATACAAGAAAGGCAATAAAATCAAAGAAATTGAACTAAAGCAGGATGAGTATAAAAGGAATACGGGATTATATGAGCATGGTTTACCGATCAAAAGGGAGGCGCTTGCTTCAGGAAGATAATAGAATCTATGACGCCGCAAGACATGTCCAAGAATGAATGAAAGGACGAGCATCATTATCTGAAGAAGAATGCCTACCCCTGCCGCCTGTTGATCCTTACCTGGACTTCCGCCATGCGGACCAGCAGGAGATATTTGCAAGTCAGGCATGGTGGTGGGATTATTCCAGTTCCCTTCCTGCATGATACTTGATCGCAATCTCAATCTCAATCTCAATCTCAATCTCAATTTCAAACTCACACTATAAACTATGAGCGATGATACGATGTTTGATCCTTTAGCCCTCGAGAATAAAACTGACCCTTTCCCTTTCCCCAACTACATAAAGTGATCTAATCTCCAGAAATTCCTAATTTAGTCCCGGTCCTGTTGCGCTCTAATTAGATAGGAAATTTTGAGAAACTATGCCCTAGAACGTATTTTACATTCAAAATATATTGTAGAAATTCGTACTTTAAAAAATATTTATATTTTCTTTTAGCTATCTTCGGGCTTCGCCAACATATGTCTCATGTGGAGTATCGCACTATCCTTAAATACCGGCTCATGATTCCTATATTTCCAGCTGACGAGATATGTCTTGTGTGCTGTAAGGCATGTTTGGACTCTTTTGGAGAGCATGTGATTCATTGTAAAGAACTCTTTGGGTTCAAATATCGACATATTATGATTACTCTCTGGGTTCAAATACCGACACGGTATGATTATGGATATTTTGTTTGACATATTTAAGCGTGTCGAGGTTTCCGCTAAGAAAAAGACATTTGTAAATTTCTTGACAGACCCGACATAATGAATGTCAACCCTTAGACCGACTGATGTTTTGGTTTTTGGATAGGTTGGAGGGAAACATACTTATGTGGACCTTACATGGGTATCCCCTCTCGTGAGTTTGAGGGTTGGGGGTTTCAAGGCGGGACATGTTGTTTTAAAAGTTGTCACATACAAAGTCATGAAACATGAGAAATCATGTTTGGAAAATCAATACGTGTTCGTACCATTGTAAATAACTCTCGGGGTTCAAACCCTTAGACCGGCTGATGTTTCTAGTTATCCATATAGATGGGCTTGGCCAACATATATCTCATATGGAGTATCGCACTATTCTTAAATATCGGCTCATGATTCCTATATTTCAAGCCGACAAGATGTGTCCAGTATGTCGCAAGGCATGTTTGGACTCTTTTAGAAAGCATGTGGTTCATTGTAAAGAACCCCTGGGATTTAAATATCGACACAATATGGTTAGGATGTTTTGTTTGACATATTTAAGCGTGTCGGGGTTTCCGCCAAGAAAGAGGCACCTGTGAATTTCTTGACTTGCCCGACAGAAGGAAGGTCAACCCTTAGGCTGGCTGATGTTTTGGTTTTTGGATGGGTTGGAGAGAAACACGCTTATGTGGACCTTATAAGGGTATCCCCTCGCATGGGTTTGAGGATTGGGGGTTTCAAGGTAGGACATGATGCTTCAAAAGCTGTAACATGCAAAGTCACAAAACATGAGAAATCATGCTTGGAAATCAACACATGCTCATACCATTTGCGTTTAATACATGATGTGATGCAGATTATACCTATATGGCTTTAAATTTACAACCTAACTACTTATCTACTAATGCACCTATAGGCAGTGTACCTATTCAGTTTACATTATAGTAAAGTAAGTTGGGTATCGAACACAGGGAACAGATTTAGTTTATTAAAAGAATTACAAAAAATTAATCTAAAACCAATTAACTAAAATAGGGAGTTTTTTATATGATTTTGCAATTTTAGATTAACTTAAAACTAACAAACACTTAACTAAGAACGGATGTTATCAATATATTAAAAGCACTTTCGTTTAGTTTTGAATCCACATTTTTCCTATGGTTAGTTCACATTTGTCCCTGTTATCCTTGGACGCCCATTACTTAATATTGCACGAGCCTTGGTAGATGTTCGTGAATCAAAGCTCACCTTGCTAGTTGGAAAATAGGAGATAACATTCAGAGTTGAAGAAGGATTCGGGAAGTCTAAAACTAAAAATGAAGTGTTCGTTATGGATGAAGACAATGAGCTTGAAGAGTTAGAGAAGTTAATGTAAAAAGAGGTCCAAATAAGAGAAAAGCCTAAAGAACAAGTTAAGCCCACTAAACCAAAAGCCTTGATACTGATGATCTTTGAGGTCTTTTCCTTTACTACACCAAAAATACAAGAAGAAGAGGTTTGTGAAAGCAAAGAGCTCATTTCAAGTGATGAAGAGGATGATCACGAAAGAAAGGAGGTAAATGTTGATGGAATAGAGATGGACAAAACATAACTAGCCAAAAACTAATAGAAGAACCGAATGATAAAAATACCAAGGAGTCAAAAGAAAACTTGGAACTTGCGGTAAAGAAACAAAGAAGGAAAATTCAAAGAAAGCATACATAAGACGGGTTCAAGCCTACAAAAAGAGATTGGCGGGAAGGAGTCCAACTCACGACTCTGTAAAAAAAAAAAAAAAAAAAAAAAAAAAAAAAAAAAAAAAAAAAAACACTTCGTGGGAGGCAACCCGAGCTCGGTTTGCATTTTCTTTTCTTTTTTGCTTTTATTTATTTGTTTTGCATCTTAGGATAGTTGTCTTAGTCATCTTCCATTTCTAAAATCAAGTGTGGGTCCCATTCGTATATGATCTATTTTATTTTTTTAAAAAGAGAAAAATTGAATTGTTGTCACTTAAAGAGAAGTCCACGATGTGGCCCAATTATACTACGTCGTGGCCCTTTAATGAAAACTCGACAAAACTAGTCTATTCGAACCACGCCATGAGGATTGACTCTCATGACGTGAGGGTTAAAAACATGGAACCATTACTTCAAACATATTGTGTACCATTTGACCCATTTTGTTCTTTACCACTTACGGCGTGAGTTCCGACTTGGTCCCCCCACTTCGATTTTGGCCAACAATTTCATTTTTCTTATACTTCCTTACATTAGCATTTTCCAAGGTATGATTTCTAGGTTCCTTCATTGTTAATTCCACCAATTTTAAGTATTTTTGATTTAGGGTTTATATTTAAGTTTGATTTAGTCACAAATTCCCCCGATTTGGTATGAAATTGAACTTGTATGTTAGATTTTCGGGCATTAAACTACCGTTACAAAAAAAAAACCTTAGTGATTTTTGGACTCGATTTAGCTTGAGTAATGACCAATTTTGAATTTGCCATTCGACCGTTCTCACGACGTGAGGATTAACCCTCACAATGTGAGCATTGCATTATAGTTAAACAACTTTTTGTCTTAATGATTTTTCTTGTTTTGTTTTTGTGGTTTTGTTTGTTTGTTGTTTATTTTATAGGAAATGGGACCAAGGAGGAGCAATGAACAATTCCAAGGAAATGTTTATGAACTACACCCGTTGTATTGATTTCCCGACAACATTCCTCAAAGCATGTTGAATAATTACAAGAATAAGTTGGGGTGGTTGTACAACCGGTAGTTTGCCATTTCCCCAAGCATTGACTGGGTAAAGCTAGAAGAAATTAAAATCATGGAAAGTTTAAACCCTTACTTGACAAAAGCATTCGTTAGGGATGGGGTTTCTTTCACGTGCAACAGGTGGAGGAGTTTATTTTTTGTTAGCAAGCCGGTTTTCAAGGAATTATGTATTGAATTCTTCCTGACGGTTTCATTTAAAGAACACACGGGGGATCCTCACTAAGCAAGGGCTCTATTTTATCGTCTTGGGGGCGAATACCGCGAGTGCAGTTTGGCCAAATTTTAGTGGAGGGTGGGGATATACGAATAACATGAAGCGATCTCTCCAGTTTTTGACATATTTTTTAGGGCAATTGTACGTGATTATTCTACGGGGGTGAATGGGTATGATTTTTGGAAAACTATTGCAAATGGGGCATTTCATTCGGGTGTCACACAAAAAATCCAAATCTGGTCACCCATTCACATACTTATTCACCGTTTTGTAACATTTTCCATAAACCATAAAAAACATGGAGACAAGGTCACGAGTCTCAATTTGTTTTTTGTATTTTCCATTATTGCACCAATAGTTTGTTGCAACATTCCATATCATCTTGTGTACTACTTGGGAAGCAAGGCGGTAACTTCATGAGCTTTGAGTCCTATAGCGAGTGGACATTTTGCCACTCGCTTGGCAAAGTCATATGGTATTTTCACACAGCGGTTGAGTTGCACTCTGACATGCAATGAAGGGGATGATTTTTCTTTGAGTTACATGTAACACCCTGTTTATTTATTAGATAAATAAATAAATTAATGATCGAGTTGTAGCCCTAAAATCAATAATTATATAGTGAGGTGTGATTTCGAGGAGCTAATTGTCATAATTTTTAAAGTTGGGGGTTAAAAGTGTAAGTTCTGGATTTAATTTGAGAAAGGTTTTAGAAGTCAGGGTGCGTTTGGTAATTTCTAAACCTTAATTGAAATGAATTTGTCAAGTAAGGGGTTGTTTTGTAAATCTCGGACTTAATTAGTAAAGATTTTTAGGGACAGGGTTTAAAAGTTAAATATGGGATTTACTTTGTAATAATTTATGGAAATAGGGGCTAAAGGTGTAAATCTCAGACTTTAGTGGAAGAAGATTCTATGGGGAGGATCCAATTGTGTCATTATGGCAAAAAGTATAAGAGGTATCGGGTATTTAAGGCATATGAAACCCTAACCCTAGAAGACTATTCCCAGCCGCCACCTTATACCTCCCACCTCCGGCGCCACTTCCTTCTCATTTTCCCTAGCCGTCGCCCGATATCTCGCTCGTTTTCCGACCACCCATGGCCTCCAAACGATAGTCGAGTCCGACCTATGGCGCTGCCGTCAACGGGAGCCTTCAACCATCCAGTCCCGACGTTTCGTCTGTCATCGCGCCATTCCTAATGAAGATGGAGCCTCCGATGAACGATAACCACTCGGTTGCTGCCGCTGCTGGGTTGTTCCGTCGGGAACATGACAGCTCCAATCATTTCTTCGTCTTTGGTTCCATCGTCATCCACAGCACCGGTACCGCCGAGCTTCCCGGAGACCGCCACCTTGTTTCACTATCGCATCAACCGTCGCTGGCTGTTAGGGTTGCTATGGCTGTCGTTTCTGTCACTTCTCTTGCGCCACCAGCCACTGTGGGGTGGGGTTGCTGAGTGTGTGTTGGAGTATGTTCAAGTGTACCGACTGTGCCTTGTATTCAAGGGTTGTAATGGTGACTTTTGGCCGGAAAACCCATCGCCACCACCGTGAGGTGGTGCCTGCCATCGCAAAAACCGTCGTTGTCGTCACCTTGAGCCACTAGGTGGGTGGCTGGAATGTTTTATGCAATCTGAAGTATGTGTGTGTGTGTGTTTTGTCTAGCCGGAAAATCAAGGATAGCCACCGCCACCATCGTAAGGTGGTGGCTGCCAGCATGCACAACCGTGTTTATGTGTGTGTTAGTAGGTGTGTGTGTTTATTTGAGATTTAGCATTGTAAAGTGTAATTACAAATTGGAATAATGAAAGGAAAAACTGAAAACCACCACCGGCCGCCGTGTCGGGTGGTGGTGTGCTCGCCTCGTTGAGTTTGATTCGTTTGGGGTGCTTGAAACCCTAATGGGCCCAATGAAGCCTAATGGGCTTAATGATATTCTAGTGGGCTTAATTGGACCAATAAAGCCCTAATTGACCTAAAAGCCCAACAAATTGATAAATGGGCTAGTATTTGGGTTGGAAACCCTAATTAGGGTTTGGAAAACCCTAATGCCAATAAAACCCTAATTTGGGGAATTAACCGGGACACACGGGAATTATTTGATAACTTGAGATATTAAATAATAATCATTGGCAAAAATTAATCTAACCAATATTGGACTTAATGGATTAAGTCCTTAGTGGATTAAGTCCTTAATGGGTTAAGTAGAAAACTTAACCCTAATCATCATTTTATGTGATGCCCTAATTTCACTTGGGTTTATTAATGAGCAATCCAAGAATAATCATATGGACTAAAATAATTTAATGGGCCTAGGGTAAGGCCCATGTAAAGGGTTTAGGCCCAATTTGGAAAATTGGGCCATAGATGGGCCACAGTTTGGGCCTTAATGATTATATGATGTTGGGCATTAAAATAAGACCATGTATAGGATTGGGCCCAATTTGGAAAATTAGGTCATATCTTGGGCTTTGATTCCTAGTTGACTTTGGGCCTAAGGATTGGGCCTTGGGCTTGAATAAGCCAAGCTTGGGGTAATGTAGTAATTATCCAAAGTATGTACTTATGGTTATGTGGTGGAACCCAATTATTAATTGGGTGTTATTTTGGTGTTGACAGTTCGGGAATCTGTCATCCAGCAGCTGGGGTTGAGTCCGCGGGACTTCAGTAGTGTAGGATTGAGTCTGCGGGACTTCAACAGTGCCAGGTGAGTCTCCTCACCATACCAATGGGTCTAAGGCACCAAATGTCGGCCCATTTTATGATATGTGATACACTAGCTGAAGTTGTATCATGTGGTATGTTAGTTGGTTATGTGATAGGGAGTATGCTAGTAATTATGTGGTATGCTAATTGATTTTGTGGTACATGATATGCTAGTGGTCTTTGTGATACTTGCATGGAAGACCTCGGGGGGTTCCCGAGGCACTTAGGTGTAAGACCTTAGAGGGTTTCCTTGGCATCCTAGGTCAAGACCTCAGGGGGTTCCCGAGGCACTTAGGTGTAAGACCTTGGAGGGTTTCCTTGGCATCCTAGGTCAAACACCTCGGGGGGTTCCCGAGGCATTGGGCTAAAACCATGTGGGGGTTCCCATGGCACCCGGAGTAAGACCCTGGAGGATTTATAGGGCTTCCTTATGTGTTGTTTTGCATGGCTTATGCGTTCTATATAGTTGTTTAGCTAGCATGATATGTTGTACGTGTTTGTGTGTAGGTATGCTCTGGGGAACTCACTAAGCTTCGTGCTTACAGTTTTGTTTATGGTTTCAAGTATCTTGTTTTGGAAAGGAAGGGCTCAGCTTGATCGCAACGCACACACCCATGTTTTCCGCAATGAAGGATTTTGGGATGAACTCTGATAAATGTTTTTAATTAAGAATGTTTTGGAATGAATGGAATAAATGATATCTATGTTTGGGTTATATTAAAAATGAAAATTTTACACTCGATTTTTGGGTCGTTACATACATGGAGTCAATGAAAGTTATTATGAATATGGGAACACATTGGAGCATTCCAACTGATAATGAGGGGGAACAAGTGAAACAACCCAAGGAATAACCGAGACCATGGGCACGCTGAAATGTGAGGGAGAGAAGAGAGTGGGGTCAACCTCAACAATAATTTGAGGAGATTCCCATTGGAGGTGTCCCCACTGACCCATTTCAAATCTGGGTTGGTACTTATTTAGACAATCTTCGAGGGGAAGTGAACTATCAAAACCAATCCATAGACGTATTGTTTTCACACTTCCACATCGAGCATTCACCCACCATGCCACCTCACTATCCTTACATACCGACGTGGGAAGAGCTTTGGTCACGACAAAACAACGTGGGAAGAGCTTTTATTTTCTTAGTTTATTTTTAGTGTGTTTAATTTGTGTGTTTTCATCTGGTTTGTTTTTAAAGACATGTAGCCGGATGGTAGATGTTTGTTTTCTTGCAACCAATGGTTTGTATTGTTCGTAGAGTTATTAGAATGTTGAGAGAAAAGAAGGTCGTGAGCGTTAGAGATAATAATTGGAGACCATACTTTTGATTAGTGTGTGGTGACATTCATGTGCGAAGATAGATTTGAGAAAAGAAAGAGTTCATTAAAGAAATAAAGGGTTTTAAAAAAAAGTCTTAATGAGTAAAGAGGACAATGGATGTTCACATACATAGAAGAATTGTTGAAAAAATGCATTTTGCCAAGACCCAGTTCTCACGATGTGATCTTCTACTACTCACGTCGTGAGGCAGATACCACCGCAATTGGGAATTCGATTTGAACCATGCTCATGTCGTGACCTCTCAACTCTCCTGCCGTGAGTCATCAGATATCACACATTACATTTTTTTTCTTTCAACCTTACAATGTGGCATATGCTTTCCCACATTGAGATGCATTACTTTGAGGATTTTATGCACCACACTTTTCAAAGATGCAATTTTTTGTTTCACATGTTATTCAGCACATTCATGAGTACCGGCAAAGTCAAGTTCCAGTTACATATTCAAGGTGTTCAAGCTTTCCATACACTATCAAGATATCGGTCTCTCCACTACTATCCCAGGGGAGTCTGTTCATTTTTCTCCATTTTTACTGTTTTTATCTGCTTAAATAAATTTATGCATACAATGAGGACATTGTATGAAATAAGTGTGGGGTAGGGGGTCGAAAAAAGAATTTAAATTTGAACTTGAAAAATGGTTTAACTTGAAATTTAGTGATAATTATATAAAAAAATACGTAAGTTAATAGTGTTGCGTGGGACAATCCGTGCAAACTCGAGTGTTTAATTGAACCAATATATGTTATAATATATTTGTGACTTCTCAGTCCTAGTGAAAAAGTCATGAGATATGAAAGGTAATCTAGTAGTTTGAATGACATAAAGTTTTGCAGTGTGTACCATAAATATATCTAGAAGAGCTTATGTAGTCATTGCGCCTTAAACTAATATCTCTAACAAATAAATGTTGAAGTTAAGCTCCCTTGCTTAAGCATATAGGATATTTCTAGATTTGAGCAAAAAAAGCGAGACATATATATAAAAAAGGAGAGAGAAAAAAATTGCAAAAGTGAAAGAATTTTGAAGAAGCTATTAAAGTACGAAAAATAAGGTTTAGACGCATCTAAATGTGTAGGTAAGGATGAAAAGTTTGTACCAAATCCCGATCCCGTACCATAATTGGTATCGCAACGTACCAAATTTAAAAATACGAGACGGTACTCGGTACTCCAAAATCACAAAATTCAGGACGGTAGGTACCAAAAACCGGTACCAAAAACCGGTACAATTCCCGGTACCAATACCGGTAATGTTAATTCGGTACGGTACTCGGGATGTGTGACAACCCAAAATTTCTATTCTATACAACCAGTGTTCTAAAAGGCGCGTCATGGCGTAAGGCGTGGCTCCGCCATTACGAATAGCCTCATAACGTTGCTGTTAGGCGTGGCGCGTGGCAAGGCGTGATATGGTGCGCCATGGCGCGTTATGGCGCCTGTTTTTTCGTTTGAGACACGGTTTTTTACTATTTTTTATGTCTTTTCTAATCGGAGATACAAGTATTGTGGTTTTTGTTACTAGTTATTGATCTAACACTTCTAAAAAGTAGTTATATTTAATATAAATTTATATTTATGTGGTAATATAATTTTAAATTAATACAAAATCGCCGCCTTACATCACGCCTTGAAAAACGCTATAGCTCGCAATGGCTCGTTAAGCTTGAGGCTTGACCTTGCCGCCACGCCACGCCACACGCCATTTAGAGAACCTTGTATACAACCATTCAATTCAATAGAAGTCAGGACAGTTTCTGCTAACTTTCAAGCTTTTTGGAATAAGTTTGAATGTTTTAAAGTTAGTGCTTCAGAAGTTAACAGGAGAGAGGATGCCCTAGGGTTTATTGTGCATCAACAAAGTTCCAAAAACTCCAAGAGTTTGGAGTTTACGGCCCAAATGGTGTTTGGACCGTAAACCCTAATGACTATATAAGTGAGACTTAGTTATTTTATCACTTTTTCACAATATCAAGATCCAAACTCAATTCTCTCTCAAGTATCATCCAATAATTCTTCAAGATCTTCAACTTGTAAGTGTTTCTAGCCCTAATAAGTTGATATATTACTTAATATAGTGATCTTACACACTTCCATCCGTGAAATCATTCCAAAAGTGTAGATCTTCAAGTTTCACCAAGAACACCAAGAACACACACTAGTGTTCTTGGACTTTTAGCACCTTTTCAAGCTTCTACCTAGTAAGTACTTCTATCCTAGAGTATTATAAGACTTGTTACACTTCTAAACATCAAGAAAACACCCAAGGAAGTCAAGATCAAAGGTGTTTACGGTCGGAGATGTTCTTGGACCGTAAACCCTAAAAATGGTGCCAAAGTGTGCCCTAGTCCCTTCTAAGCCTTGGAAACTAGCCTAGATCCCTTCCTTGATGAGCTTAGTACTTGAAAACTTCAAAAGACCATAATCCATATGGGTTTACGCCCGTAAACACATGGAGAAGTGGTCCATGGGCCGTAAAATCCATATTAGGGGTGAAATGATGCCACAAACACTTCCTAAGGCTTAGACATGAAGTTAGAATGCTTAGAATGACTTGTAAGACTTCAAAACACAAAATGGTCAAGGTACCATGATTTTACGGCCGTAAACTCATGGGTTTACGATCTTAAACTACTAAACTCCAAAGGTGATGGTTACAAAACCGTAAACACCTTTAGGTGCCATTTCACTTCCCTTTGTTGAATCACATGTGATTCCAACACTTGATCAAGGTGTTTCTTAGTCCCGGAAGGTGTTTCCTTTCATATAGTTGTTTATAAACACTATATTCATGTCAATATGTGTCCTTATATGTCATTTAGGACTTATTGTGTCTCGGGACTTCATTCGTGGAACTTCTCATCCTTACACACATACCCGTTTGAATTACCCACATCAGGTGAGTTCATACCCCTTAATGAATCTTTTAATTGTTTTAACTTTTTTAAGGGGGGAATACAAGTTGAACACAATGATAATTGTGTAATTGTTTGTTACAAACATCTTTCAAAATGTTACTTATGTTATTTATAAGTTGTCAACACATTTCAAAACTCTTTTAAAGTTATGTTACTTTATAGTTATACAAAACTTTGCTTTTAAGGTACAAGCATATCTTAGTAGATAAACGAGTCTTTTCAATAACAGTCCAAGTAGAACATTAGTAAACTATAATAGGTATAGTTTAGGAGAATGCTATTCATTACTTCTAGTACAATGAAGCACACAAGGAGTCAGTTCATACAAGAGTCAAACAAACAGTGAAGAGAATCAAACAATACCATACAGAACATAACAAACAAGTTAAGTTGCTATAGCATAAGAACACACACAGGATCTAATTATACCAATGAATCACTAACTCATTGTTTTAAACAAAAGGTGATAGTTATATTGGGTATACATGATCATATAAATTTAATGTGAATTACATGGCTTGCAAGAATTTGCAGGAGTCGCGTTTGGTTCCCTTAATCTCTAGACAGGGAGAGCGTTTAGTAGGGGTTCTAGCCTTCACATTATGACCGTAATAAAACAAATATGTTTTTAGGTTATTAGTACGTCCGCATGTCATTATAAACGACATCTATGTACTTACTTTTCCCATTACTTTCATAAAGTGACAGTACCACTTGAAAGTCGAACTATTTTCTAGTCAAGATAGTTATAAACTAGGGAGAATATACTTTTACAATCGACAATCGGAACAGTCGAGTCTAGTACATAACAGAAGATACCTTGGTAGAAGGCTATGATTAAAAGTTAGGACCATAATGCTAGTCTTATGATTCCTTAATGTATACACCACAGGATACATATATAACAATAGGTTTCGACAGCTAATAGGATGTGTGCTCTCCACTTTACTTCCTATTCCTCGTTGGGTTGTGGGCTTGGAACGGATTCACCCAATCTATTATCTACCCGATTCTATATACATGTATGCTTAGTATACATTAAGTCATCATAAGGGTACCAGGTATGGGTCAGGTTATAGGACACAAAGTCGAAGCACATTTTTTCTAGTACAAAACATACTTTCCAAAGTCAGTACTTTTGGTATACAAAACTAGAAACTCCCTAGAAAAGGGTTTATTCCCCTTTATTAAACCGGTACAATTTTAAAGACTTTAGGTGATTAACTCTATAATACCTTAGTTTATACACCATGTTTATATATAAAACTAATTCCCATTAGGTAGTTAAATGTGTGTTTTCCGCCTTACTTCCTGTTCCTCGTTGAGTTGTGGGCTTAGGGCATATTCACTCAATTAACTTTCTATCCGATATCAGATTATATATAGCAGTATAAACTAAGCTATTATAAAAGTAGTCACTGTGGTCACTATTTCACTATAAGAAATATAGGTTTTCTTAAAGAGCTTTTCATCACATATAAAGGAACCATTACAATTAACTCCATGAGTAACGAGTGAATACACCAGGGTTATATATGACAACGATCTAACAACCAATGGGATGTGTGCTATCCGCCTTACTTTCTATTCCTCGTTGGGTTGTGAGCTTAGGGCAGATGCGCACAATCAATTGTTTGTTTACTCTGAGTCTTATATAACTTGTACTCACTTAGTACCCATAGAAAGGCTTGTAGTGTCATTTTACTTAACTTTCATTCAAGTAGGAAATATAGGATTTTCTAGAGGAATAGGCGAACTTTTTAAAACAGAACTTATAGCTTACACCACTTTTACATATACATTTTCAACCACATTTTACAACTTACTCACATCACTAAAATCTTATGAACTCACCAACTTAATTGTTGATCAACTCTTTCAAATAACTTGTATTCTCAAGAGACTATTAGACAGGTGCTCGTGCTGGGGATTCAAAAGATGAAGCATTATAGCTTCAAATCTTGTTTTGTTATTTGTGTATGAATTCTATGTTTTGTGAACACAGACATTGTAAACACTTTCTTTCGAAATGAAATGGTTGTTCATTACTTGCTTACCATATACATATATCGTGATACTAAACATGACGTCCTCCACCCCTGAACGATTTCGCCATTCCGGTTTTGGGGTGTGACAGGATGGATTTTTGATCAAATTTGGTATTCGTGATATTGGGAACGGTACCGGTTCTGTCCCACGCTCATCCCTATGTGTGGGAACGTAGGGTCTCATTCGTAACATTGACATAGTAGCTATGAAAATCACCAAAAAGTGTAACACCCAAAATCAGAAAGGTTTAGAAATGGAAAGAAAACCCTAAGTCAAAAGAGTTGACTCGTCGAGTCCAGGGAGGAACTCGACGAGTCGGAGCGGGGTCCGGGGGATCGAATAAGTGACCAACTCGGCAAGTCGGCTCGTGGACTCGACGAGTTGGGTCTGAAGAGGAAAACCCTAAATCCGGGACTTTGGACTCTATTTAAGCACTTTATTCTCTCCATTAGGGTTCCTTAGAGTCTCTCTCATCCAGAACATAAAACCCTAAACCTCCATTGTTACTCATTCAAGCTTTCTTGCCATTTTGGGTGATTTGAAGGAAGAAGGAAGAAGGGAATCATTGGGACTTCAAGGACTGGCTTTAGATCTAGAGTTTGTGGAACTTTCCAGAGCATTTGAAGGTAATGAATCGTTACCTTCCCTCTTTCGCATATAGATCAACCTTGGTTATGAGATTTGGGGCTTTTATGCCATGTTTAAGAACCAATTCGAGTTAGAAGCCCAAATCTGAAGTTGCTACTTCAGATCTAAGCATATCTTGGCCTAGATAAGCATAAAGTAATTGTCCTTGGGTTGATTGTAGAGCCTCTTTGTCTTAAACCCTAGTTTATAGTAATTTAAGCCTAGATCTCTTTATCTACACGTAAAGTTTGCCACTTTACGTAAGGGATAAGCCTTTGAAAAGTGGATCTATAGTTTGGAGTCCAAGCATGACTCAAATAGCCTCTACATGTATGAAGGACTGAATAGACTCGGCGAGTTCTTCGAGTGGACTCGGCGAGTTGTATGGAGATGGGCAGGAACTCGACGAGTTGGAGAACAACTCGGCGAGTCTGTTGAAGATTGCCTAGGACTCGGCGAGTCTGTTCTTGGACTCGGCGAGTCTGGTCGCAGAACCCCAAACCCTTCTAGTTAAGACTCGGACCAGTGAGTTGAGTAAAGACTCAGTGAGTTGGACAGGACATAACTCGGAAATCAGTAGACTCGGCGAGTCATGGGCTGACTTGGTGAGTCGAGTCACGAAGGAGAGGGTTTTTGAGCTTATGAACTCGGCGAGTCAGTAGGCTGACTCGGCAAGTAGGGTCAACCTGGGAGGTTGACTTTGACAAAAGTTGACTTAGTCTGACTGTTGAAGGGCAGTTTGGGACTAAGCGTTATATTTGGTATTAGTAGATCGGGGAGTCATTGGGTAGTAGTGCGGGAGTTGTCAGATAGCAGTCAGCAGGGTATCAGCAAGAACTCCAGCAGTGCAGGTGAGTTTCCTTCCAGTAGGAACGAGTCTAAGGCCACAATGTCGGCCCGTTTAGTTAGCATTAGTTTCCGGACTTCGGTCCGATGCAGTAGTTAGTATGTTTGATGCCTTCGTGGCTCAGACAGGATTTATGTGTTATGTGTTCATGCTAGTTGATATGTTATGCTATGCTATGTTCAGTCAGTTTCCGGACTTCGGTCCGATGCAGGGGACAAGGTCCCAGTCGGTTTCTAGACTTCGGTCCGATGCAGGGGGCAAGGCCCCAGTTAGTCCGAACTTTGGTCCGATGCAGGGGACAAGGTCCCAGTCAGTTTCCGGACTTCGGTCCGATGCAGTGGGCAAGGCCCAGTATGTGCTTTATATGTTTGTATGGTATGTGGTAGTTTGGGGGAGCTCACTAAGCTTTGTGCTTACAGTTTCAGTTTTTGGTTTCAGGTACTCAATTTTCAAAAGAGGAACTCGGAGCGGTTGCAGTGCACACACCATAGTCAGTTAGCTTGGGATGTTTTACTCTGATAATAAGTTATGGTTCGAATTAATACTATGAAATTATGTTAGGACTTATGATACGGTTGTTATAAATATGGTTTTACCATTTTAGTAATGTTTTAAAAGACATCTTTAGTCGTGATTTTTGGGTCGTTACAAAAAGACTTGATAATTTTATAGGTATTGTGTCAATTTTACAAGTAAGAAATACGAAATATATGGTTATTTTTGGAAAAATGTTTAACTATTAATTAAAATTTTAGAAAAAACTTAATGTTTTAGTTGTTTTTGTTTTTATTTTCTCTAGCCTTAAAAATATACAAAATTGATGCTAATTTTCGAAAAGGGCAAATATCATAAAAGTCCCAACATTTTGTCATTAAATTGGGGAAAATCCTATAATTCAATTTTCGGTCAATGTGGCCATTTTTGTGTCGTTGAGTATTGGGCTTAGACTTTTTAGCCGTTTTCATCGGTTTCATCCGGTCATTAAGGTTTCAAATCTTATTTATGAACACTTGAGAGATAGTAGAAGGTTACACACACTCTTCCTTCCCTCTCTCCCACTGGTAAAGCATAGTTTCGTCTTCAAATTCTAGGTTGTATAGAGCATGTTCATCAAGGAATCAATGGTCTAAAGAGCTTAGGTGTGATTGTGATGAAATCGACACTTTTCCATCTCCAATACAGATGAAAATCAGGACAAAAAATTTCGAGGGTGTCCTAACTATCAGGTAAAAATGACATGATTTTTATGATTTTGTTGTTATTAAACTAAGAACTAAGGAAAAGGAAAATCCTTTTTGACACTGTGCATAACCAAAAAATGTGTTTTTATCTTGTTCCTTGATCCACCACTACCAAATAATCACTATAAGGAAACAATGTGGAAGTTGTATGTTGAGTTGGAACAAGCAAATAAAGCAAAAGAATGACACAGAATAATGTTGACACTTTTGAAGGTGGTGGTGATCATGTTGTTGCTTCTTCTGGTAATGGTGATTTTATTGGGTTTCATGGTTCACAAAGTGATGGTTCAAACAGGTTGAAGATGTGGGCATTAATGTTTTGAGAAAGGTGTTGACGATGACAATGTTTCTTATGAAGGCAGTGGTGATCTTTTGATGTTTATGTAGTTTTTTTAGGTGTAAGCATAGTAGTAGTGTTTTGTGATGTAATTCAGGTCATGTAATGTGAAACGTCCCTAATGAACATGATGGTTATTTATGATGGTTATTATTTGTACATTTTTTCCAAACATATGTCAATGACATTATATGGTAGTGTACTTTACAATGTAAATTCAATTAGCAACATCAAGATAATGAAGTTTAAAAGATTGTCTACTGTCAACCAAAGGTAATAATAGCTGATATTTTATCATTAGCCAACAATAACATCCCACAAAATACAACGTAGTATGACCAAAGTACCAACATAATTACACAAAGGGGTAATAACAATTAGAACCAAGGTTCCAATTCTGCCAAATTTATTGGACATGAATTGCAAACCTGTTACCAAGAGATATATGTTCAAAAAGGGCAGACAAAAAACTAAAGCCCGTTTTAACCCTATACTATGAAACATGTTGATCCAAAAGATATAAGGATATGTGTTCAAAAAGGGCATATTTAAATACTTATGCCCATTTTACCCCTATAATATGCATACATGCTAATCCAAACACAATATCTTGTCCTTCATATAAGGTCTCTTCTCAGAAAACGAAACAGGTTCACTCTTGCTTAGATTTATCTTTATGATTCTTTCAGAAGGTTTCCTCCTCTTCGACAGTGAAACAACCTTCTTCTTATGTCTTTTCCTTCTAACATGTAAGCAAACAGATATCATGATATGAATGACAATAACATATAAAAAGGAACACATAAATTACATACCTTTTGCATGGTTAACTCAATTTCAACTTGTGGACATCTAGATTAAACCATGTCTCTTATCATGCCCTTAAACTCATTTACCTCGGCCTCATTCCCCTCAACCTGAAGGTCATTCACCTCAACCCCATTCCCTTCAGGCTCAAGCTCATTCCCCTTAGCCTCAAGCACATTCACCTCATCAACAAGCTCTTTCACCTCACCTTTAGTCTCATTGACCTTATCTGCAATCTCATTCACCACAACATCACTTTCACCTCAACTTGAGTCATCTTATTATCAACATAAGGTGTATCTATTAAGATGTCATTAATGAATTCTTCACAAGTAAGGACACATATCATGTCCCTCCCCCCCCCCCCCAACTAGTTTTTTCCCTCCTCCCAATGTTGTTGCTTTTCCCTCCCCTCATTGCCTTCATATTTATTCTTTTCTTAGGAGTAGGTTGCTTAGCCACATTCTCGTGGTGAGCAGTTTGACTACCCACTTTATCCCATTTATCTTGTACATTTTGACAAGTTTCAGTTGATACATCATCCCCCATATTTTATGTAGTTGAATTTCTTCTTGTTGAAGATTTTTAGGAGTAGTGCTTATCCATTCACCATCCATCCTTGTTCCATTCCTTTTAGGTGGGAAGTGGTCAAAATATGGTTGACTAACTCCATCTTTCCTTGGTCTCCCAAGCTTCCTTGTTGGAATAGGATCTTTGGGAACTTCTTCATTGACTAACTCCATCTTTCCTTGGTCTCCCAAGCTTCCTTGTTGGAATAGGATCTTTGGGAACTTCTTCATTCTTGCAATAAATCTTGTTATGCCCAATTTGTTGGCATTTTCCACATCTGACAGTCCTATGTATCTTTGTCCTTTGAGTTGGATATTTAGAGTCGTGAGATTCAGAAGCATGCTTCATTTTGTTTACTTTATGTAACGCCCGGGTTTTCAGGGCTAAGCATTTTTGTCAATGTAATAGTCTAGGTCAACTATTGTAACTCTTTTTGAAGTAATAAATATAAAATATTTGAGTATTATGTGAATTATGTGTGTTTATGTGTTTATTATTTAATTATAAATGTATAATTAATAAAGAATAAAAATGAGCGTCAAAATTAAAGTGTGAGATAATCCTGATATCTCTACATAAAGTTGTAGAATACGTCTCAAGGTTTCCGTACATATAAAGAATGCCGAAATCCGAGCTATAACGAAGAAGTTATGGCCCGCCGAAGTTTTACGGCAAAACCGGCACGACACCGGGAGACGTAAATAGTGAATTTACGATAGAAAACTTTTTAGCCTTATCAATCTAAACAAAAGTCATAGAATATGTTAAACTAAGAACATCGATAAAAAGAACGCCCAAATCTGACTTCGTATGAAGAAGTTATGATTTTTCTAAGATTCGGCTTAGCAGTGCACAGCCTGAAACTCGAATTTTAGTTCGAGCGGTTTTTGGCTTACGCAACGTAAATGAGAGTTGAAGATCTCATTAATAGGAAATCAACGGTAAAAAGACAGACAAAAACAGAGTCCGTATGTAGAAGTTATTAATTTTACGCAGACGTTTAACAGTATAATCTCCTTGTACTGTTAAATTTAAGATCGATCGAGAATTGGCTGACGGTGTCAAAATGAAAGTTGTAGATCTTATTATTACCTACGCGTGGATATAAAGAACGTCAAAAACGGAGGTCGTATGTGAAAGTTACGGATTTTAGAAGTCGGAAGTGTGCTGTGCGAAAATGGGTGATGTGGCACAATCTTGGCCATTGCTTTCTCCCCAAGGCTTGCCACCAGATGGTGACATGTGGCACCAAGTTCAGCCACATTTCACCCTATAAATACCACCTCTCCCACCCTCATTTTCTTCACACATTTCCCATTCTTTCTTCTCTTTACTCTCTCTCTCTCTCTCTAGAACCTCTCTCTAGCCCCGAAATCCCCCGAAAAGCCTAGGGAACCTCCCTAGCACGAGGCGGAAGCCCCGGAGTGCTCGAAGGCTCCGAGAAGAAGAGCTTTTCGGCTCGGGAACGCTGCTCCAAGCAAAGCCCGGTTTTCTATAAAACCCGCTGTAAGTGAGCTACGCCTACGCTATTTTTAATATAGCTTTTATTTAATTATAGTAACGTTATTAGGAACTTATAATAAATACTTGGGCTATTATTATGGGTTATATAAGTATTTTTTTGAAGCTTATATAATAATAATAATAATAGCTAGACTATTAATTAGTCTCGACGAATAATAAACTAAACTCTAGTGGTAATAATACTAGGTTTCGTCGAAGAAAATTCTTTTTAAGAAGCGAAGCGCTGTCTGAGTTCGGAATCACCACCTTTTCAGGTGAGTGCATATTTACTTTCAACTTACACATAGATATGAAGTATTTAATATAAATTACGTGCTATTTGTGCATATTATCGGAATACTTGCTATCTATGCTGGATGAACGTTTTATACATGTTTTCAAAGATTTAAACTGTATATGTATTTTATATCTACAAAATGTGTTGGGTAAAACATGGGTAGATGTAATAGTTGCTGTGTGACAAAATAAAATAATGAGAGGCCTCGTTATAGATGTTATTGATGATCCAGTCATCTAGCGGAGTATAGATGACGACCACGGACTATTCTAGACAGTCCAGTGGAACACTAGCAGGCTCGCAACCTGTAGGTGTTTATTTGAACTGTGTGCTCACCAGATGTACTCCATCCCCCACATGGTTGCCTATTAGGACATTTATTGCTGAGGAATCCCCTTAGTAGTAGTGTCCATCCCGATGATGATCCTTAGGCTAGGTCCCTTATGATAGGTGTTTAGGGACGTAAAGTGAGGATAACGGGAACGGGTAATCGGGTTATTATTGATTGATGAAATTAATAAACTATTTATTGTGGGTTGAAAACCCTATGTGCTCACCAGGCTCCCAAGTCTGACCCACTCAGTTTTATGTATTACAGGTAGTGGCGCTTGAGCATATATATGATGTTTGGACGAGGGATTACGGATATAGGCCTGTAGATATGAAATAATGTAGTAAGGCTTGTATTGTACTGTTTATGCTTTTGATCTGTACGAACATGACATCCCGAGTCTTTTAATGAAATACATTTCTATGGAAATGCTTTTGATAAATCTTTATCATATTATTGTTTTGGGACAAATTCCGCAACACTTTTATTTAAAATGTTACTCTGATTTTTAAACAAAGCATAAACAAACCGGTCTTTTCTGGCCGTGATTTTGGGGATGTCACACTTTAGGTCTCCTAGACATTCTCCTCACAAAGGGTGGTAGTGGCTTGATGAAATCAGTCCTTTGCCACAGATTGCTTCCACCAACAGGCAATATATTGTCCATATATGTTGCAATCAACTTGTCCTTATGGAACCAGGGAGAAAGAAACTTAAGAGGATCTTTGTGCACATAGTTGATTGCTGCCTGACCATGAACACATGGTATTCCAAACAACATCCACATTTTCCATATGCATGAATGAGGATGTAAATCCACCCTGTACCCATCATATGCATACCTAGCTTCAAATAAATGACCTCCACTTGGTATTACCTTACACAACCTACAAGATAAACAAGTTAGTTACCAATTATATGTAATAATATTATAGCCAATTAAAACAGTTAATGTGTTAACATTTTATCTCATATCTTTCCCAAATTCGGTAAGTTTTTCCAAGGTATTTGGGCCATAGTCACCTCTCCATTGGTTAGGCAAATCCCTTTGATGATAAACCCTTTCCATTAGGTAAATTCCGATTTCCTCAAGCATTGTAAGTAAAGGTTTCTTCCTCATTTCCTTATCGTAGAATTGAAGCATTCTGAAATGCCATTCTCTACAACCTTACATGCAAATCCTATTAGAAATAAGTCCATGCACATATTCTTTAGTTCTAATCATGTGTATCTTTTTCTAAAATTTGCAAATATATGTCTTGCACGTTATGTGTGTTCAACATGTGGAAGGAATTGTGCCACAGCCTGCAATAGTCCCTGTAATATGATAAAAAATTAATAAGTAACACATTTGTATAATTTTTTTTTTATTAAAAGCCATAATATACATACCTTGTGTTGGTATGAAATAACAATTAGCCCATTACCATCACCAAGATCCAAATTATCAACCAATAACTCAATGAACCAAGACCAATTGTCTTTATTCTCAATTGTAACCACTACCCAAGCTATTGGATAGACATGATTGTCTGCATCTCTACCAGTAACAGTCAATGGCTCACCCTTTCTTTGCCCCTTCAAGAAACATCCATTCAGTTATATCACTTTTATGCGTCTTCTTTTCCATCCATCCTTGAAAGCCTTGAAGCATACATAAGACATATTGAAATAGTTTATTCCAACAGGATTGACATCTACCCCAACCTTGCACGTGCTCCCTGGATTAGACTTGAGGATTTCATCTGCATAGTCCCAAACCCTAGCATAGTGTTCCTCTAACTTTCCTTCTATCATCTCCCTAGCATGTGACCTTGCTCTTTGACATTGCCCCTTATATACATTCACTAAAAACCTCCTCAAAACATCTTATTTCATCTCATCCAATGTCATTTTAAGATTCATGATGACATCTTGCAAGTAGTGCTTGGCTAACCAGTTAGAAGTAACTAAGCTACCAAAGTTGTAGTTCCTAGCATAAAGATGAGTCTTAAAAATGGATTTAATTTGGAATGTCCTTTCATTATACTTCCAAGCAGCTGCTACCCTAAAAGGACATGGCTTTTTATTACTAGAATTGTTGCCAAACCTAGCAATTACCCTAAGTCTATCACTCTTCTCAAAGTAAATACCATAACCATTATGGACTACATAATTTGTTAATGCAAACCTAAGTTGAGCAGGGGACTCATAACACTCACCCAATTCAAGTCTCATTTCGCTCCAAAGTTGGTTTGGATCATGGACCCTAAACTCTACACCAATTTCTCCACCATTTACCTCTAGTATGTGGCCATGCTCAACGTCATTTACACCAGGTTGATTATTATCATCCCGACCCGTCTATACCCCTCTTTAACATATTTTCATCACACAAAAGTTAAGAAAATGGTCGTTACAGAGGTTGGATGGTGGTTTGAAGGTTTCTTGTGAAAAATCCAAGGAACTGAAGTCAAAAACTTCATCATCTGAGTCTGAGTCTTCAACGTATACCTTCTCACGTCATTTGCCTTTCTCATTCTTAGTACCGGTTTTAGGTCGTTTGTCTTTGTGTTTCTTGGTACCATAAACAGAGGCTATCTGCTAAATGTGCAATAAAGAACTTGTTACTGATAATGACGTGAGGAAAAAACCCACATACACTTCAATTTCATGTTCGAACCTACGTACCTTGCACTTGCAGTGTGCCTCAACAACAATTTTCCGTGTGAAAATGTTGATTCTTCAAAATCCCTTTTCAAACCCCTATTCCCAAACTAATTGTATGCATGAAAACCCTTTTCAAATTCTGAAAAATGAAAACCCTTTTCAAATTCTGAAAGATGAAGACTAATAGCAGGTTACCGTTTGTTAACCAGCTATTAGTCTTAAGTCGATAGCTCAATGACACAAAAATGACCATAGTGACGAAAATTAAATTATAGGGTTTTCTCCAAAGAAGTATAAATTCCAATAAATAATTTATTATTATTATTATTATTTTGACTAAAATATAAATTGGAAAATAACCCGGATTTGGGGATTACCGCTACTGTATCAAGTTCCGGTGGCCGAACGAGCAGGGATCACAGTTCAGCGTCGGAGCTGGAGCTAATCGCAGAGAGCAGTGGCATATTAGACGATTAACAGCGTGAGTTCTTCACACCAAACTGAAAGAAAAAAAAAATAATTCAAGTATTCGTTAAATTTCTGAATTAGGGCTTGCAGTTGAACAATCCATCAACAATCAAGACACGTAAGTTCTTTATGTTCGTGGATTTTCCGGCTTTTACCGATTGCATTGCTGTGATCTACATCTTTTTTTGTACAGATTATAATCCCTATGCGGTCTGAAGATTATTAGCTTTAAAAATGGCTTTCGTTAATGTGATCAATTGTTGCCTCGATTCCATCAGAGAAGTAAGTTCTCTTGGCCTTCAATAGTCGCTCCATTCTATCTTTATCTGCATATATTTCGTTAATATGATCAATAATGAACCAGTTATCTTCTTACTATTTGCTTTTTAGCCCATCTGTTTTCTCACTGTAATATCACTATTCCTGTGCTACCAAAGTTTCTCTCATTGGGCCTAATGCCGAAGTCTCAAGACTCAAACAGTATTCCCATGTAGAATTTTCTGAAATGCTTTTGGAATTGTGTTTGCTATTATAACTGCACACTAGGCTAAAGATGTTACAGATAATATGATTGTAATGAATATATCCATTCTGCAAAGCGTAATTAAAGAATTATATTGCTCAAAGTTTTCCATCTTTTCTAAATATCTTGTTTGTGATTTCTTTCTTGTGCTGTTCAGTTATCTGAGGAACTTAAAGGTGCAGTAGTTTATTTGGATGCGGGATGTACAGAAAGTTTCAAGTTTCTTGGGGCATTCTCTGTTCTATTGGAGATGGGTGTACTTTCTGTTTGCAGCTTGGAGAGCATGTCTTCTCTTGACATGGTAAGTATGATTTGTCTTATATTTCACATTGTAAGAAATCAACACTTCATTATATTCTAGTGTTAAATACAAGAAATAGCAACTTTCATTGTACTATAAACAATCTATTCTATCCAATTACAGTAATGCCATCCAAATACATAGCAATTTGAAAGTTAATTACTATAATTGAGTAATAAGAAAACAAGTTAAAATGAAGTGGGGACTATGATTAGTTTCACTCTTATCATGCTTTCTTTTCCTTCTCTTTCTTCATTATGGTAAATACTTTTGGACATGAAGAAGAATTCCATGACTCTTTTTGCTTTCTGTTTTTTAGGCAATTGATTGGAATCAGAAGAATGATGACCTCACAAAAGTAGTATTCTTCACTTGTCGCCTTCTAAGTGATGCACATCGATACATTTTACGTTGTCTAACAACACTTCAACATGTTTCCCAGTGCACTATATACATATCTATCTCAGAGGTGCTATTCTGTCATTACACCTTTCCTTGCTATTGTAATTATTTGAACTTATTGATGCTTTGCTTTGATATATCTTTGATAAAGACGTGAATGCCCTCCTCACCAGAATTCCATCCAACTAAGAAAACCCTTAAGTTTCTTTCTTCAATGATCCGAAATATTAGATTATTCACAACTTTTGATAACTTCACCCGATCATCATCCTTTCTGATTTTATTTCTTATTCTTGAATGGACTTCAATTTCAAGTTTTTCTCTTGCTATTGCAGACAGGTCACTCGGCTTACCCTGATTCACCTTTAGGACCAGATGCTTATCATGAATATCAAATCTTACTTGTCCAAGATTACGAGGAACTGAAGAAGAAAAACAATCAAAACTCTATACACAAAAATAGCAACAAACCTAAGGAGAATCCCATCTTTGAAGATGAAGGGTGGTTGCAGCTTACCCCTCGTGAATCTGATACCCCTAAATCCCAACCTTTTTCCACTTCTAAAGATACTTATGATGGAGGACCTAAATTGATGGCTTATGTTCATCACTTCCCTTTGATTCTATGCCCCTTTTCACCAAAGTTCTTTGTGCTTCCATCTGAAGGGTCAATTTCTGAGGCATATTTATCAGGTGATCAAGAGAATTCGATTAGTTCCGGGTTGCCTCCTTTAAGTACTGGGACATTTCATGATGGTGAGGATATACCTCCTGGGGTTGCTCTTACTGCTCAATTTCTGTATCATTTGACAACAAAGGTAATGAGTATATTATAAATTTCATCATCATGATTCATGACCTTATCATTTGTTTCTAAAATCTGTAGATGGACCTAAAACTGGAAATCTTTTCGCTTGGTGATTTATCAAGAAGTGTAGGGAAGCTTATAACTGACATGTCTAGTCTTTACGATGTTGGGCGTCGTAAAAAACCTGCAGGGTTATTACTCATTGACCGAACAGTTGACCTTCTTACCCCTTGTTGCCATGGAGACACCCTCATTGACCGAATATTTTCATCCATCCCACGTAGGACCCGCACACCCTCCGGTCCAAAGGGTACCCGTTCCCGACCCACAAACCTACTCCGCTCCCCTCTCGATCTTCAAATACCACTAACTGAAATCCTTCAAGAAATCCCACCGAAAGACCTTCATCTTCTACAAACAATCGAACCTTTTTTACAGGGTTGGAGTAATACCAATCAACTTTCCGGGAATCTTTGTTCTTCAGAAATCGAGTTGCTTTCCGGGTCTTTAATCTCAACCGAAAATTTCAATGGGACACCGTTTCTTGAATCGATTCTTGATAAAAGAACAAAAGAAGGGACCACATTAATCAAGAAATGGCTTCAGGAAACAATCCGTAAAGAAAAGATCTCTGTAAACACAAAAATTCCACCGGGATTCGAACGTTTGATTAAATCTTTATCCAAAAACGAATCGACTTTCACTCGAAATAAAGGGATTATCCAGCTGGCGGCCGCCACGTCACACGCGATGACCGAAAAAAACCGCGCCAAATGGGATTCCTTTATTAGCGCGGAAAAAATCCTCGCGATAAACGCCACTGACACCACCCAAAACCTTTCATCACAGATGTGCGATATAATCAACAAAAGTTTGACCCGAGAACCCGAATCTTTAATTTCAATTGAAGACGCGTTGTTGTTGACAATAACTGGATATATTTTGGCTGGTGAAAATTTCCCGACTTCGAGTTCAACAGGCCCGTTTTCTTGGCAAGAAGAACATTTTTTAAAAGAAGCTATAGTGGATGCGATTCTTGAGAATCCTGAACTTGGAAAATTTAAGTTTCTTGATGGGTTATATGATGATCTTGAAGCTAATTTGAAAAAGAAAAGAGATGGGGGAGTGGCTAAAGATGATTTTGAAGATGATCAATGGGGTAGTTGGGATGAAGAAGATGGTGGTGATAATAATAATAATAATACGAGTAATGAGAATGCTTATAGTGATATGCAGTTGAAATTGGAGTTACGGGATCGGGTCGATAATCTTTTTAAATTTTTTCATAAATTAACGAATTTGAAGGGTGGGAAGGGAAGGGTAAATTGGGAAAGTGATAATGATCCGTATTCGAGAAAGGGATTATTGTATAAACTTGTGACAAGAATACTGAGAAAAGATGATGTACCCGGTTTGGAGTATCATTCGTCTACTGTTGGTCGGCTTTTTAAAACCGGTTTTGGAAGGTTTGGTCTTGGACAGGTATGCCAATGCTCCTACTTAGTTTAATGGAATTGGTCATTCCATTCCAATGAAAAGAAGCTGATGGAATTGGAATGTAATTGTGCAGGCAAAACCAAGTCTCTCTGATCAAAATGTTATACTGGTTTTTGTTGTGGGAGGCATGAATGCCATTGAGGTTTGTATTCAACTCTATTTTTGATCTCTTTTTGTGTATTTTTGATAATGTAACTAACAAGATTCTTGTTGTGTTGTGTATGGATTATGGAAGGTGCTTGAAGTTCAGGAGGCTTTATTGGAAAGTGGGCGATTGGATATAGAAGTGGTTCTTGGTGGAACAACTTTTCTCACTCCTACAAACATGCTTGATTTACTTTTAGGTGACTCTAGTTACATTTGATGTAATATATTATCACAACATTTTTGTCATCTTTTGTTAAAGTAATAAATCTAATATACAAATATAAAAACGGTATTTCCAAGTTTTGTGATGTGCATGATGCTTTAAACGAATTGGCTTGGTAGTTTCAGTTTGTTATTGCTGATTGGACTGGACTGAACATGTTTGCTAGGGCTATTTTCGAGTATGTATGAGAGGGTATTTATGTCTTTTACAAATCATATATCTTATCGGTATTTGTGTAAATTTCAATTACTTAAAATGCTGGTGACACCGAAAGTGTTTTTTATCTAATGATCGCAAGACTTGTATATGTTTCCCATATTTCCTTCAAACTTCCCATTATGATTTAACATATGATATTTTGGTTTTTGACCCAGTTCAATGTTATATCTTCAAAATCATTATATCAAGATCATAAAAGTTGAAGATGTTTTTGTGCATAAGTTAGTAAAGTGATTTTCAATCGAATGGGCATCATGGTGGATTATTCTGTGTATTGAATCATATAATTTTCAATAAAAAGTTGTAATTACAAACATATTTTTTATTCTTGTTTCGGGTACTTTGTCAGACGTAGATGATACTATGAACATGGTCAATGTATATGCTCCTGTGGACTATGATTATAGAACTAATATGTAGGTTTAGTTGCCTTAATTAAAAATGTATAGAGGTGAAATTTGAATTTCATGGGGAATTTCAATGAAGTAATGTGCAAGGAGGATAGATTTTTATCCATAGTTTGGTGATATAGTTGAAAAATTGGGATTAGTGCATATTGTTTGGTAATAAAGAGCCGGTGCTTCTTCATAAATTCAAAGTTGCCAAAAAAGTTGTTTGAGCATAGAGATATAAGAGGTGCAACTATTTGGAATTGAAGGAGATAATACTGGGAATACAATACAGGTTGATTCGAATGATTTGGAATTAGGTAATGGGGATAAATCAAATACTCAACTTGTGGGCAGTGATACGTGCATGGACATGGGACCCTCTAACTATGTACCACCTGGTTGGTTTGGTCCATTCCCGTCCGCGACTCCAAATCAAATTCCTAATGCCAGTGACATGAATATTGACCTGGCCCAGGTACATGACAGAACCTCACGAAAAAGGAGAAGATCTAGATCACTAGAATCCACAGAGGTCTCAAATCACAACTCCTTAGACCTTAACAGCGAACCACCCCCTGCACACTCCTTTGTTGACCCAGATGGTGATGAACCCTTCGATTTTCAGAACCTTAGTGAAATTGAAAAGACTTGCTTGATTGGAAGAGAAATTGGGTTCGAGGTCGATAAGGATAACCCCATTCTAGAAGAGATTTTGGGCGAGTCAGGTGAGTTAAACGTTATCCAATGAACATTATGACTTTAAATGTTCGCGGGTTGGGGGAAGATCGTAAAGCGGCGTGAGTTGGCATATTGGTCAGATCATACAAACTCTCGTTCATTGGTATTCAAGAGACTCAACTTGCGGATGCAGACAATATAAACGTGGCTAATTGCTGGGGTTCTGACCAATGGGATGCAGACAAAGTTCACGCAACTGGGAGATCTGGAGGCTTAATTAACATTTGGGATCCTCTTGTATTCACCTCAATTGATGTTATCAAATCTCGATATTGTCTGATCAATATTGGTAATTGGGTTGGAATTGATAAACCTGTCATTCTTGCCAACATATACGGACCTCAGGCGATCCCGGAAAAGGAGAAACCGTGGGTTGATCTTCTAAACCTCATGGAACGGAGAAAAGGAATATGGTTAATTTTAGGAGACTTTAATGCAGTTAGAAGAGCTGAGGAAAGGTTTAATTCAAACTTATGTGCACGCACTGCAATGGGATTCAACAGATTCATACATGATGGGGGTTTGCACGATCTAAAAATGGGCGGACATAGGTTTACGTAATTTTGTCACGATGACCTAAAACTAAGTAAGCTCGACAGATTCTTGGTGTGCTCTGATTTCTTATCCATTTTTCCCAATGTTGTGGTCACAGCCCTTCCTAGAGAGACTTCTGATCATTGTCCAGTTCTTTTATCGACTACATCACTTGACTTTGGCCCAACTCCATTCCGCTTTTTTAACTCATGGACGGATAGGGATGACTTTCCGAATATTGTGGCGAGTGCACGGCTCCATTTCCAAGGTTTTGACACTACAGACTGTATGTTGGCTGCTAAACTCAAACATCTAAAGAATAAAATTAAGGAATGGAGGGCTACAGATCATCCAAAGGAGGTTGAAGAACTTAAATCGCTGAAGTCTAAGATGGTGGCTTTAGACCTCATAGCAGAATCCAGAGCTCTCACGACACCAGAAAAAGCAGACAGGAGAGACGGTTTCAAGAAAATAATTGAACTGGAAAGATTTACTAGCCTCGATCTTAAGCAGAAGTCTAGAATCCGTTGGGCCACTGATGGTGATGAAAACTCGAGGTTCTTCCATGGGTGGGTAAACAATAGGATCAGAAAGAATAATATCACGGGGATCATGATCAATGGGACACGGAGCACAAATCCAATTGAAATTAAAGCTGAAGCGCACCGATTTTTCCAAAATAAGTTTAAAGAAAAATGGCCAGACAAACCCAAGTTTTCAAATCCCTTGTTT
Source organism: Lactuca serriola (assembly GCF_051521515.1). Classification (NCBI taxonomy): domain Eukaryota; kingdom Viridiplantae; phylum Streptophyta; class Magnoliopsida; order Asterales; family Asteraceae; genus Lactuca; species Lactuca serriola. The sequence goes on from NC_136411.1 coordinate 107,150,684, forward strand.
TCACGTATCTCTTAGGCTGTCAGGAACTACTAAGAAGAACCCATTCCTTTGGGCGAAATCAAGGATGCAGTATGGGCGTGTGGTAGTGAAAAGGCTTCGGTCCCTGATGGGTTTATGTTTAAATTTATCAAGGCATATTGGGATATTATGTTTGGGGACATCGCCCTTTTTGTCAAATATTTTGAAAGATTTGGAAGGCTCGATTCTTCTTGCAACTCTTCTTTTATCTCTCTGATTCCAAAGACCAAAGATCCATTGCTTTTCAGTGATTTTCGACCAATCAGCTTGATTGGTTGTTTGTACAAAATCATCTCTACTATATTGGCATCTCGCCTCAAAAGGGTTATTGGGAATTGTATTGATGAAGTACAATCGGCATATGTGGAAGGCAGGTATATACTAGCCCCTTAATTGTGAATGAAGTATGTACCTGGGCAAAAAAGGTCAAGAAAAAGATTTTGCTCTTCAAGGCTGACTTTGACAAAGCTTTTGACTCAGTAAATTGGGAATATTTAGACTTGATACTCATTCAAATGGGATTTGGAGAGAAGTGGAGGTTGTGGATCAGGGGGTGTATAAAGTCGGCTAGAGCATCCGTGCTTGTCAACGGTGTTCCAACCAAGGAGTTCTCAGTGGAAAGGTGGGTGAGGCAAGGAGACCCCCTCTCACCATTTCTCTTTGTCATTGCCATGGAAGGACTTAATGTGGCGTTGAAGACAAATTGTATCAAAGGTATCTTTGAGGGAGTTCAACTTCCCAATAATGGACCGGTGATATCTCATTTGTTGTACGCGAATGATGCACTCTTTTTAGGCGAATGGTCAGAGAGAAACATTCAAAACCTTGCCTGAATTTTGAGGTGCTTTCATGTCTCATCCAGCTTGAAAGTAAATTTCAACAAATCCAAAGTTTTTGGAATCGGTTCCTCAACATCAGAAGCTTCCCATTGGGCCTCCTCTTTAGGAAGTGAACCTTCATGCCTACCTTTCACTTATCTAGGGGTACCCGTTGGAGCGAATATGAATTTGAAAAAAAAATTGGAAGCTAATTATTGATAAGTTCCCGTCTAAGCTTACGTCCTGGAAATCCAAAAACCTTTTGTTTGTGGGGAGGCTCACTCTTATCACATTTGTCTTAGGTAATTTGCCTACATATTATCTCTCCTCTTTGCTGCTCCTACGGGAATACTTAAACAACTGGAAAAAAATTAGGAGGGCCTTCCTTTGGGGTGGTTCAAATGACACTTCAAAAATCTGTTGGGTCTCTTGGGATAAGATTGCAGCAGCAAAGCACAATGGGGGTCTAGGTGTGGGATCAGTCAGGGCTCTAAACATAGCACTGATGGTAAAATGGTGGTGGCGATTAAGATCAGATCCATCTCTGCTTTGGTGTAGAGTAGTGTCATGCATACATAACCTCCAATCCAAACCTGATGATCATTATGCGGATAATAGAATTGCAGGTGTATGGAAAAACATAGCAGAGGCAAAAAAGGAATTTGTGAGAGTTGGAATTCCTGTTTCCGATGTAATCTCAAAATCTGTCATTGGGGGGGGGGGGGTGGTCATGGAGTGGAGGTGTAGAATTGCGCCTGACGGGCTTTACTCGGTACATTGTTTGAGGAGCAGAATTGACCAAAGTATCCCAACCAACATTTCGAAAATGGACCGGTTAAAAGAGGTTCCACCAAAAGTTTCATGTTTTATGTGGAGGGCAAAACTAGGCAGATTTCCATCGGTTGTGGCGCTTCAAAAAATGGGAGTTTGGTTGGACTCCATAGCTTGTACATACTGTAATCATGATGAGGAATGTGGGGATCACATACTGATTAAATGTCCATTTTCAAGAGAGGTGTGGGAATGGATCCTCAAATGGTGTGGTATAAATCACACGCCATTTCACACAATTGTGGAGGTTATGGACTTCGCTGCTGGATGGGGAAATTGTCCCAAGAAAAGGCGCATTCTTCAGGTTATCTGCTATGGAACCTTGTGGAGCATTTGGAAGGCGAGGAATGATCGACTCTTTAATAACCGGTGAACATCACAAGCGAAGATAGCAGACCTGATAAAATCTCTTGTTTTCACTTGGATTAATTTTCGGGGAACTTATGGTAGGACCTTGAATTGGAGCGAATGGTGCTCAGTTCCGTTGTTATGTATTTAAGCTTTCTTTCTTGTACTTCTTAACTTTGTACTACCCCGTCTCTAGCTACTTGCTAGAGGCGGTTTCTTTATTTATATATATGTTTGCCGGTTCAAAAAAAAAGAGCATAGAGATATGATTGTAAAAGTAGTGAGATGTTAATAAGAGGAAAAAGAAAGAAAGCGGATGATGGTTGAAATGAAGCCCTTATCGACAATAATGGAAGAAAAGGCTTATGGATATTGAATCCATGAATTAGATATTAAACAAAAGTAAGGATTCGATGGGATATAGAAGGAGAAGAAAACACTTGATTTTTTTTCACTGTGTTATAAATGGGAATTAAAAAGATGTAGAATACATGGTTTGACTATTGTTGTGGTACTTGGGTTACTGATCCGATCAAAATCAAGGAGGTAATTTGGAACTTTTTCTCTTTGATGAATGCAAATTTCGAAAGGCCAAAGCTAATAAATCTTCGCTTTCGTATAATCTCAGAGGAAGATGAGATTTTTCTTGAAAAAATCATTCTCTCAAAAAGATATTAAGAAGGGCGATTGGTGTTGTTGTGACAAAAAAAAACACCACGTCTGGATGGGTTCATTTTTAAATTTTAAAAAAAAATTAGGAGCCTGTAAAAGTCAATTTCTTTGCATTTTTTTAAAAGAATTTGAGCTCATGGGTAAGTTAAATAATGGGTGTAATGTCGCCTTTATTATGTTAATTCCTAAAATTCTTGACCCCTCGACTTTAAAGGATTATAGACATGTGAATTTAATCGGATGTTTGTATAAAATTATCTTAAAAGTTAGTTAGTTTTTTTTCTAAGAGGTAATTTTTATAAAAAAGAAACAACTAGCAAGAAGCTAGAAAATAAAATTACAAAGAGTTTTGGAGGTAGGAGCCAAAAAAAATTTTAGGGTGTTCCTTATAAAATAATTGGTATATATATATATATATATATATATATATATATATATATATATATATATATATATATATATATATATATATATATAGAGAGAGAGAGAGAGAGAGAGAGGAAGAGAGAGAGACGGACACAAGATTCTGTAGTAGGTGTTGCCGGTGCCACCATAGTAGATCCGCCATTATATATATATATATATATATATATATATATATATATATATATATATATATATATATATATATATATAAGGCCGGGTCCGTTGATTTTAAAGGCTTTATATGAAAAGTAAAAATGGTATTTTAAATACATTTTTTTATATATAAGTAAAATAAACTTGAAAAAGAAAAACTAAAAATAAATAAAATTATCTAAAAATGAAATTATGCAAATTTATAAAATTTAAGATGTAAAATATGTAAATTTTGAAAACTAACTTTAGAATTGAACTTCTAAGTACGAGGGACCAAAAATATAATTTTAAAAATAAATTACTTAAAAAAGCATGTCATAAAGCCATGGAATCAACTCATAGTGATTAAGAAAGAGATATTATGTTTTATGCAACTACGAATATTTTTTAAATAACTTGTACAAAAATAATATGTTATTTCTAAATACAAAATAAATAAATAAATAAAAAGTTTAGGGTGAACCTAGGCCTACCCTGGTCCTAGGGTGGCTCCGTCCTTATTTGGAGCATTGGGTTTTGTAACCATAAGTAATAGATCTATTACTACTTATATTATAAAACCAATCAAATGAATGCAAAACAATATTATCATAAAAGAGAGATTCTCTTCAACTTGATATTTTGCATGGTTGTAGAAATTGGGATTAATCGTTGATTAGTCGTGGATTAATCGCTTGACGTTTTCCAACCGTCGGTGATTAGGGTATTAATCGGAAATTTATGATTAATCGGGTTCGGCGGGATTAATCAGTCTTGGCGGGATTAATCGGTCAACAAAAGTCAAAAAACTCAAAAAAGTATAAAAAAAAATTAAAAATTAAAAAATCAAAATTTTTTTTACTCCAAAATTTTCAAATTTTCAAATATTATACAAAAATGTTCATATTTTCGTACTTTTAAAATTTCAAATTACAAAATTTCTTATTTTCTAATTTTGAAGTACTTGTTTTTCTTAAGATATATCAATATTTGATTAATTTTAATATTTCATTAATAATCTATGGTCCCCGACTAATTCACGATTAATCCCCGCCAAGACCGATTAATCCCTTAACAACAGTCGACCGTCGAACGCTTTTTACAACCTTGATATTTTGGAAAACATCATTCCGGAACATCCAAAGCATCCAAATTGTAGGGTGATCATAATAACTTTAACTGCTTTCTCTCAGAAATGCTTGTGAATCGACCTAAAAAGCAATTGCCAAGGTAATTAGCAAGAACAATCGACTTATATGGAAGGAAAGAAATACTTTGGATGGCCCTTTGCTTATAAGGCTCGACGGAGTGGCTTTGACAATAGGCTCGGTGACCTCGGCGAACATCGGGTCGACCCCTCAGCATGCCGAGCTCGGTTCGACAGCTCGGTAGAGATGTGCCGAGTCTCTTTCTTCTTCCTCCTTCCTTCTCCCCCACTCGACAACCCACCCCTCCCTTCTCCCTTTCTTCTTCTTCTTCCGAGTTTCTTCTCCCCCTTTTTGCTGATGTGGAGTTCGACAATAGTTGCACGACTCTGTTCAGCCTAAATGAGCTTTTATTCTTGGGCTAAGAAAGTTAAAAAGAAGGTATATCACTTCGAGGTGGATTTCGACAAAAAACTTGACTTTTTTTATTAGGCATTCTTAGACTCAGTTTTAGAGCAAGTGAAACTTGGGATAAAATTGAGAGGGCCAAGGATTGTCTTTACTGAGAAATCGGTTTTGGTTAATGGTTCACCTAAAATTGAATTTCCTATAAGAGGAGGTGGTGGGTAGGGTGATCCTCTATCTCCCTTTCTTTTTATTATTTCCATGGAGGTTCTACGGTAAACGTGGTTAGTGGTCTATGTATGGTAAACATTATGAATCTTAACAGATTGGAAAGATGTTTCTATTTAGCATCCGGTGTAAACTATGACCTTGGAGCAGATTGGAAAGATGTTTCTATTTAGCGGAAAACCCAGTTTGCTTCTTATTGATTTCAATCGACCATCTCAATATCTCTTTCTTTTCTCTCTGATTTTATCTGAGTCTTATCCAATTGAGGATTTGGAAGTACCACCCAAATACTTCGATTTGAAAGTGATTATCACCATTCTCAGATTTCCAAGTGCCACTAAACCATATTTCTAACAATATTTTGGATTTGGGGATTTATTTAATAGATATATTCAAAAGAAAAGTGGGTGCTGAAAATTTAACTTATTTTTGGAAAGACTTGTAGTGTGTGCTGATGTTCCGTTAAAAGAAATATTTCCGAAGTTATACACAATTGAAGCTAATAAAGATTGTCAAATCCAGATTTAAAGTGGGTGCCATTGAAAATTAAATAATTTGTGTGGAGTTTTTTCGAGACAAATTCCTCTCAATAGTCAATAGGAATCTGAGTTCAAGGGGTTTGATGATCGTATCCACGGTTGCTGCTTCATCCTTATTGGTGTTGTTCGTTATATTCAACACTTTTTTAGTGACTGATTCCTTATCCTCATGTATTTTATGTACTTCATTATTGTTTATAAAACTTTCTGCAGTTCTAAATAAAAAAAAAAAATACGTGATTCTCGCATCAAATTGTTTTATTATAGAATTGCGGCCGCCCGCCGCCCAAACATAAAGCCGGCAAAAATCAACGTCGTAGCCGCTTCCGCGTGCCACGAGACCCACATTTCATTACTCCATTCACCCGATTGGGCGGCGCCTTTTGCCTACTCAGTCAAACCCCTCGTTGACCCCACCACACTCAACTTCCTTTATATAAACACACACAACTGTCTCACATACACACACACACACTAAAACACTTCTCTAATGGTTATGAAGAATAATGCTTCAAAGCCTGTAACAGAGGCCAAGATTCCCGGTGTGGACCAAGTACATTACCGGGGAGTAAGAAAGCGGCCATGGGGCCGTTACGCGGCGGAGATCCGCGACCCTGGAACGAAAACCCGTGTGTGGTTGGGTACTTTCGACACGGCGGAGGAAGCAGCCAAAGCATACGACACCGCCGCCGTCAACTTCCGGGGCACCAAGGCAAAGATCAACTTCCCTCCATCCATAGACGACGTCGACGGCCAGAGCCCCAGCCAAAGTAGCATCGTCGAGTGTTCCACTTCTTCCCCAGATGGTCGTCCTCCGTTCCATCGGCCGTTGGAGCTTGATCTCACGCGCCGCCTAGATGTTTCAGTCGCTGGATACCAGTTGTTTCATAATGGCGGGCAGAAGACGGTGGCGGTTGTACCCCATCCCCATGGCCATATCCATGGCCAGCCGATTATGGTGTTTATGGATCGGAGTTATCCGTACTTGTATCATCAGTACAATCCGAAGATTGAACAGGAACATGTGAACAGATTTAATGGAGTTTTGAGCGAGTCGGACTCTTCATCAGTTGCAGATTGTAGCGCCCCTTGTGATACAAGCATGTCGAGAAGAGAGCTTAATCTTGATCTAAATTTAGCGCCACCGGCGGTAGATGTTTAAGAAGATAGATGAGAGATAGTTGTGTACTTGGTGATAGACCAAACCGGGTTCAAAATGTAACGTCTGAGGGTAGACCGGTTCGGGTCATTTGTTTGAGTATTTTAGAGTAGAACGGTGGGGTTTTTTTTGGACGGGCAGACCGGATTTTGGGCAGCTCCCTTTCTCGACCGGTTAAATTTTGTGTAATTATTCAGTATTTTATTAGGAGATTTATAATTCTTAATATAAATTATGCATTTTTGTAATTTTTGAATTTCTTCTGATGTTTCTTTTTGTAATTTTAGGTATAATTATTGAAGTATTTCATTTGCAAGTTTATATAACTAGATAAACAATCGAATATTTTATGAAAAAATGGAAAATAGGGCTAATAATATTAAACACTTTTAAACACATCATCCTTTATTTTATCAACAAAACTGCAAAAATGGTCCCTGTGGTATACATTTTTTCTGGGTTTTAGTCCAAACTCTGACTTTTTTGGTTTCGTGGTCCTTTTGAGCATGTTTTTATGTGGAAAAGGTCCACTGACTTAACATCCGTTAGATTGCTTCTGTTAACTCCCTCATGTGCCCCCCACGTGAGGGCAAATCCGTCTTTTTGCATTTGGGGACCATTTTTGCAAAGAAAACAAATATGTATACCTATGTATCCATGATCGCAATTGCTTTGCTTCATTATTCAAATCCATTTCCACCTCTTACACTCCCACTACCACACTCCCACTACCAGGTATCCATGATCGCAATTGCGTTAGTTGCTCCATTGATAATCCTTATTTATAGTATATTGAATTCACACCCATATGTGAATTCATTGTTAACTTAGGCCAATTCCATACCAAGAACCCAATTTATCCTCGTTCATTTCATCAAACACGTGGTGGGAATTTAGAAGCTTGAAAATTTGTAGGCATTGCGGGTCTTCATCATCACATCAAATATAAGCTTGAAAAGCTATTTTGTGTTTCAATTCAATCTCCAAATCTCCTTCTGTAATGTATATTACAGTGAGAATGCAATACATATTCAGGAAAAAAATCAAAGAATCCTTGCTGATCGAAAGGATTTTGTGGTCTTTTATTTAATCTTTCTGTGAATAATGCATCCAGTTCATCGAAGAACAGAAATAATCAGGTGTTTTCTCGATCCGATGTCTCCTATCCCTGATTCAAGATTTGAAATTTAGACCACAAAATTTGAAATCGAACATCTAAATATATCTCTATTTTGGGTTCTTAAGATCAGTTCTAATAACAACGAGTAATTTGAAAGATTTGTATCAAGAAAATCGAGAAAAGCTTATTGTACCTTATGCCGATTAATGAGGTTTTTCCTTTGCATTAACACCGATTCGGAGTACTTCTGTACACAATCTCCCCCATCATCGAATTCAACATGTTACTCAAATGGGATATTCAACATGTCACAATCTTCTTCCCCTGTTCTCGTTTGTTTATGTTATCATTTTCTCAGATCTCACCACCCACACATCTTCGTCATCACAACCCATCGCCATTGTCACCATCATCTCATGACCTGCAAAATCAGTTTTGAAGAGAAGATACAAAGACGAGGGGGATGGGTGGAACGCGCATCTGGGTGATTGGGTACATAGGTAAAAAGCATTCGTAAATGGTTGGCTAAAGAAACATCGTACAAAGCTAAGCAGATAGTGATTTGCAGATTAGGGAGGAGTAATAGTGACGGTTTGATTTGTTTCAACATTTGTGATGTTAATTTTATTCATCACAGGGGAACACTCAATTATCAGACCCATGGTTTTGTGATTTCAAAAACAACTATGAATTTCAACTTTAACGTATATCCTTGTCTCTGTAGCTTCAATTTGGTTTTTGGATTAGGAATGAGGTTCTTTTTTGCAGGTTTAATGGGGCGTAAGGAAGAAGATGGAGGTGGGGAGTTGGCGAGCGTTTGGGAATGTAAATGAGGGATAAAGCGTTAGCTTTCTTATGCAAAAATGGTCCATAAATGTAAAAAGACAGAAATACCCTCATGTGGAAGGCACATGAGGGGGTTAACATATTGTTTTTAACGGGAGTTAACTACATGGACTATTTTAACAAACAAACCGGTCCAAAAGGACCACAAAACCAAAAAACTCGGGGTTTGGACTAAAACCCCAAAAAAATGCATACCACAGGGACCATTTTTGCAATTTTGTCTATTTTATCTAACCAAAAAACCCCTTATAATAGTGGACGGAGTCGAGGCGTAGGTCGGTACTTTTTGGGGCAACGGCGTCAAGTTTGTGGTATTGACATGTGAGTCAAGGGCGGGTTAACATCACTCCATATTTTCATCGATCTCTTTTCACAATACATTCAATATTAGTTGGAAATGAGGTTCATTAATGAACAATCAATGATAATGTATTTAATTTGGAAGTAATGAATTAAAATTCCCATAAACATCTTATTCCACACCACAACTAGACAATCGGGGCGGTGTTCACGCGTGAAACATCTCTTCCATGTAGATGTTTACGTGCATAAACACCCCCACATCCCATGGCCTAATAATGCATGTAATCATTTAATACCTCATGCATTGTTTTAAGACTCGGAACAAAATAATTTTGTATGTTTTTTACAACAATTTGTGAATTAATTTTATATGTTTCTAATAATTCGTAAATTAGTTGTGTGATGTTTTAGTAGTTTATATTTATTTTAAAATTAAAAGTTGAATGGGTTTAGAAAAATAAATTTTATTTGTTGTTGGTTGAAAAAGATAGAGAAAAAAAAACCGATATCAAACTGATGTTATATTATGAATGAGTTGGGAGTGCGCTCCACCCCTAAAGGTTATATTTTGGTGTTATTATTTATTTACTTACATCTTTATGTTCTATAAACAGAAGATACTCTCATCCGTTTTATAGATATTCTAATTTATTTTAAACCTAACAATATGAAACTCTTCCCAAGAAACCTTCTTAAATAACATGCATGTAATATGTTATGAATACCGTCAGGAACTCTGTAGCACCTGGTTCCTGGTACGTAAAATTTATCTTAGTGTTTTTCATTTTTAGCCTTGGACTCGGCGAGTTGTAGGTCCGACTCGCCGAGTAGAGACGGGATCCAGAACACGTTTAAGTTGGCGACTCGGGGAGTCCATATTCTGGACTCGGCGAGTCCCCGCTGTCTGATGAAACCCTAAATTTCAAGGGTTTGCACCCTATTTAAACCCTCTTATCCGCCCCTAAGCTCGCCCCCTTCACCCTCAGAGCCCTATACTTCGTTCAAGCCTTGTTCCTTGTGAGATTGAAGCATTTTGGTGTGTTTTCTTGAAGATTTGGAGGGAGAAGGAGAGTAGATCAAGAAGAGAAGAAGGAGGCCAGGCATATTTGGGTTATCTCAGTGATTTCCTTGAGGTATATCTCAGTTTCCCTCTGTTTTCATGCTTAATGTCCCTTGTAGCTCCATGAAAGTCCTTCTTGAGCCTTTCCCCAAGCTTGTTTGTGTTTTAGGGTTCGTAATAAGTTGTTTAGCCTCTAGATCTAGGCATGATTGAGCTCCAGGAGCTTGGATCTACTGCCTTTATAGAGCCATATTGCGTGAAAGCCCTAGATCTACTCTTTTGGTGCATTTTGAGCCCTAAAACCCTCATGGGTGTTTATTTACACGTAAAGTTGGAAACTTTATGTGTTAATCAGGCCCTAGAAACCCAGATCTATGAATGGCATGAGCTGGATTCAAGCATAATCGCGTGTATAGTATTTGCATGTGGCAGACTCGGCGAGTCGAGTCGCGAGTCCCCGAGTTTTCCCCTTTTTCATGTTGCGGGTTAGAGCAGTGAGTCATGGGGGTGTGACTCAGTGGGTCGGAAGCCAGACTCACTCATGAAGTAACTCGGCGAGTCAATGCCATGACTCGGTAAGTTCAAGGCAATCTTCTTGCCTCAAGAACAGACTCAGCGAGTTGTTCATATAGCTCGACGAGTCTCAGCATAGAGTGTTCTTCGGATGAAGAAGAACTCGGCGAGTTGTTCATACAACTCGGCGAGTAGGATGAAGGACTATTGGCCTTTAGTTTAGAAGGAGAACTCGTAGAGTCAATGCTTAACTCGACGAGTAGAGTCGGGTTTATGGTTGGGCAAAGGGATAGGGACTCGGCGAGTTGACAAGTCAACTCGGCGAGTCGGGCCAACTAGCAGTTGACTTTGACTTGACTCTTGATTGGTAAGGGGTAAATGGTCATTTTACCCTGAGGTCGGTTAGCAGTATTTGACTAAGGGTTTTGTGGGAATTATAGCCAGAGGATTTCCGGAGCGGCAGCAGAAGCAGATAGTCAGTTCCCACACAGATCAGCAGCTACTTTGAGGTGAGTTACCTTCTAGTAGCGGTGGGTCTACGGCCACAATGCCGGGCCACCAGTAGGAGTTGTCTGATAGATGATTGTCTCTGTTATATTCATCTGGGGTTGCTACTACCTGTGTTATGTTTATGTTATGTGCTAGTATGATGTGATGCTATGTGATATGTGTTATGTGGTAGCAGTAGGGGGTGAAATAGTCCCCAGTATCCGGTCGTAAGGACCGAAGGGGTAGGTCGGGCACCCAGATATGCCCGACAGTATCCGGTTGTAAGGACCGAAGGGGTAGGTCGGGCACCCAGATATGCCCGACAGTAGATGTATGTTATGTGATTATATGGTATGTGGTACAGTGGGGGAACTCACTAAGCTTCGTGCTTACAGTTTTCAGTTTTGGTTTCAGGTACCTCTTCTTAGAAGGGGAAGGAGCCGGCGCGGTAGCGGTACATCACACACATGTTTGTATTCCGCATTATGAGATCTTCCTGGGGATTTGTACTCTGACACTTTTATGTTTTACAACAATGTTTTCCAGACAGACAATATCTTGTGAAATGATATGAACGTCGAACGTTTTATTCTTAATGTTTTGCTAAATACATGTTTTAAAAATGAAATTTTTGGCTCGTATTTTGGGATGTTACAAGTTGGTATCAGAGCCCTGGTTTGAGGGATTCGGACACACCTTTGGGGGTGTTTGAACTCAAATCGAGGGATTAAGAGATTTTAGAAAAAGAAAATGTTTTCTAAAAGGCTAAGTAAAGGGTTTTAAGAAAGAACAAAGTGTGTGATGTGCGCGACCGGCCGAGCTCAAGTAAGTATTCCCCAAAGTACCCATACAAGCTTATGTTATGATTATCAGTTTCAGTAGAACAACATGCTAGAATGGGACTAAGGATCTAGGAGTGATGCCTTATGTGCCTGCCTTATGTGCTTCAATGTATGAAAACTGCATGCTAGAATTGAGTGGACAGCAGTAGGATAGCCTGTTAGGTTATGCCTGATAGTAAGAGTTTAGCATTGTATGCTAGTTCAGTTTCTCTCTATGAGAACGGATTTGCATGAGATTGTTCCCTTTTGTCTGAATGTTGCTTGCTTTGTGCTTTGTGGGATTCCGGGTGATGGGAGTTAGCCATTAGGTGAATACGTCACGTCACATGTGATCAGGGTTGAATAATCTTAGAGTGCTGGATTTGGCCCTATTGTGCAGCTCTCGTTTGAGTCTAACCGTTATAGGGATGAATTTGTTACTCGAAGGATTATCTGAGCCTCATCACATGTGATGGTGTTCAGGTAATGGCTAACTGGCATTACAAGGAGGCCTTCAGCAGCTGAGGACCGGGTCGAGTGGAGTTAGAGATTTTCCTGGGGCAAGCCTAGGATGAGTATAGCGGTGATCAGTGGTAGTGATAGGGACCTGGTGGAGTCAAGGCAGTCCTTGGAGAAGGTACAGATAGATATGGAAGGTAGTATGGGCCCGTACTACTGAAAGCAGAGGATCCGTACCCGAACCGAGGAAGGCCAAGATAAGACCAGGAAACTTGTAGTAGGTGTGATTCCTCCAGAGGTATCACTATCACTAACGGTTATTATTTATGTTTTTCAGAATGGTGGTACTACGCTCGAGGCCAGCAGTTGGCAGTACAGGAGAGGGATCGGGATCGGGATCAGGTTCCGAGCCAGTAGATGAGGGGCTACGCGAGTTCATCGCGCCAGAGATCACCAGAGGCATCCTTGAGTCGACCCCCATTATCTTCGGGTCGATCAAGGAAAGGATATTGGAGTTGATGGAGGTTCGCCTCCGGACATTCAAGAGCGACATGGCATTTGGCTAGTCGGGATCCCGCTCACTGTCCTTCAAGGACATCCGGGGCAGTGGTGCGCCGGATTTTCACGAGGCAAAGGACCCCATAGCTGACAGACGATGGATTGCAGACATTGAGTCTGCACAGATGATCAGCTTCTTCCCTGAGGGGTCGAAGGTGAGGTTCGCAGCGGGGTGTTTACGAGATCGAGCTAGGGATTGGTGGGAGTCCGTGGGTGACTCGTTGGGAGCCTCGGCTGTTAAGGCTATGACTTGGTCGGACTTCGCGACCAGGTTCAGGGCAGAGTTCGCGCCAGCTGTCGAGCTTCAGCAGCTGGCCAGGGAGTTATTGGATATGAGGCAGACGACGGAGACTGTGGCGGAGATCACCGCCAAGTTCCTGGAGAGGGCGTTGTTGGTTCCCCAGTACGCGGGTGATGAGGATACGAGGAGGACCCGCTATCATGACATGCTACGAGCTGATATTCGGGAGCATGTCAGTTTTTCAGCTTGCCCTACCCTGGACTCTATGATTGCCAGGGCAAGGGAGAGGGAGATAGATCTGGAGCACATCCGGAAGAGGAAGGTGGAAGAGGGGCATGTTACGGGGGCTTCGGGAAAGAAGCCCAAGGGATTGGGTGCGGGGCCGAAAGACCAACAGGGGCGGAACCGCTATAAGAAATGCGGCAGGGCGCACGAGGGAGCGTGCAAGATAGGATCGTTAGGCTGCTACAAGTGCGGCAAGCCAGGGCACTTCAGTCGGGATTGTACCGCCCCTGCACCTGTGATGCAGACATCTGAGTTTCTGTGTTTCCATTGCAACCAGAGGAGCCACAAGAAGGCCAATTGCCCCCAGTTGACAGCATCAACGCCGGTTAAGGCGCCAGCTCCAGCTTCCCTGCGGATTACAGATGGCCGGCAGGGCAAGGCAGAGGCTCCAGTGGTGAGGAGCCGGGCATTTCAGCTGACTACAGAGGAGGCACGCGCCGCACCTGATGTGGTGATGGGTATGATTCTTTCCCTCTATTTTATTTTTATGATGTTGTGTTATTGATATGTGCCCTGTGTTTATGCGTTAGGATCGTTCCATGTGAACGGTATCCCAATTCAGGTGTTGTTTGACTCGGGTGCCACTCGATCATTTGTTTCCCTTGCGCTTAGCAAGAGGTTTACCGAGTCCTCGGGCATGTTGGATTGCCCTTTAGAGGTAGAGATTGTCGATGATCGATCGGTACGAGCATCAGCAGTGTTCAGGGATTGTGTTCTGAGGTTATTTGAGGAGCGCTATTTGGTGGACTTGGTTCCCATTCCATTTTGGGGGAACAAGGTGATTATAGGCATGGATTGGTTGAGCTCTAATGGGGTGGTAATAGATTACGCACAACAGCTAGTGCGGATCAGGACCCCGAGTGGGGGAGAGTTGGTGATCCACGGCGAGAGGCCGCAACGTGGACCTGCAGTATGTTCAACAGCGAGAGTTAGGCGCTACCTTCAGCAGGGTTGCGCGGGATATGTCGCGTATGTTCTGGATACCCGGGAGACGGGTAAAGCGACAGTGAGCGAGGTTTCAGTGGTGCGAGACTACACTGATGTTTTCCTGGAGGAGCTTCCTAGAATACCTCCGGAGCGTCAGGTAGAGTTCAGGATCGACCTAGTTCCTGGTGTGGCTCTGATAGCCAAGGCACCCTATCGGTTGGCTCCTCCCGAGATGCAGGAGTTGTCTACGCAACTACAGGAGCTGCTAGACAAGGGATTTATTCGACCGAGCAGTTCACCCTGGGAGCCCCGATCTTGTTTGTGAAGAAGAAGGACGGGTCGCATCGGATGTGTATAGATTACCGGGAGCTGAATAAGGTAACGGTGAAGAACCGTTACCCACTCCCGAGGATTGATGACCTCTTTGATCAGTTACAGGGAGCATCTTGGTTCTCCAAGATCGATTTGCGTTCAGGTTATCATCAGATGAGGGCCAGAGAGGAGGATGTACAGAAGACCGCGTTTCGGATGCGCTATGGCCATTATGAGTTCGTGGTGATGCCGTTTGGGCTCACCAATGCTCCTGCCGCTTTCATGGACCTCATGAACCGCGTGTGTAGACCGATGCTGGATCGGTCAGTGATAGTTTTCATTGATGACATCTTGGTTTATTCCAAGACGCAGGAGGAGCACGAGGAGCATCTGAGAGAGGTTTTGGAGACCTTGAGGAGGGAGAGCTTGTACGCCAAGTTCTCCAAATGTGAGTTTTGGCTGCGCGAGGTGCAGTTTCTTGGGCACCTCGTCAACCAGAACGGGATTTCAGTAGACCCGCCCAAGGTGGAGGCCGTGATGAGCTGGGAGGTTCCGAAGTCTCCATCCGAGATTCGGAGTTTCCTAGGATTAGCAGGATATTATCGGAGATTCATTCAGGATTTCTCCAAGATAGTCGTACCCCTGACACGGTTGACTAGGACGGCCGTGGTCTTTCGATGGGGGCCTGAGCAGCAGGCATCGTTCGAGATTCTGAGGCAGAGATTGTGCGAGGTGCCAATCTTAGCCCTGCCCGAGGGCGTAGAGGATTTTGTGGTGTACTATGATGCGTCTATCTCGGGCTTAGGCGCAGTATTGATGCAGAGGTGACATGTCATTGCTTATGCCTCGAGACAGCTGAAGCCTCACGAGGTGAACTACCCGACGCACGATTTAGAGTTGGGGGCGGTGATCTTCGCCCTCAAGATATGGCGGCATTACCTCTACGGGGTTCGATGTACCATTTTCACGGACCACAAGAGTTTGAGGTACCTCATGGATCAGCCGAATCTGAACATGAGGCAGCGCTGGTGGCTGGACGTGGTGAAGGATTATGATTGCGAGATCCTTTATCACCCAGAGAAGGCCAATGTGGTGGCCGATGCGCTTAGCCGCAAGGCGGCGCCGATCAGGGATATTTGCATGAGGATGACTGTGGTGACTCCCCTGTTAGAGCAGATTCGGGAAGCCCAGCAGGAGGCTATGAAGGAGGAACATCGGAAGAGTGAGCGTATAGTGGGTCAAGTCACCTCCTTCGATTATGATAGCCGAGGGTTATTGACACTACACCGTAGGGTGTGGGTGCCGTTTCACGGAGGCGTGCGCCAGATCCTGATGGAGGAGGCGCACAAATCCCGATTCTCTATTCATCCAGGGGCGACGAAGATGTATCGGGATCTTCGCCTAGACTATTGGTGGCCCTGCATGACGCGGGATGTGGCGTGGTACGTCGAGCGGTGTTTGACCTGCAGGAAGGTCAAGGCCGAGCATCAGAGACCGCACGGCAAGATGCAGCCGTTGGATATCCCGTTGTGGAAATGGGAGGATATTACGATGGATTTTATCACAAAGCTTCCACGGACGGCGTGAGGAGTAGATTCGAATTAGGTCATCGTGGATCGGTTGACCAAGAGCGCCCATTTTATTCCGATTCAGGAGAGTATCTCGGCCGAAAAGTTGGCCGATATCTATATCAGAAGATAGTGGCGCAGCACGGGGTGCCAGTGTCAGTGATATCAGATCGAGATGTGCGGTTCACTTTCAGGTTTTGGAAGAGGTTTCATGATGAGTTGGGAACTCGTCTGCATTTTAGCACCGCCTTTCACCCGCAGACGGATGGTCAGAGTGAGCGGACCATCCAGACTTTGGAGGATATGTTGCGGGCATGCATGCTAGACTTCGGTGGTAACTGAGATACATGTCTTCCCTTGGCTGAGTTCTCGTACAACAATAGCTACCACGCGAGTATTGACCGTCCTCCATTCGAGATGTTGTATGAACGGAGATGCAGGACCCCGATATGTTGGGGTGAAGTTGGCCAGAGGGTCATGGGGAGCACCGAGGTGGTGCTCAAGACGACCGAGAGGATCCAGCAGGTTCGAAGCAGGCTTCAGACTGCGCAGAGTTGGCAGAAAAGTTATGCCGACAAGCGTCGATCAGACCTGGAATTCCTGGTCGGGGATATGGTTCTCCTGAAAGTGTCGCCTTGGAAAGGCGTCATTCGATTCAGGAAGCGGGGGAAGTTGGTCCCGAGATACATTGGTCCGTTCAGGGTTGTAGCCCGGGTGGGCAAGGTGGCATATAGGCTGGATCTGCCAGCCGAGCTCAGTCAGATCCACAACACCTTCCATGTCTCCCAGCTGCGGAAGTGCCTCGTGGATGATTCAACGGTGGTGCCGTTAGAGGATATACAGGTTGATGACAGCCTGAATTACATTGAGCGCCCAGTCGCAATCCTCGACCGAAAGTCGAAGGATCTAAGGAACAAGAGGGTGGAATTAGTGAAGGTGCAATGGCAGCACCGAAAGGGTTCAGAATGGACTTGGGAGCCGGTGGAAGAAATGATGGAGCATTACCCTGAGCTGTTTCAGGACCGAGCGGCAGACTTCGAGGACGAAGTCTAAAATAAGTGGGGGAGATTTGTAGCACCTGGTTCCTGGTACGTAAAATTTATCTTAGGGTTTTTCATTTTTAGACTTGGACTCGGCGAGTTGTAGGTCCGACTCGCCGAGTAGAGACGGGATTCAGAACACGTTTAAGTTGGCGACTCGGCGAGTCCCCGCTGTCGGATGAAACCCTAAATTTCAAGGGTTTGCACCCTATTTAAACCCTCTTATCTGCCCCTAAGCTCGCCCCCTTCACCCTCAGAGCCCTATACTTCGTTCAAGCCTTGTTCCTTGTGAGATTGAAGCATTTTGGTGTGTTTTCTTGAAGATTTGGAGGGAGAAGGAGAGTAGATCAAGAAGAGAAGAAGGAGGCCAGGCATATTTGGGTTATCTCAGTTATTTCCTTGAGGTATATCTAAGTTTGCCTCTATTTTCATGCTTAATGTCCCTTGTAGCTCCATGAAAGTCCTTCTTGAGCCTTTCCCCAAGCTTGTTTGTGTTTTAGGGTTTGTAATAAGTTGTTTAGCCTCTAGATCTAGGCATGATTGAGCTCCAGGAGCTTGGATCTACTGCCTTTATGGAGCCATATTGCATGAAAGCCCTAGATCTACTCTTTTGGTGCATTTTGAGCCCTAAAACCCTCATGGGTGTTTATTTACACGTAAAGTTGGAAACTTTACGTGTTAATCATGTAACATCCCGGATTCCCAGGTATTATTTTATCCTTTTATTTTGGGTGATTTGTGAGGAGACTCGGCGAGTTGGAGTCCAAACTCGCCGAGTAGGATCGCGGTTTTGGGCGCGGGTTCGCGTCTGGACTCGGCGAGTCCAAAAGTGGACTCGGCGAGTCCACGCTGTTTAATGAAACCCTAATTTCCAGGGTTTGAGACCTATTTAATGGGGCTTATGGCCGTCATTTGCGGCCACCAACCCCTAGAGAGAAACCCTAAAGATATTTGAGCATTTTGGGAGAGAGAATAGGCCATTGTTGACCCTTAAAGCTTTGTTTGGAAAGGCAAAGGAGATTCTAGCTAAGAGAAGGCAAGGGAGGTGGACATCTTTCGATTTTGGAGCTCAGAGCATCATCTTGGAGGTATATTTGGCTCCCTTTTTCTGTTGTTATGATGAACATGGGGGTTTAGGGTTTCTTGACCCCTTTGTGTGGTTAGATTTGATGTCCATTCCGACCCTATTTGTGATGAGGCTTGAGATGAGATCCATAGAGGTCCAGAGAAGCTTTATTCCTTAAGCTTTATGAGGGTTCATGAGAGTATTGGCCTAGAGTTATGAGATATGGGGCTAAAACATCATTTATGAGCAAATAGTTGTTGTTTGAGCACCAAGATTTGGACTTTACGTGATTATCATGCCTGGGGAGGCCAGATCTATGATTGTATGGAACAGATCTGACCTCAGAAGTGAGTTTGAGTTTATGCATGTCATGGACTTGCCGAGTCTGAAGAACAGACTCGACGAGTAGCATGAAGTTTGCCCGTAACCACTCAGCGAGTGGTCTTGCCGAGTTGAGGGGTCGACTCGGTGAGTCAGGGAGAGTCAGGGAGGCTGAGTCAAGCCGGAACTCGCCAATTTGTTCTTGAGACTCGACGAGTTGAGTCGTGGTGGCCCCGCAATTCATGCCAGGTGGAACTCGTCGAGTTAGGGAAGCACTCGACGTGTCAGGAGAGGATCCAAGGGAGTCAGTGGACACGTATAGACTCGCCGAGTCGCCCTAGTGCACTCGCCGAGTCCGGTCAAAGTTGACCGTTGACCTTGTTGACCTTTAGGGTTGAGTTCAGTTGTATTTATGGGTGTGTTACTTTGTATGATTAGGCGGAGGCTAGATCACATTTATTACGAGACATATATTTACCGAGACACCCGAGGTGAGTCTTCTCACTATACTTTACCTAGTGTGGTAACAGAGTTAAGAGACAGAGTATTATAGAGTTATATGCCAGTGTGATTGCATGTTGTTATGTGTTGTGATTTATTATGATATGTGATATGCATGATTCAGAGTTACAGAGTTGGGACTTTCGGGTCCCTAGAGTTAGGGCCAGAGGGCCCACAAAGAGTTGGGGCTGGAGGGCCCCACTGAGACACATTGACCAGAGGGTCAACAGAGTTACAACCTCGAGTGGCTATCATGTGATTATTGTGATATTTTGGGAAAACTCACTAAGCTTATGCTTATAGTGTTCAGTGTTATGTGTTTCAGGTACCAGTGATGACCGCGGGAAGGCGCTGACTTGATTCGTACACACATGTGGGAATTTGATGTATTTTGATCTTGGGAGACATTTGTGATTTGAAAACTTGATGTTATAACGTTTTGTGAACGAATTGTTTAATTAAAAATGTATTTTTCAAAAGTGAAAAATTGTTTTAATTTTTACGGTGTGACAAATCAGGCCCTAGAAACCCAGATCTATGAATGGCATGAGCTGGATTCAAGCATAATCGCGTGTATAGTATTTGCATGTGGCAGACTCGGCGAGTCGTTCATCTGACTCGGCGAGTCGAGTCGCGAGTCCCCGAGTTTTCCCCTTTTTCATGTTGCGGGTTAGAGCAGTGAGTCATGGGGGTGTGACTCAGTGGGTCGGAAGCCAGACTCACTCATGAAGTAACTCGGTGAGTCAATGCCATGACTCGGTGAGTTCAAGGCAATCTTCTTGCCTCAAGAACAGACTCGGCGAGTTGTTCATATAGCTCGACGAGTCTCAGCATAGAGTGTTCTTCGGATGAAGAAGAACTCGGCGAGTTGTTCATACAACTCGGCGAGTAGGATGAAGGACTATTGGCCATTAGTTTAGAAGGAGAACTCGTCGAGTCAATGCTTAACTTGACGAGTAGAGTCGGGTTTATGGTCGGGCAAAGGGATAGGGACTCGGCGAATTGACAAGTCAACTCGGCGAGTCGGGCCAACTAGCAGTTGACTTTGACTTGACTCTTGATTGGTAAGGGGTAAATGGTCATTTTACCCTGAGGTCGGTTAGCAGTATTTGACTAAGGGTTTTGTGGGAATTATAGCCGGAGGATTTCCGGAGCGGCAGCAGAAGCAGACAGTCAGTTCCCACACCGATCAGCAGCTACTTTGAGGTGAGTTACCTTCTAGTAGCGGTGGGTCTACGGCCACAATGTCGGGCCACCAGTAGGAGTTGTCTGATAGATGATTGTCTCTGTTATATTCATCTGGGGTTGCTACTACCTGTGTTATGTTTATGTTATGTGCTAGTATGATGTGATGCTATGTGATATGTGTTATGTGGTAGCAGTAGGGGGTGAAATAGTCCCTAATATCCGGTCGTAAGGACCGAAGGGGTAGTTCGGACACCCAGATATGCCCGGCAGTATCCGGTCGTAAGGACCGAAGGGGTAGGTCGGGCACCCAGATATGTCCGACAGTATTCAGTCGTAAGGACCAAAGGGGTAGGTCGGGCACCCAAATATGTCCGACAGTAAATGTATGTTATGTGATTATATGGTATGTGGTACAGTGGGGGAAACTCACTAAGCTTCGTGCTTACAGTTTTCAGTTTTGGTTTCAGGTACCTCTTCTTCGAAGGGGAAGGAGCCGGCGCGGTAGCGGTACATCACACACCTGCTTGTATTCCGCATTATGAGATCTTCCTGGAGATTTGTACTCTGACACTTTTATGTTTTACAACAATGTTTTCCAGACAGACAATATCTTGTGAAATGATATGAACGTCGAACGTTTTATTCTTAATGTTTTGTTAAATACATGTTTTAAAAATGAAAATTTTGGCTCGTATCTTGGGATGTTACAAACTCAAGATCATGAGACAATTCGAGCCTTTAAGATTGCTTTCCACAATTTTCAAAATAGTGAATGGTCTAATGTAGTAGAGATTTAACTTCTTCTGTTTTCCGGTTAATTAATCCTCTCTACGGAAAGATTTTCAGCAAAACCAGAACATCCACTTCAAATGTTATTGGTCTACCCTTCAAAAGCACATAACTTTTTTTTTGAAAGAGTTTGAGCCAACATTCTTTCCGTATTATTTTCATTATACCAACTTCACATCTAAAAAGTGATTCTCTCTATCTTCTAACCAACGAAATGATGTCCTACACTTTCTTTTGTCGAATGTTTCAAACTATGTCATCTTAAATTCTTAATACTCTTAGTGGTAGATGTATTATATCATTTTTTTTTCAATGGGAGATGAAAGATGATTGAGCCAACTTCCCGAAAATCCTATTTTGCATGCCCTCAGCATGTCTCCAGTGTTTGAAATTTTTATTTTTTTCATTTTACCCACTTGGTTGTCACATCATTTTAGATTTTACCTTTCTTCATAAAGTTGATGATCGATTAAAATCAATAAGAAGCAAACTGGGTTTTCCGCTAATGGAAAAACTATCACCTTTATATTATTATCTTATTTTAAAAATATTCTTCTAACTACAACAATTATATTTATTATTTATTATTGAGTAATTACTAATGTTTAATATTTAAAATATATGTTAGAAAATATATAAAGTAATTATTGATGTCGCAATGAGACTATGAGTGATACTGTATAAATATTAGAGAATTATTAAAAAAAAACGATATAATATGTTTAATATATGAATTACATTGTATTATACATTGTGGATAATCTTATGCCAAATTACAGTGTAATTTCATCTACCATAAAATATATATATAAAAGCTTATAATAATGTGTGTTTCCCTTTTGTTAATACTTAGTTGAGCCTAATTGGAATTTGTGGGTTGTTACGGATAGGTGTCAAGGTGTGAAAGAGAGAAAGATAAAAGCGGCGTTGATAGTGGGTCCACCGGCTATTACGTCTTGACTCGGTCAACCCACTAATACACGTATTCCGTCGCTGCCGTCCATAACTATGAGTTAGAGTAAATTATAGTGTAGTCCCTTTAGTTTATACCAATATGCAGTTAGAGTCCAATTTTAAAACAATTATGCTGATCATCCTAATACTTTAAAAAATTGACACGTCTTGTCCCTAAGATTGTCACCGTCACGTCCTATCCGTTAAAAATGCAAAAACGACCATTATACTCATTTATTGTATTTTATGATATTTTGAAATTTTTATTAACAAGGTTTATTTCGATAAAAATGGAAAGAGTAATCTTTAGAAAAATCCTAATATTTTGAAAAAAAAATTAATAAAGTTATAAATTTTATTTTTTAAACAGAAAATTTTCAACTTCTTTACGTTTTAAATAGAAAAACCCAAGAAACAGGTTAATTTGTTCACTTTAGTCAATTTGACCTGTTCAATAGGTCATGAAACCAAATTGTTAATTTTTTCAAAATAATAGGATTTTTATGCAGATTTTGTCAAAATTTGTATATATAATGTGTAAACATATTTATATATATATATATATATATATATATATATATATACACACGTATTTATGTATTTTTTAAAGTTTTTATATGTATATGTTTACGTATTTTAAATGTATAACATAATTTTTTTTACTTATTTATATGTAATTTTAACCATTTTACATATTTTTATGTGTTATTTTTTTATGTATTATGTATTTAGATATATTTTTACGTATTTATGTATTTTTTTAAGTTTTTTATATAGATGTTTATGTATTTTAAATATATATATTTTTTATGTATTTTTAAATATTTTATATATATTTTATGTATTTTTTTTATATGTTTTTATGTATTACGCATTTATATTTATTTTTATGTATTTATGTATCTTGTAAAAGTTTTTTATATATATGTTTATGTATTTTAAATATATAAACATATTGTTATATATATATATATATATATATATATATATATATATATATATATGTGTGTGTGTGTGTGTGTGTGTGTTTGTATTTTTAAGTATTTTACATATTTTTTGTGTATTTTAAATGTATAATCGTATTATTTTTATGTATTTATGTATTTTTACTTCAAGTTGTCTTCATCATTTCATCTAATTCGCACAGTTTCTTCGAGTATGTCTAGATGATTTTCCTACATTCCCATATATTTTAAGTTCTTCCCATTTAATATTTAATTTCAAGATAAGCGAATGATAAAAGCTTAGAATATGTGAGTATGTAGAAAAATCATCTAGACATACTCGAAGAAGTTGTACGAATTGGATGAAATGGTGAAGACAACTTGAATAAAAATACATAAATACGTAAAAAAATATAGCTATACTTTTAAAATACATAAACATTTTATAAAAAAAACTTTTATATTGGATTACATTAATCTAATGAATTATTTAAAAATTGGATTACATTAATATATTATATTGATGATTGAACTATTTTAACATATATTATTAAGGAATCTAGATAGCTTTTGATTCGATGTTAAGTTGTTAGAAATGATTAACGTGAAATTTTGTTTAAATATAATAAGAAAATGAAAAAAAGAGGTGCAACCTTGTCATTTTACACATAATTAACGAAGAGGTGTTGATGGTAACCGGAGACCAATTGTGAATAATTTTGCAACCATGAGGATCAATCACATCAGTTTTTGAAAACTTAGACTTAAACTATAAATTGATCTAAAATATAAGGACCAAAACTATAATTTAGTCTATGAATAATGACTTGTGAAATGGGAGCAGCCCTGTCCCCCGTTCTCGATGCAATCCATCCCATCACACCAACTCCAACGCGTACATCAAATTCAATATTACGAAAAAAAAAGAAGAGAACATATTTTTGGAGAGGAAAACAAACCCATGCCTAGCAAGACCAACGGGACCAAAAAAAGAGTTCAAACATTATATTTTGAGAATTGAGAGAAAAAAAAAGGTAACAATACCAATATGACCAACTAATATTTTATTTTTTATGTTTAAATTTGAACCAAATAAAGACCATAGTATTATCTGCCCTTCATAGTATGGGTAGTGTGAACCAAAGCTGTTAAAATCGTCATCTTGACTGTAGGATCATACGATTCTACGATCTTACATAGGTAAATCAATTCTAATAATACGTCAATCGTTTTGGGTAAGATCATAATAAGATCAAAAAATCATAATAAGATCGCAAGATTGTTACTAATTTTTTTTAAAATTATATAATTTTGTCTTGAAATAACTAAGTACATTGAATATGAACCATAGAAAGCTTTTTTTGAATTTTTTATTTCTAAATGATGTATTTTTCATGTTTTAAACTATTTATTGTTAAATGATCGAGTAATGTTTTAAAATGTTTTGTTAGAATCTTATAATCTTGATTCGATCTTACGATCACGATCTTGTAACTCCAATACTTCTGAAAAGGCGAGAATTATTGTTGAGGGAATGCTACAACACCTTAGAAGCTACTGCCTAACGTCCTTCAGAAACAAACATATGATAAGAAGGTGGTTTGTCGATTCAACATTAGTTGTACAAAAACTACATATCATCCGATGTGATATTCACCCCTATGTCGTGTAACACCAAGCCTAAAGTGATTCAATATATACTAGCTCACCAAATGAAGCAAGAAAACTTTAATTGTAAATATTTTATACATCTACTTAGGTCAGAGCATGCAATAGATAATTTTGCATTAATGTTTTTACCCAAGAGATCAATGATCAATCGTATAGGTTCCATCCGGAGAAAGGGAGCATCGTTGGTAGTCACTAGTCACTGAAGGCCTGCAAAGAGAAATGAAGAACAACATTAACAATAATAGTTAATTCGCTGACCTTAATCAAGCTGCTTGGCGAGTTTTTCCAATCGCACATCGGCCCATCATAGGAAATTATCTTTGTAATAGTGCAACATTTCATCTTCTCAGCAACAAATAAGTTTGGGAATCGAGATTAAAGTGTCATAGAGGCCAGCCACTATTTCTAGAAAAGTGTGTCGTTACCATTCCCAATTTTGTGAGAAAACACAAATTTTATGTTAATGCTCAAGATTGCAAGATCACATTTTGTAACACCTTGCGTTTGGGTGGTTGAAATCATACTTAAGAATCATTTGTGGACATTTTTCTAAAAATTTAGAGTTTATGTTTTGTGGAAAAACACTTTGGTCCCAAAATAATATAGTTAGTCAAGTTTGAAAATTAATGAGGTTGTTAACAATAAACATATCAAAACAAGATTTTAGCTCACCATACTTTTCGTGATCTTCTTAATGTCCAAGTTAATCCCTAACCGAGTTAAGGTCTTCGATTTGATCACACATTAAAATAAGTTAGACAATGGATTTGCCTAGTGAGTTACCTGAAGTCATTTCATTTAGAGTAAAGGATGGTGATCCATGATACTCGAATCAAACCTCCAAAAACAAACACATAAATAAATCACAACTCATGGAACTCATGGATTCAATAACCCAAATCAAGGGTCTTGTATGCCCAAAAGATCAACAAGCAATATTATTTCCAAAAGATTGTCTTTAAAAAAAATCAATAGAGGGTAGGAGAAGTGATGGGTAGCTTTGTTTATGTTGATTTTTGTGGGGTTTGATTCAAGTGAGGCTACATCAGAAAAGATAGATTGAGGGGATGAAGTGTTTAGGCTTTAATATTGAATGTTGTCCATCTGCTTTAATCAATTTTGTTGTGGTTTTTTGGAAAAGATGAAAAGAAGGAAGGAGCAACGGAGGGCGTCACAAACCAGAAAAGAGGAGGACGAGATTTGAGATGGGGAAGATGACACCGTTTCCCTGGGGATGGGGATTTAGCTTAATAAAGTTTTCTATATCAAATTTAAATAGGATATTTTATTAATTTTAAATTAAATATAGAAAATAAAAGCTAATCAAGAGTAAAATAGTAATTTCAGATCAATTTTGAAATAAAACGGAACCACATGGACAAGCTACGCAATAAATTAAAACATAAGGATAATCTTCATAAAAATATTAACAAAATATACGAGTTTAGAGTACCAAATGAACGATTTATGTAATTTTGTACCTTATTAATTTGTCAAATCATGTTTTCATTAAAAGAAATATATCTTTAAGTACAATCTTCAATGCATAAACTTTTTTGTTTAATAATCACAAATTCATCGTCCTCTTACTTTTACGAGCATTATTATACCAAATATAGGAAAACAACTTAGTTACAACCACAAAAACCGATTATTAACAACACCATAAACCAATTATTGAGCTTGATAATGTAGAAAATCAAACTGGAATCAACATGAAATCGTCATATTAGCAAACAATAGCAACCAACTTTGTCTCAATCAGTATCAGTCTTGAAATACCAGCAACAAAATACCAACTTTGTCTCCGCCACTGCTCCACCCAAAACAACCAATCTCTCTCCTCAACATATAAAAAAGACCTTATCATTTCCGACTACTCATCCCATGGAATGTAATGACCTCCCTCAACCCTACCCCTTCCCCCACTACTTTGTATTTTCAAAAATGTTCCTTAATTGTTCTTAATGTTCTTAGGCTTATGTTCTTTAAATCTTGCATCACAAATCGCAACCATTGCAAAGAAAGCAACAATCTTTAATCTACTCTTATAAAATATAAACCCACCAAAGAAATCCTAGAGGTTGAATCAAATCAAACAAAGGCTCATTATAATAATTTACATATATTGTCATTCCAAAAAGTTAATGGTAAACTACACTATATAAACTTATTTTAAGGCTCATATAGAAGTTCAATCGCCGTCATTTTTGTAAGAAAACATGAAATTTGTGGATCTTTAGGCGTTGAGAAAAAAGAGGTCATTAACTATTAAGGTTGTACATTGTTAATATACAAAAGGATTAGAAACGAAAACTCCATGATGGTTGACATCCACAACTATGTGACCTACGATCCTACTCTCAGGCTTCATTATGCATAAACATTATAAAGGGTTTAATCGAGTTTCATATAGATTTTGAGTTGGCAAAATGGTTGCTGTTCACATAAGAACTCTGGTTAAATACAAATTTAAAAAGTTTTTGAAACTGGTTTGTATTTTGATCTGCATACATATTTCAAAACACAATAATAATATGCCAATCATTTCAATGAAAATTGAATAATACTGTATCTCGCATTTAGCCCAAAAATTGCAACCTAAAATCATTACTCGTTAACAAGGTAAATAAACTGAAACTATCGCACAGAGAAATAAACAAACGCATCCAAAACAAAATCCATACTTTTCGTATTGCATTACAAATTTAAGCAAGTTGTCGCAACCTATATCTGAAACTCAGTGATTTTCTTAAAAATAAATCAAGCAAAATTGATGATGATGATGAAATTTCCAGTTTGAGTTAATGAGAGTCTCATTCGATTTCTTGAATGATTCTGTTTTTACGTACAGACTTTCTTGGCATGCTTCCAGGGGCACTGTGAGCTCTCCTCCTGTCTTCCTTCCTCTTTTCTGCATCTGCCATTGTTCTCCTAAGCAACCCTGCCTTGTATATTGGTTTTGGCAAGTGCCTATGCCTGCAAATTATTATTTTTTTTAAAGAAAACATATATATTATGTATACAGATAGAATAAATTAAAAATAGAACAAATTAGATATAATTAGAAACCAAAAACGTTAACTAAGAATTAAGAAAAAAAAAAGGGGGGGAAATACCTTAATATACGTTTGACCTCGGGAAGGTGCTTGTAACGATTCTTGACAGCCTCCATATATTCATGCTTCCTACGTTCTCGTGGAAGAATCTGCCACACAAAATTCAATTATTTTACACAACATCAATATAACAAAAAAAAAAGTATTCTAATATATTAATGACAAGTGTATGTACTTACAACACCGAGTTGCTCTGATGCTTTAGCTTTCCAAAGTCTAAGATTGGTGTCATCACTACCCGAAATCACATAACTTGCATCACCACTAAACTTCACGCAAAACACCCTGAAAATTCATCAATTATCAAACTTAGCCCCCAATTTAATGCTCAAATCCATATTTCAAACATATGTACAGAAAATCAAAATCAAGGGGAATTACGATTACCTTTGCATTCGCTTAGTGTGATAGATTTCCCTACTATGTCCACCATTATACTGAAAAATCCTCACCTACGAAAATCCATAATATTTTATTTACTAAAATGAATACAAATATAACTTAAAATTAATTTTTTTTTTTCAAAAAAGGACTTACTGTTCTGTCATAAGATCCAGTTACAAATTCACGACCGGTTGGTGAGTAATCAATATCCATACTGCAAAGCCATCATCAAATCTATTAGTGTCTTATACCAAAAAAATAAAAATAAAAAATGTTTAAAATCACAGTAGATATCTTACACTGCAGACACATGATCTTTATGCACACACTTGGCTTCTTCTAATTTTCTTGCATCAAAACTGTAACAGTTGCAATTTTCATTTGCCTGTCACAAAAAGAAGTGTTAGAAACCATATACGAGGGCGGGCATTCATGTCTTTTGCACAGATGGGATGTGTTTTTTGGTTTCAGATTTTTGTGATTTGAATATTTCAACTTACACATGATTGATAAGATGTGTACTTTTGTAGATTATTCCAATATTTTTATAATTTATAATGGTTTGGGGATGTGGAAAGTGCATGTTGTAGATGATGTCCAGTTGGTACTTACAGCTGTGAAGTTCATCGGTTCCATTGGATTCCAAGCAATAGAATTTGTTTTTGTCTGAAAAAAAAGAAAAATATATAAAGTTGAATAATAAAAATGGTTCTACAACTAAGAAGATAGCATTATATTATACACACATGTATGTATCTATCAACTATAATTATATATTTGCAGACATACCCTCATGATAAGTTTTCTTGCTGGTGAAGACGTTCGAAGATCATATATTGTTATACTCCGATCACTACACACAAGTACCAAAAAAAAAAAAAAAAAAAAAAAAAAACTTTAGAGATGAACGAATGGAAGGAAAAGTGTGTAGCTGTTTCTTGCATTTAAGCCAATGTTATATATATTATATAGAATCAAGTGACCTTCCAGATGTTGCAAGTATATTTGGTTCCCCGGGATTAAATCGGACAGAAATAACCGTGTCATTTCCCCATTCGAAACTGTTAACTGGCTGCGACCTATATCATGAGCACACCAATTAGACACACAAAACTATACAGGTCTTGAATGGAATGGAATGACGCATTCCATTCCTATCCCTTCTCAATTCCATCATACCAAACAAAACACTATTGTATCAATGATCTGAGCTAAATTTGGCTCATTACCTATTGTGGTCCCATATATCAACTTGAGCACCAGCTGTGGCAAAAAGACTACCTTCCCATTGATGGTCCACACCCCTGAAAATAATAAAGTCAAAATCCATGAAAACATGAAAAAGATAATCGTTGAGTTTCACAATGGGTTACATGCATGAGATAGTAACATACTAGTAAACTTACCAGAAGGCATTTTTCCAAACATAGGATGCAATTAACTGCAATCATAAAAACATAAATTTGCATAAACATGTTAACATGAGCAAGAATCAAGAAACCAAACTAGGGTTAGCAATTAGCACTTAGCACTTAGCACTAACCTTTTCTGAGGAATCAGATGAGTCGATGCCACTTGAAAGAGGAACCCTCCACAGTCTAACACTGATTCAATTAAGTAACAATAAACACATCAAAGTTAATGTTCAAGTTCAGGATTATAAATTGCTAAAATACTAATACTCAGTTTGGTTGAATAGACATTTCCATGATACCAAACACTACCCAAATCTAACATCATAAAGCTTACGTGCAATCTGTTCCACATGAAACAAGAACACCACCATCTGTAGATACAGTTAAACCTCGTACTGCACCTTGGTGCCCAGGATATTGACAAATTGTTTTCCTACAATACAAAAGTTTGATTTCCAAAGAATTATAAGAATAACAAATTTCTTCATATGTTGTTATATTATATATTAATATATCATGTTTTCCTACGCTTCAGTATTACCTCGAAGCAATATCCCATAAACGAATATCTGCAAGGAATCACAAATTCAACATGTTAGTTGTTACAGAACATAACTTGGTTTTTAAAAACATATAGCCAAAAGAAACACTTGTCTTTTCAGAATATTCCGACTTACTTAAGGAAAAATATATGCTTCCTTTTGACTTCAAACAGACAAACTTATCTACATAAGCTTCTCATACAAAATTGACACTTGTGTTCATCACTATTATTGTATGCTTAAATGGGTTAATTACCAAAAATACCATTCTTACTTTTGGGGCTTTGGCAATTTCACAAACCTACTTGTTAAGTCAGTTGACATATAATACATATTGCATTCAGTGACTAAATCTTACTGAAAAATTAATCACCAGTAAGTAAACAAAAATTGATATATAATGTTATAAACTTAGTGTTACATCTTTCCCTATATCAAGTTAAGTTCACAAACGTTTGAAAGAAAATATTTGATCTATTTGTATGTGTTATTGAATTAAAAGAAGAAAAAACATAGGCCAAAAGAAACAAATAAATATGGCAACTGAAGCTTACCTCCATCCATAGAACCAGAAAATACACCTTTCAAGTGACTAGGGTTTTTTGCCATACATGAGATGGCGTCTATATGCCCATCCATGGCTCCAATAAATGGTCTTGCAAATACCTATCATGTGTCCATGTCAAAATTAATCTCAACTATAACAAAAAATAACTAAAAAACAATGATTTGCTTTAACATTCAAAGCACAACAAATCAATTAGTTAGAAAAATGAAAAGCATATCAAACAGGTATCGAATAGAGAGAGAGAGAGTATTACCTTATCTAATTTAGCTGCATTAAGGGCTCTAACATACTCCACAGCCTTCTCTTGAGTACGAAGGTTTGGGTCGTAGTTTCGAGAAACCCTCTGATACAATAGGAAATGAAATTAACATCAACGAGATAATCAGACTCCCATCGTCTCAAAAAAAAAACTACACTTGAATTTTGATGTCAATCGAAGCACTCATCACACGAAAATTCGACCGGGGTTTTGTAGTAAATCTAATATATTTGCTATTCTTTTCTCGAAATCATACAGACACCGAAACAAAATTACCTGAAGATCATTACTCCGCTCGCGTGTAAAATCATCTGCAGAGCGAGAAATAACCTTAACCCTCATACTTCTAAAAACAGTAAGTGAACGTTTGTTTCGTTGCAGAGTTTATCAAATAGATTTAGATGCAGAGCTTCGATAACGTTGATGGTAGTTCCGGCGGCGGCAAAGGTGAGAAAGCCGATGATTCACGGGTGTTTGGCAAAATTACCAAAAAGGGCTTCCTTTTATATTATGACAATATGTATGTTCTTGTTATGAACACAATGTGTATTTCCTGTTAAGAACAGGAGCAATTGAACAGTTATGACCATTAGACAGCAATTGAATAGACACGCTGATACACCATTGTAGTGACAGCAGGCAATTTCAACTGAAATCAGGGGAAAAAATAAAATCGAAGCAATTGAACACATATATCTAAAATTATCAAACATCATACATATTTCGATTTCAACAAACATATGATTTAGATTTCAACCGAAATCGGGGGAAAAAGGAAAATCAAGAGCAGCAAAATACAGTTGAACGAAAGCAGTAAACGATGAAGAAAATCGTACATGAATCGTATTTGTGGTGTGCGACGGTCGCCGGTGCTGTGGGTGCGACGGTATCCGACGATGGAAGTCGGCGGTGAGCAATCAACGACGAGGAATAGGGAATCGCCTGAGGAGCGACGAGAGAAGAAGGGAGGCTGCGCTGTTTCTTTTTCTTCTGGTGAAGCATACGAACGAAAACTTTATTAGGTTAAGGGTATATTGGTCCATTACTTATTAGGTTAAGGGTATATTGGTCCATTCCTAAACAAAGTGAAATAAATAAAGGTTAAGAGAAAATGACTTTAAAGGGTAGGTTACTTTTTAAAATGTACACATTTTGTTTTTATTTTTTTTTTGTAAATTAAGCCCTTATATTTTATTAATATGTACATAATAGATCCTTTTGACCGACTTCTATCGGTTCTGCTGATGTGAAAGCACACGTGGCCCTAACAACAACTGCATAAAAATTAATTAGCTTAGTGACTCCTTATAAACGAATGTTAACATCCAAATTCAGGAAGCTTCAAACTCGAACACATAAAAGTGGGGATTTCGTAGAAGAAGAAAGAAGATGTCAAGTGGCTCAAGAATCTCCACAGGTTCAAGCAATCAGAGAGTAGATAAGGACGTCCTCTGTGATTGTGAACTCCCTTCAAGAATTCGTACCTCCAAGACCAAAGATAACCCTGGAAAGAAATTCCGAGTGTGCCCTAACTCATTGGTAAATACCTAAATTGATTTTATTTGTCAAATCGAATCAATTTGCTTCTTCTTTCCTGCTATGTTGTTGATTTTATTACTACAGAAACCAGGGGAAAAAGTGTAAATTTTGGGAATGGATTGATGAAGAACCTGAGAATATGAAGGCCATTGCAAAAGATGCTCTTTCAGATTTTGCAGATTATCTTAAACAAGTTTTAGAGGATGTGGCATCTGTTAGAGAAGAAGTGAAACAGTTGAAGGTTATGATTTAGATACTGATTTTGCTGGTCATTGTTAAGGTTATGTTTTGGGGTTGAAGATATGCTTCTGGTGGTTTTTATGGGATTTTGATGTAATAGACTTGTAGTGTAATTCTTGTTTATGTAATGGATGTTGATGTGCTTTATGTTTATGTAATGGTAAAGTTTATTGTTATTATATATAGATGTTGATGTAATTAACTCAGTCAAATGGAGGTAAAACCAAGACAAATTACAAGAAAGATTCTTTTATAGAGAATTGGATGTAAAGACAAATAAAAGTGGATGACAAAAGGCATCGAGCCATTTAATAATTACAAAAGATAAGCCCACCAGCAGGGGTAATACAGTAATTTAGTTCAAAAGATTCGACAAGTACATCAAAAGTAAACAACTAGTAGGGGTAATATAGTAATAAAGTTCAAAAGATTACCCCACACTACATCAAAATATATATGTCACATGCATTACCCCACTACATCAAAACCTAATTACTCTAAGGTCACATGTTTGTCTTGGTTGCATCCAGTTTCATACTTGACTTTAACATTTTTTTGAATACCAATTTCTGTGATTCTTTTTGAAAACTTTCTCACCCTACCAGCATCATTCAAAGGAACCTTCTTCATAGGACTTCTCTTCACAGGACCCTTCTTCACAAGAACCTTCTTCATAGGAGCCTTCTTGTAACGCCTCATTTCTAGTATGTTGCTTCCGTGGTATTTATCTTGAAGTTTTCGAGAGGGACTCGGCGAGTCTATGTCCTGACTCGTCGAGTAGGGGCGAGTTTTTGAGCACGTGTTAGTAGGCGACTCGGCGAGTCCATATTCGGGACTCGGCGAGTCTGCCTGCCAGGTAGAAACCCTAAATCCCCGGGTTTGCACCCTATTTAAACCACCTTATGAGCCCCCAAACTCGTCCCCTTCACCCTCAGAGCATCATTTAGCAAACCCTAATTGTTTCCTTGAGTAATTGAGTATTTCTTGTGTGAATCTTGAAGTTTTGAAGAGAAGAAGGAGGCTAGATCCAAAGGAGAAGAAGAAGATCCAAGGTCTTGCACCCATTTCAGAGTTTATTGAGGTATTAACCGAATTCCTTCTGTTTCTATGATTGATTTCTCTTTAACAGGCATATTTAGCCTCTTTTAGCCATTTCTTAGCTTGTTCTTGGTAGAGAGATCACATTAGATTGATTAGCCTTCGGATCTAGCCATGTTTCAGTTCCAAAATCGTAGATCTATCACCTTTATGGAGCCATTTTGCATGATAACCCTAGATCTACTCTTCTAAGTGCCTTTTTAGCCTTTATCTCCTTTTTCATGTGTATGTACACGTAAAGTTGGAAACTTTACGTGGTAAATCAACCTTAGGAACTCAGATCTATAATTTGTATGCGGTGGTGCTGAGCAGAATCGAGTTTTTAGGATCTGCATGCATGTGACTCGGCGAGTCGTTCTTTGGACTCGGTGAGTCCGGTCGCGAGTCCCCGATCTTTACCCTTTGAGTGATTCTGAGTGGAGGCCAGAGAGCAGTAGGATGGACTCAGTGAGTCGGAGGGTAGACACAGTAATGGTGGGACTCGACGAGTTGTTCATACAACTCGGCGAGTCCAAGGCAATCTTCTTAGATCGAAGAACAACTCGTCGAGTTGTTCATATGACTCGGCGAGTCGGATGAAGATTGTCTGAGTTCTTGAATCGAGAGGGTACTCGTCGAGTCGATGCCATACTCGACAAGTAGCCACGAGTAGGGTTGAGAAGTGAGACTAGAGACTCGGCGAGTTGGCGGCCCAACTCGGCGAGTCAGGTCAACTGTGGGTTGACTTTGACCGAGAGATTTGACTTTGACCAAGGGTAAAATAGTCATTTTACCCCAATGCAGTGATTAGCATTTGATTGAGTGTGTTTATGGAATTGTAGCCGGGGAGATATCTGAGCAGCAGCAGTTAGCTTCCAGAGCCATACACACAGCAACCAGTTCACGAGGTGAGTTTTTTTCCAGTGGGAACGGGTCTAAGGCCACAATGTCGGCCCGTTCAGTTAGCAGTAGTTTTTGGACTTCGGTCCATTGCAGTAGTTAGTATGTTTGACGCCTCCGTGGCTCAGACAGGATTTATGTGTTTATGCTAGATGATATGTTATGCTATGCCGTGTTCAGTGAGTTTCGGACTTCGGTCCGATGTAGGGGACGGGGGTCCCAGTCAGTTTCGGACTTTCGGTCCGATGTAGGGGACGGGGGTCCCAGTCAGTGGACAAGGCCCAATATGTGTTTTTTTATGTATTGTATGGTATGTGGTAGTTTGGGGGAGCTCACTAAGCTTCGTGCTTACAGTTTCAGTTTTGGTTTCAGGTACTTCCGCAAGCAAAGGGAAGATCTCGGGATGATGGCATCGCACACACCACAACTTCAGTTTGTCCTGGGAGTTGATTCAGTTTTCTTGATATGTTTGGATACAGTTGTGTTACAGTTTTTCTCACAGTATTTTATTATGGTTTTTGAAACACGCAACGTATTGTTTTACTATGTGATACTCAGTTTCATGGTTTTGTTATGATAAAAATTGAAATTTTTGGGTCGTATTTTGGGTCGTTTCAAGTTGGTATCAGAGCCCTGGTTTGAGGGATTCGGATACACCTCCGGGTGCATTTGAACTCAAACTAAGGGAAAGATAAAAATATTTTCAAAAAGAAAAATGTTTTCGAATGAAATTTTGAAAAACACTTAGAAAGAAAAAGAATTTTTAAACAAGATAAGGGTGTGGTGCATGCGATCAGTCGAGCTCAAGTAAGTACTCCCAAATTACCCATACAAGTTTTATTATTATGATTAATTGTTCCAGTTTCAGTAGAACAGCATGCTAGTATAGGACTAAGGATCTAGGAGGATGCCTTATGTGCCTGCTATATGTGTTTAAGCTCTATGAGAATTGCATGCTAG
The DNA here is from genome assembly GCF_051521515.1 of Lactuca serriola. Lineage (NCBI taxonomy): Eukaryota > Viridiplantae > Streptophyta > Magnoliopsida > Asterales > Asteraceae > Lactuca > Lactuca serriola. The sequence continues at coordinate 107,186,384 of NC_136411.1, forward strand.
TATTGAGTAGACAGCAGTAGGATAACCTGTTTAGGTTATGCCTGGTAGCGCGAGTTAGCATTGTGTGCTAGTACAGTTTCTCGTTATGAGAGTAGATTTGCTTGAGTAAATTCCGGTGTCCGAATGCTGCTTGCTTCGTGCTTAGTAGAACTCTTGGTGATGAGAGTTAGCCATTAGGTGAATACGCCACGTCACATGTGATCAGGGTTGAATAATCTCAGAGTATTGGATTTGGCCCTATTGCGCAGCTCTTGTTTGAGTCTAACCATGGTAGGGACGAGCCTTTTACTCGAAGGATTATCCGAGCCTCATCACATGTGATGGTATTCAGGTGATGGCTAATTAGCATTACAAGGAGGCCTTCAGCAGCTGAGGACTGGTTTGAGTGGAGTCAGAGATTTCCCTAGGGCAAGCCTAGGATGAGAGTAGCAGAGATCAGCAGTAGTAGAAGTGACTTGGTGGAGTCAAGGCAGTTCTTGAGGAAAGTACGGATAGATGTGGAAGGTAGTATGGGCCCGTACTACTGAAAGCAGAGGATCCGTACTCGAATCAAGGAAGGCCAAGACAAGACCAGGGAGCTAGTAGTAGTATCAATGATCCCTTGAGATATTTCAGTTTTCTGATGTTGCTATGATGTGTTTCAGAATGGTGGTTTTGCGTTCTAGGCCAGCAGCCGGCAGTGGAGGTGCCGGGGAGGGATCAGGATCAGGCTCGGGGGACGAGCGCATGGATGAGCAGACCAGAGAGTTTCTTTCTTCAGAGATTACTCGTATCATTTTAGAACAAACTCCTGTGATCTTCGGTTCGATCAAGGAGGGTATCCTAGAGCTGATGGATGAGAGATTAGGCACCTTCCGTGCCGAGGTGGCGGCCATGATGGGGTCGCGCACACTTACGTTCAGGGAATTCAGGGCATGTGGAGCTCCAGACTATCACGGGGCGCGAGACCCCATAGCAAGTACTAGATGGTTGGCGGATGTGGCCAACGCGTTCCGCACGAGCAGGTGTCCCGAGGGGGACAAGGTTAGATTGGCGTCCTGTCTTCTGAAGGACAGGGCACGGGATTGGTGGGAGGAGGTCGGACATACCATTGGAGATGATGCAGCGTTGGATGCCATGACCTGGGCTGATTTCTCTACCAGGTTCAGGGCGGAGTTTGCACCAGTTATTGAGGTGTAGTAGTTAGCCAGAGAGTTTCAGGACCTCACCCAGACTACAGAGACCGTGGCGGAGATCACCGCCAAGTTCAGGGAGAGGGCTCTTCTTGTTCCTCAGTATGCAGCCGATGAGGAGATGAAGAAGGCCCGTTATCATGAGATGTTGCGGAGCGATATCCGCCAGTTTGTGAGCCAGTCCAGCTGTAAAACGCTGGACGACATGATTGCTAGGGCTCGAGAGAGGGAGATTGATCTCGAGATGGAGAAGAAGAGGAAACCAGAGGCGGTTTCGGGTTCAGGAGGTTCGGGCAAAAAGCCCAAGGTTTCAGATCACAGATCCAGGATTCAGCCGAGCCACGGTCGATGTGGCAAGTGTGGGAGGATGCACGATGGGGTGTGCAAGGCAGGAAATTCCAGCTGCTTCAAGTGCGGTCGGACTGGGCATTTGAGCAGGGATTGTACGACCCCTACTGCCATTGCAGCATCAGATCTGATTTGCTTCCAGTGCAATCTGAAGGGACATAAAAAGTCCCAGTGCCCAAGTTTAGCCGCAGTAGGGAAGGTGGCTGCACCTGCCCCTGCTACTTTGAGGATTACAGATGGCCGGCAAGGCCGAGGCGCCAGTGGCGAAGAGTAGGGCGTTTCAGATGACAGCAGAGGAGGCGCGAGCGACTCCTGATGTGGTGACGGGTATGTATCTTCCCTTCATCTCTATATTATTATTGTTTGATTATTGCTTATGATTATATGTTTTATATAGGGTCGTTCTCTGTGAACGACATTTCTGCTATGGTGTTATTCGATTCGGGGGCTACCCGATCATTTGTATCACTTGCGCTTAGCAAGAGATTTAGTAGAGCTCCAGGGGAGCTGGATTGTCCACTAGAGGTTGAGATAGCAGATGACAGGACCGTGAGGGTCGCCAGAGTGCATAGAGGGTGTTCTCTTCAGTTGTTCGACGAGCAGTTTTCGGTGGACCTGGTTCCTATTCCCCTGCGAGGGAATAAGGTTATTGTAGGCATGGATTGGCTGAGCCCCAATGGGGCGGTGATTGATTGTGAGCTGCAGCTAGTGAGGGTTCGTACTCCCAGTGGGGGAGAGTTAGTGATTCAGGGTGAGAGGCCACAACGCGGACCGACCTTTTGTTCCGCCGCAAGGGCGAGGCGCTATTTTCAGCAGGGTTGCGCTAGTTATGTAGCTTATGTCTTGGATGCCCGGGAGAAGGGCAAGACGACAGTTGATGATGTTCCGGTAGTGCGAGACTTCCCGGATGTATTTCCCGAGGATTTACCGGGAATACCTCCTGAGAGGCAGGTTGAGTTTAGGATCGACCTGATTCCTGGTGCGGCTCCGATAGCCAAGGCACCGTACCGTCTAGCTCCCCCTGAGATGCAGGAGTTGTCTACGCAGCTGCAGGAGCTGCTAGACAAGGGTTTCATTCGGCCGAGCAGTTCGCCTTGGGGAGCGCCGATCCTGTTTGTGAGGAAGAAGGATGGGTCGCACTGTATGTGTATAGATTACCGGGAGTTGAATAAGGTAACGGTGAAGAACCGTTACCCACTTCTGAGGATAGATGATTTGTTTGACCAGCTTCAGGGAGCGTCTTGGTTCTCCAAGATCGACCTACGCTCCGGATATCATCATATGCGGGTTAGGGATGAGGATGTGCAGAAGACTGCTTTCAGGACCAGGTATGGTCATTATGAGTTTGTGGTGATGCCATTTGGGCTCACCAATGCTCCAGCCGCGTTCATGGATCTCATGAATCGCGTGTGTAGACCGATGCTGGATCGGTTGGTGATAGTATTCATAGATGATATCTTGGTGTATTCCAAGACGCAGGAGCAGCACGAGGAGCACCTGAGAGAGGTGCTGGAAGTTTTGAGGAGGGAGAGACTTTTCGCAAAGTTCTCCAAGTGTGAGTTCTGGTTGCGCGATGTGCAGTTCCTTGGTCACCTCGTCAACCAGAAGGGTATTTTGGTGGATCCGGCCAAGATAGAGGTCGTGATGCAGTGGGAGGTCCCGAAGTCTCCATCTGAGATTCGGAGCTTCCTAGGGTTGGCAGGGTATTACCGGAGGTTCATTCAGGATTTCTCCAAGATAGCAGTGTCGCTCACCCGACTGACCAAGAAGTCGGTGGTATTTCGTTGGGGGCCTGAGCAGCAGGCAGCGTTCGAGACCCTCAGACAGAGATTGTGCGAGGCTCCGATCCTTACCTTGCCAGAGGGAGTAGAGGACTTCGTAGTCTACTGTGATGCCTCAATCACAGGTATGGGAGCAGTGTTGATGCAGCGAGGCCATGTGATAGCTTACGCCTCGAGGCAGTTGAAGCCTCACGAGGCTAATTATCCTACCCATGATTTAGAGCTGGGGGAGGTTGTGTTTGCCCTCAAGATTTGGAGACATTATCTTTATGGGGTCTGTTGTACTATCTACACGGATCACAAGAGTTTGAGGTACCTTATGGATCAGCCGAGTCTGAACATGAGGCAAAGGAGATGGTTGGATGTGCTGAAGGATTATGATTGTGAGATCCTTTACCATCCAGGGAAGGCCAACGTGGTGGCCGACACCCTAAGCTGCAAGGTGTCGGCAGCCCCTATCAGAGATTTGTGTTTGAGGATGATAGTGATTACTCCGTTGTTGGAACAGATAAGGGAGGCTCAGGTTGAGGGCCTCAAGGAGGAGAGGCAAAAGTGTGAAAGGATAGTGGGGCGAGTAGCTTCGTTTGATTATGACAGTCGGGGATTGCTGACACTTCATGGGAGAGTGTGGGTACCGTACTGGGGTGGGGTATGACAGGTGTTGATGGATGGGGCTCATAAGTCTCGATTTTCTATCCACCCAGGGGCGACGAAGATGTATAGAGATCTTCGACCCGATTATTGGTGGCCCTGCATGAAGCGGGATGTCGCTTGGTATGTTGAGAGATGTCTGACCTGCAGGAAGGTCAAGGCGGAGCACCAGAGGCCTCACGGCAAGATGCAGCCATTAGATATTCCCGTGTGGAAAAGGGAGGACATTACCATGGATTTTATCACCAAGCTTCCCAGGACCGCGCGAGGAGTAGATTCGATATGGGTAGTAGTGGATCGGTTGACGAAGAGTGCTCATTTTATCCCGATCCAGGAGAGTATATCAACAGAAAAGTTAGATGATATCTATGTGCGTGAGATCGTGGCACGTCATGGAGTGCCGGTATCGGTGGTGTCAGACCGAGACGTCCGTTTTACATCCAGATTCTGGAAGCGGTTTCACGACGAGATGGGTACTTGTCTCCATTTCAGCACCGCTTTCCACCCTCAGACGGACGGGCAGAGTGAGAGGACGATTCAGACTCTCGAGGACATGCTCAGGGCATGTGTTCTAGACTTCGGTGGCAGTTGGGATACGTATCTTCCATTAGCGGAATTTTCGTATAACAATAGTTATCATGCGAGCATTGATCGACCTCCCTTTGAGATGCTTTACGGGAGGAAGTGTAGGACCCCGATTTGTTGGGGCAAGGTCGGTCAGCGGGTCGTTGGGAGCACAGAGGTGGTGCTCAAGACGACCGAGTTGATTCAGTAGGTCCGTAGTAGACTGCAGACTGCGCAGAGTCGGCAGAAGAGCTACGCCGACAGGAGGCGTTCAGACTTGGAGTTCCGGGTGGGCGATATGGTCCTTCTGAAGGTCTCACCCTGGAAGGGTGTCATCAGGTTTCGGAAGAAGGGCAAGCTGGGTCCCAGGTTCATTGGTCCTTTCAGGGTTTTGGCCTGGGTGGGTCGGGTTGCTTATCGGTTGGATCTTCCTGTAGAGCTTAGCCAGATCCACAACACTTTCCATGTATCTCAGTTGAGGAAGTGTTTGGTGGATGAGTCAGCAGTTGTTCCTTTAGAGGATATTCAGGTTGATAGCAGCCTGAATTATATTGAGAGGCCGGTCGCGATTCTGGACCGGAAGACAAAGACCTTGAGGAACAAGGCAATTCAGTTAGTGAAGGTGCAGTGGCAGCACCGGAAGGGGTCTGAGTGGACATGGGAGGCTAAGGAAGAAATGAGAGAGCACTACCCGGAGTTATTTGCAAATTCAGCCGTAGCAGACTTCGAGGACGAAGTCTGAGACAAGTGGGGGAGAATTGTAACGCCCCATTTCTGGTATGTTGCTTCCGTGGTATTTATCTTGAAGTTTTCGAGAGGGACTCGGCGAGTCTATGTCCCGACTCGTCGAGTAGGGGCGAGTTTTTGAGCACGTGTTAGTAGGCGACTCGGCGAGTCCATATTCGGGACTCGGCGAGTCTACCTGCCAGGTAGAAACCCTAAATCCCCGGGTTTGCACCCTATTTAAACCACCTTATGAGCCCCCAAACTCATCCCCTTCACCCTCAGAGCATCATTTAGCAAACCCTAATCGTTTCCTTGAGTAATTGAGTATTTCTTGTGTGAATCTTGAAGTTTTGAAGAGAAGAAGGAGGCTAGATCCAAAGGAGAAGAAGAAGATCCAAGGTCTTGCACCCATTTCAGAGTTTATTGAGGTATTAACCGAATTCCTTCTGTTTCTATGATTGATTTCTCTTTAACAGGCATATTTAGCCTCTTTTAGCCATTTCTTAGCTTGTTCTTGGTAGAGAGATCACATTAGATTGATTAGCCTTCGGATCTAGCCATGTTTCAGTTCCAAAATCGTAGATCTATCACCTTTATGGAGCCATTTTGCATGATAACCCTAGATCTACTCTTCTAAGTGCCTTTTTAGCCTTTATCTCCTTTTTCATGTGTATGTACACGTAAAGTTGGAAACTTTACGTGGTAAATCAACCTTAGGAACTCAGATCTATAATTTGTATGCGGTGGTGCTGAGCAGAATCGAGTTTTTAGGATCTGCATGCATGTGACTCGGCGAGTCGTTCTTTGGACTCGGTGAGTCCGGTCGCGAGTCCCCGATCTTTACCCTTTGAGTGATTCTGAGTGGAGGCCAGAGAGCAGTAGGATGGACTCAGTGAGTCGGAGGGTAGACACAGTAATGGTGGGACTCGACGAGTTGTTCATACAACTCGGCGAGTCCAAGGCAATCTTCTTAGATCGAAGAACAACTCGTCGAGTTGTTCATATGACTCGGCGAGTCGGATGAAGATTGTCTGAGTTCTTGAATCGAGAGGGTACTCGTCGAGTCGATGCCATACTCGACAAGTAGCCACGAGTAGGGTTGAGAAGTGAGACTAGAGACTCGGCGAGTTGGCGGCCCAACTCGGCGAGTCAGGTCAACTGTGGGTTGACTTTGACCGAGAGATTTGACTTTGACCAAGGGTAAAAGAGTCATTTTACCCCAATGCAGTGATTAGCATTTGATTGAGTGTGTTTATGGAATTGTAGCCGGGGAGATATCTGAGCAGCAGCAGTTAGCTTCCAGAGCCATACACACAGCAACCAGTTCACGAGGTGAGTTTTCTTCCAGTGGGAACGGGTCTAAGGCCACAATGCCGACCTGTTCAGTTAGCAGTAGTTTTTGGACTTCTGTCCATTGCAGTAGTTAGTATGTTTGACGCCTCCGTGGCTCAGACAGGATTTATGTGTTTATGCTAGATGATATGTTATGCTATGCCGTGTTCAGTGAGTTTCGGACTTCGGTCCGATGTAGGGGACGGGGGTCCCAGTCAGTTTCGAACTTCGGTCCGATGTAGGGGACGGGGGTCCCATCCAGTTTCGGACTTCGGTCCGATGTAGGGGACGGGGGTCCCAGTCAGTTTCGGACTTCGGTCCGATGTTGGGGACGGGGGTCCCAGTCAGTGGGCAAGGCCCAGTATGTGTTTTTTTATGTATTGTATGGTATGTGGTAGTTTGGGGGAGCTCACTAAGCTGCGTGCTTACAGTTTCAGTTTTGGTTTCAGGTACTTCCGCAAGCAAAGGGAAGAGCTCGGGATGATGGCATCACACACACCACAACTTCAGTTTGTCCTGGGAGTTGATTCAGTTTTCTTGATATGTTTGGATACAGTTGTGTTACAGTTTTTCTCACAGTATTTTATTATGGTTTTTGAAACACGCAACGTATGGTTTTACTATGTGATACTCAGTTTCATGGTTTTGTTATGATAAAAATTGAAATTTTTGGGTCGTATTTTTGGGTCGTTTCACTTCTTCACAGGAACCTTCTTCACAGGAGCCTTCTTCACATGACTTGGCCCTGTTGCGCTTGAATCTGGAGTTGAATGACTTGGACATGCTGTGGTTGGAGCTGGAGTTGGCTTACTTGGGCATGTGGCTTTGTTGTGGCCAGTTTGGTGGCAAATGGTACATCTTAGAGGAATGCCTGCCCTTGACACAGTATGCCTTGTGTGCCCACTTAACTCTCTTTCTGCCTGATCTCTTTTCCTTTTAACACATGGCCTGCCAGGTAACCTCCTCTTTAATGGAGGCAAAATAGTATGAAGTCCTTCAACATGTGGCCACTCAGAACTGTCATTGAGTGGATGGATGTTATACTCATAGCTACTAAGGAAAGAGGCTTTAGTATAGGAGTTGGATACAAAAGCCTCCACATCTAGGTTCAATGATGAAATTGCTGATATGGCATGTACACATGGAATGCATGTGAGTTGCCAGCTTCTGCATCCACATGCCCTCTGATTCAGATTAACAGCATACCTCTCATTTCCTGAGAACACTTCAAATTCTTTGTAGCCACTCACATAAGGTACCCAAAATCTGTCAATATACAAGAAGATAGTCAGTTACCATTATAAAACCTATGTATAAATAATGAAATAATTACTAACCTTTGCAATTCTTTCAAATCCTCTATTTCCCTTCTGATACTTGGGCATATGTCCAAATCCCAACTCAAACCATTTTGCTTCTGCATCCATAACCTCTGCATTGCCCAACATCTTATGTCCTCCAACATTGTTATCAATGGTTTCCTTCTAGCATCAAGTACAACAGAATTGAAACTTTCAGAAAACTCCATTCTCTACTGCATCACAATCCATACCCTCTCTAAAAAAAGCCTTTGACTAACACCTTGGATCCCTTTCTATGAGATAGTCATAAGCCCTACTTTCCAAGGACTTAATCTCATTTATTGTTGCTTCAAACTTAGGTACGGTTGTTGCATTCACAGCCCTCCAAAATGGTTTAAAGTATTGTTCTCCTTTAAATTTTTTGTGGAAATTAGCTAGAATATGTCTAGCACATAATCTATGCTCCACATCAGGAAGTCTTTCCTTCACAGCTTCAAATAATCCCTGATTCAAACAATAAAATGATTAGTTAATTAAATGACCAAAAACAGTTAAAGTTAATTGAACAAAATAGAATGATTACCTTGTGGCCATCTGAGAGGATTGTAATGCCATGACCATTCCCCCCCTCCAATGTCTTCCATCAGGTTGTCCAAAAACCATTTCCATGTCCTTTTGTTCTCAACATTGACTATTGCCCAAGCTAAGGGATAGATGTTATTATTAGCATCTCTACCCACTGTTGATAGGAGCTCCCCTCTACAAACACCCTTAAGAAAGCAACCATCAACCCCAATTACCTTTCTGCATCCATCTAACCACCCATCTACAACACCTTTAAAGCTAACATAAAACCTATCAAACACCACATTATTATCAGTTTGTGGCTCCAAGAACACCTCAACATGTGAACCTGGATTAGCCCTTCTGATTTCAGCTGCATAATCCCATAATTTGGCATAATGTTCTTTCAAACTTCCCTCAACTTCAGACAATGCTAACTTTTTTGCATTCCTACAATGCCCAACACTCACATTAATGTTGTATCTCTTAGATACCAGTGCTTTCATTTTCCTCAAACTTAGTTTAGGACTCTCCAAAACATCATTCACAAATTGTTTTCCTATCCACTTATATGTTACAATTGAACCAAGTTTGCATGCCCTAGAACACTTGTGATCTGTTATAAGAGACTTGAAAAGTGTGTTCCTCTTTCATCCAGGAAGCATACAATCTAAAAGGGCATGTGGGATGCTTTCCTTTACAACACCTAACTAGCAACCTAGTCTTGCCATTCTTTTCATACCACATATCATAACCATTTTCTACTGCATAGCAACTAAGAGAGTATTTAAGTTCAGCAGTAGTAGAGCATTTCATACCTAATCGAGGCTTCATCTGATTCCATTCTTGAGTATGATCATGTCTTGGGTAGATAGGTCGTATTGCATTATGATCTTCTTCAACCAAGTCATCATTCTGTATTGGACAAAGTTTGTTGAGGAATGGATCATTGAAATTTCTTTTGAGAGATATAACTTCATCGTCCTCTACATGTTGAGCTTTCAGACCATCTTCTAAAATGGAGTCGACATCATCAATAGAAACCAAATCTTCATCTTCAAATTCTACTTCTTCCTCCTGAATCCAATCAAACAAAGGTTCATGATGATGATCCACATACATATCTAATCTCTTCTTTTCATTCATATCTTCAAGAAACTCGTTAAAATCGCAGTCATTCTGAATAGCATGTAATCCCTCCGACAACCTCACTTCATGTGGACAGTAATACACATCTCTACATCTTCCGTTAGTAAGCTTTTCAAGAAAGGGGATGAAATCACCGAAGTTCATCTTCTTCACAACCGTCTGAGGTACCGAGGCTTTTACTCCATCAAAATAAATCAATGGGGTAGGTGTAAATAGCCCTTGATAGTGTACATCAACGATCGTATCCGCATCTTCTGCCATTGTTGATTGTAATTGTAAATCAAGAACTTTGAGGGATTATCGACTGAGTGAATGGAGGAATGGCTTATTAAATGAGCCCTAATTGTCGTTTTATCCACGTATGATGACACATATTCAATTCATTTCAAGAAAATAAAATCAAAATGTTATATGACCGGTATACCGGCTATACCAGGTCAAAAGGATTGAACAATTACAAAAAATCGAATATAAGGGCTTAATTTACAAAAAAAAAAAAATAATAAGGACGAAATATGTACATTTCAAAAAGTAACTTACCCTCTCAAGTCATTTTCCCTAAGTTTAATTATATAAGATCATTTCTTTTTTATTTAATGTTAAAAAATTATTTTAGTGGATTGAATTGGAAAATAGATGTCCTTACCATTAATGGTAATCTTATATTTATTTTTACAAAATTACCCTCCACACCACTCACGATTTCCTTCAACTTAAAAGGGTATGCTCATGCTTATGATTTTAGAATTTTTTATTACTGATAAATTAGGTTATAGGGTGCATAGTTTTGAAACAAAGAATAATAATATTTTTAAAAGAAAATCTTAAAAAAATACAATTAATAAAAAGAGAATAAAAAACAACATATTTCATATATGTCTTTTAATAATTGGCATGTAAGTTTCAATTCTATAAACATATTAATTAATTGTAACGAGTTTAAATATATGTTTAATTTTCTTCATAAAACTATTAATTTTATTAATTTAGTATAATGAATATGTTAGCTTTGTGTTTATTAGAATGTATTAGTTAAGTATCACATAATTTTTAACTTATTTAAAATTTAAAAGTTATTTAATGTGATGATAAACTTTTAATTTATAATGGTTCTTATATAAATGATCATTTTTTTTTTTAATTTTATAACAAGTATTAAAGAAATGGCAATTTATTGTTTTAAATACGAAGGTAAAATAGTCATTATTCAGAGTGCATTCAGTTAAAAAAAACAATATTTATATCAGCAACACTTTATCAATTAAGATATCATTAGCAATTCAGTCCACTTTATAAATTCAACACTTATAAAAAAGGGGTTTAAGTCATTTTTTGTCACTTAATTTTTGGTTTTATGTTCATTTGGTCATTTAACTCTTTTTAAGTTTTAAACTGTCATCAAACTTTTGGTTTTGTGCTCATTTAGTCACTTAACTTTTGGTTTTGTCACATTTAGTCACCTAACTTTTAAAATTATGCTCATTTAGTCACTAAACTTTAAAGTTTTTTCAAAAGTTTAGTGACTAAATGAGCACAATTTTAAAAGTTAAGTGATTAAATGAGCACAAATCTAAAAGTTAAGTGACCAAACAAAAAGTTAAGTGACTAAATGAGCACAAATTCAAAAGTTTGATGACCGTTTAAAACTTAAAAAGAGTTAAGTGACCAAATGAGCATAAAACCAAAATAAGTGACCAAAAATGATTCAAACCCTACAAAAAAAGATCTTATTAGATGTTTGGTACAACTATAAGCCATTTTAAAATGGTACAGGTATCCAAACACTCTTTTTGGCTTATACATATATGGAACTGATAACAAGTCAAAAAGCTTCTTAAATAAGCTTAGCCAAATACCTTTTAAAAAACAAAAAAATGTTTGGGGTTTAAGACTTGCCCCTAAAATCTTATGTCATTAATATAAACTAATGTATATGTGAAAATATAATATGTTAAAAATGACAAACATATAAAACTTATACATGAAGATAAATTGTTAATTTTAATAAAAAAAACTTTAAAAAAATTGATTTATTAATTAACATAAGTTTTTTTAGTAGGTTTTACAAAATAAATGTTAGAGAAAATGATACGATAAAAATAACAAGTTTTTTGAAGTTAGCAGTCGCAGATATCCTACAAAATAAATAAATAAATAAATAATAATTAAAAAAACTATAAGCTGGTCTTTGCCTCCTATGAAACAATTTGACAGCTATAAGATATGTTAACTTGTAAGAAGAGCTTGGTTGGTTTTTGGGTGAATTTGGGATAAAAAATATATAAATGTTCATGATTTGGCAATAACAATGTTAACATATTAGTTTTCAATCCTGACACACCGTTAAGTACATAATTTACCTCTTAGGCCGTCTGCTATACATATCACGAACAACGGAACCACGAGGCCATCACCAGCCACGAACTATTGTTGGTGTACCCTTCACGACCACGAAGAAGAGAGAAGAAGAAGAAGAAGAAGAAGAAGGCTACTCTGAGAAAGAAGAAGGCCGTGGTCCTTCGTGCTGCCCACCACAAATCACCACGAACACGCCCAACCACAAATGATCGGGGTAGTGTGCACGGGCGCTTTTCGTGGCCACATAGACCACGAGACGGTTCGTGCAGTGTATACCAGAAGGCCTTACATAATGAGTTCAAGATTGCTCAATATGAGTGGGGTTAGATTTCCAAGATTCAACATTTTGGTTTACGGTAAACCTTGGTAAATAAATACAATTTCTCTTACTTCATTACATCAATCGATTATTGAAGGTTATATGACTAACATTTAAATAAAATGGAATGGATTCGAACATAAAAAAAAAAGATGGAGTAATCCAACAAATTTAATGTCAGTTTAGATTATTTACAAAGTTTTAAGTGGAATTCTATGTTTATCAAAGGTTTTTGCATTAAAAAAAGGAAGTAACGGTCAAATGAACATCAAAACATCCCACAAACTTCACTTAACACTTTAATGAGCACATAAAACTTAATTTTCACTAAATCACTATGTGTATTGCAATCAAATGGGTTAGATGCCACCTTTAAAACTTATAAAACAATGAATTTTATATATTAAAAAGGGACCAAAGTAAGGAATAGTAAACTTGATGGTTTTTTGGCAGAAATGGTCCTTTTGTTTATGTCGTTCTGTCATCTCCTGGCTTTCTTCTGCCTTTCTTTTCCGGGGATCTTTTTTGACTATTTTTGAACTTCTATCGGCGGTCACCGCCCCTAGGGTTGGTTAAGTCAACCATGGTCACCGCTCGCTATCCTTCCCCACAGCCTCTGCCTCTGTTATCCAATATCTTCCGATTCCAGCTCGATCCCTTATCCCCTTTGACTTCTTCGAAATATCACCTGGCCATCTCCACCACCGCTTACTTCCTATACACCATCCAACTTCTCTCTTCCGTAACCACCACTAACGCCACCCTTTTTTGAAGCTTCTTCTACCGATTAAGAATTGAGGTAAAACAGATGAATCAATCGTTCAATTTTGGGGTTTTATTGAAGCATCTGGTATGAAGATAACACATCAACACCGGTGGAGAAAAAGATCGAGAAATCAGTCGTACTCTACCCCCCTGTACAAATCGAACTTCGACCAAAATTGCAGGTTAATTTATTAAATTTATTTTATTTTTCTTGCGATGAAGCCCTACTCTATCCCCATTGTGTTCGGTTCTTGCTAACGAAGAAGGTAGATGAAGAAAGAGATTGAGAACTAGAGATTAAGAGGTGTTGTTTTGAGGTTTAGGGCAGCGAAACCGCAACTGCCGATGGGGGTGGCTGATGGAGGTAATAATGGCAGTATCCAGTCAAGTTAGGATGATTTCTTACAACTAAACAACTTTGAGGTAACGACCAAACATTAATAAAATTGTCAAATTGTTATGTCGTTCAATTTATTTATGTTATAGTTCACGCATGTTGTTTATACTCTAGGTTAGGGTTGGATTCTATATCGTTGGAGGTTCAGAGCAGCTTGAAGGTATGCTTTTGTTACATTTATGACGTTGATATTGTTTTTATTCTTTAAATTCTTTCACAGATTCCAATTGTTTTTGGTGGATTTGTAGGCTGGAATGGTTATCGAGGAAAAGCCTTTTCAGATTTGGGAACACACAAGCAACACCTGCATAGTAAGATGAGAAAAAGTAGGCTAAAGTCTCATGAAGAACAAAAAAGAAAGCAATGAAATTTAGATATTTGCCTTTTCAATTCTAAGTTGGGGTTTTCACTATCTTGCTCTTTTCTAGAAAGAATGATCTGACCTTTTTGGTAAACATACTGATGTAATATTAGCTTTATCTACATTCTGTATTTTAGATGCCTATGCTTTTGGGGTTGATAAGGTTGCAGCAGACTATCTTGAAAGGCATGATCATGATCTTATATACAGAGCTCGATCTTATTGTAACACCCATATTGTTCAAGCCAATTTAAAACTTTTAAAAACATTTCAAAACCATTAAATCATTACAAACTTGTGTAACACCGGATTCCTAGTACGATTTCTAGTTATGTATTTTTTTCTCATTTTGCCTTGGACTCGGCGAGTTGGAGGCACGGGATTTTGGCTAGGAGCGATTTTGGCACGGGATTTAAGTGAGGGACTCGACAAGTCGGGTCCCAGACTCGGCGAGTCCGTGCTGGACTAGTAAAATCCTAACCCGAGTGTTTGCACCCTATTTAAACATGCTAACTCGACCTCCCTTGTCCCTAACGCTTCCAGAGAGCTGTAGAGCGAAACCCTAGCCCCCATATTGTTCTTGTGAGTGATTTTTGGCTTTTGTGAAGGAAGTTTGGAGCTTATAAGAAGAAGGAGGAGGTTGAAGAGTGCAAGGAGGGGAAGTAGATCCGAAATCTACACTGTGAGAAGCTTCCATTCAGGTAGAAAAGTTCCTACGTTGATCACTAGTTCATTAGATCCCCTTTTTGTCCCTAATTGGTGGTTCTCAAGCCCTAAAACCTCAAACTCCATGTGTTTATGCTCTATGTTCTGAAAGGACTTCAGATATGGACCTTATGGACATATTAGAAGTGTAAAGTCTCTGTGGTTGAAGTGATTGAGGTCCCTATTAAGTGTATAACCTCATAAAGAGATTGGAATTGACTTTTGGAGCTTATAGGGCCATGCATGCACGTAAAGTTTTCAATGTTACGTGATAAGCATGCCCTAAGAGCTTAGATCTATGGTTTGGAACCGTTGCATGTCTCAGATTTGGTCTGTATGGGAGGAGGGTTGAAGGGACTCGGCAAGTCCCAAAGCGGAATCGGCGAGTTCTATGAAGATGGTCTTAGACTCGACGAGCTGGATGAACAACTCGACGAGTCCTATGAAGATTGTCTGGAACTCGACAAGTTGTTCTTCAAACTTGGCGAGTTATATGAACTGTTACTGAGTTAGGAGGGGTTTAAGTGTAAAAGGTCCAACCCTTCGTAGCTGCACGCGGAATTAGCAATTTAACGTGTAGCAATAGTCCCAGAAACCCAAATCCTTAAGATGGATGCTCTGGTGAGGATGTGGAAGCGAGTAGGAGATCTGCTCGTGGGACTCGACGAGTTGTTCTCGAACTCGGCGAGTCGGATTGCGAGTCGGTCTAATCGTACCAAGTAGTGAGTTAAGGGTGACTCAGTGAATGGGAAGAGGGACTTGATGAGTTAGTGTTGGGATAGTAGGAGAGGGACTTGGCAAGTCTGTGCCATGACTTGATGAGTCCAGTCAACTGGAAGTTGACTTTGACCAAGGAGTTGACCTTGGACCAAGAGTAGGTCAGTCATTTGACCTAAGGGTATTTATGAGTGACTAATCTATGTTTATGGATTTATAGCCGTAGGATTACCGGTGCAGCAGTCAGACGTCTAGCAAGCAGACTTCAACAGCTACTTTTTGAGGTGAGTTACCTTCCAGTAGCGGTGGGTCTACGACCACAATGTCGGCCCACCAGTAGGGATCGTATGTTAGATGTTTGTCTTTGTGATATTCATATATGTTGCTACTACCTGATATGTTATATGCTAGCGAGATAGGATATGTGATAGTGATAGAGTTCGGTTGTTAGGACCGAAAGGGTAGGTTAGGCACCCCAGATATGCCTAACAGTATGTTATGATGCCTAACAGTATGTTATGATATGTTTAGCTGCTAGCATGATATGTTATATGAGATAGAGGTAGTAGAAGGGGGAAAGGTCCCCGAGATTCGGTCGTTAGGACCGAAGGGTAGGTCGGACACCCCAAATATGTCTGACGATAGATTATGCTATGATATGTGTGATAGTAGTAGTAGGGGGTGAAATAGTCCCCGAGGTTCGGTTGTTAGGACCGCAGGGTAGTCAGCACCCCAGAATAACTCGACATTGGTAGGTCAGCGCCCCAGAATGGCTTGACACGGGTTGGTCGGCACCCCAGAATGGCCGTACGGGTAGGTCGGCACCCCAGAATGGTCGTACCAGGTAGGTTGGGCACCCCAGAAATGCCTGGCAGTATGTATGTGATATGATTGTATGGTATGTGGTACGATGGGGGAACTCACTAAGCTTTGTGCTTACAGTTTAAAATTTTGTTTTCAGGTACCTCTTCAGCGAAGGGGAAAGAGCTGGCGCGGTAGCGGCACATCATACACACACATTGGTTTTTTCACATTATGAGATGTTCTGGGATTGTACTCTGACATTATGATTATTTTCATGCTTTGGTTTCAGACACGAGATATGTTTTATGAATTGATATGTTCGGATGATGTTTTACTACTAAAGTTTTGTTAACCACTTAATTTAAAATGAAATTTTTGGCCTGTATTTTTGGGACGTTACAACTTGTTTTCAAAATGTATCATATCAGAGTTTTCCAAGAAACATAAACAAAACATGAGGAGCTGTACGATCACGCCTTCGCCTTGTCGCGATCCCCTGATGTACCTGAAACAATAAACAAAAACTGTAAGCCCGATAGCTTAGTGAGTTCCCCAAAAATACTGATACACTACACATAACACATTTACAATTAACAACATATACTGGGTACACAACTTTACAGACTGGATTACCCCTTGGGCCTACAGTGTGAGTCTGGATTGCCTTCCGGGCCCACAGCTCACATCTGGATTGCCATCGAGCCCACAGTACGAGTCTCCCTCAGCTTGTATCTAGAATGCTCCCGGGTTTGTTGATTACCGCACAGAGCAGTATCACCTCAACCCATCTCACATAATATGTCGACATATTACACAACTAATGCACATACAAATAATCACATGATACTACAGGTAGTCCTATAGATCTACTTAACTGGCATAGCAACTAACATGCAACACTAACTCATACTCAACATACTACCAACTGCTAGGAAATCATATCCAATGGGCCGACCTTGGTGCCTTAGACCCCTTAGTATAGTGAGGATAACTCACCTCGCAAGTAGTGTCGAAATACTGTAAATCTCTGACTGTTGTCCCACCGGGAATTCTAAACTATCACATAATCAATACTAAGTTAATACCCAAAATAACCTTCCTGACTAAGTGTCCACATCACTCATTAAGTCCATTTTCTTTATTGGGCCAAGGCCCAATTACCAAGTCCTTGACTTGAAAGTCTTATTGTCCCAATTTACTAAATTAGGCCTAACCCCATGATCCACTATCACTACCTCGACCAAAATATCCTATTTACAAAGTCCAGCAAAGGCCCAATTCCAATTAGTCCATAAAAAGCCCAATCCCGAAGCCTATTTGTCAATGGCCCAACAGAGGACGTACGTGGCGTGTATTCCTCTAGTACGCAGGGCGTACTCATCCAGATGTTGACCACCATCGGGGTGGTTGACCCAGTACGCTGGGCATACCGGATTTACGCTAGGCGTATTGGACAATTTGCCAAAACCTCATTAAGTGCTTAATGGCTTAAGCTCTTAAGGCTAAATTTCAGATCCAGAGACCTAACATGCCTAGGATCCATAAAGTCATGAACTTTATCACTTTGGACGTCCATAAAGTCCTTAATGCTTGGTCTTAATCCATTAAGACCATATTTTTCCATGCATGGGACACATTCAACTAATGAGACCTCATTTTTATCATTCAAGGTCCCTTTAAGAGTCTGGAAGGACAACTCTTTTCATCCAAATCACAACATGCACCACCTCATGGCTTTTGGGACAAGAAATGCTTTTAATAATGTAAAATGATGAGATTTATGCATATATGCATAAATTTTGGAACTTTATACCTTCTGGAGCTTCTTGAGAACAAGCTAACTTTAGATCTACAAGCTTGATCTTCTTCTTCAACACTTTGATGCAATGCCTTCCTTTCCGAAATCTCGGGATGTTACAGTTCTCCCTCACTTGACCTAGACTTCGCCCTCGAAGTCTGTTGCGGAAAATAGATCTGGTTAATGTTCCCACATCTCGGACTCAGGCTCCCACGTCCACTCGGATCCCCTACGATGCTCCAATTGTACCTTCACCAAAGGTATCTCCTTGTTCCGTAAAACTTTCATCTTCCTCTCCAGTATGGCCACAGGCCTCTCCACGTAATTCATGTGCTCATCAACCTGAATATCATCCAACAACACCAGTGCCTCTATATCCATAATGCACTTTCGCAACTACGAAACGTGGAAAGTGTTGTGGATCCGACTAAGCTCCTCTGGTAGCTCTAACCTGTATGCCACCTTGCCAACCCTGACAATGATCCTAAACGGCCCAATGTAACGGGGACCCAATTTCCCCCTCTTCCTGAAGCGGATTACACCCTTCCAAGGTGAGACCTTCAGGAGTACCATATCACCAACCTGGAACTCCAACTCAGATCGGCGTATGTCGGCGTAACTCTTCTGCAGACTCTGAGCGGTATGCGGTTGTTGCCTAATCTGCCGAATCTTCTCAGTAGTCTGCAAGACTACCTCCGTCCGTCCCATCACCCTGTGTCTGACCTCACCCCAACAAACCGGGTGTGACATCTCCGCCCATACAACAGCTCGAAAGACGGGGCGCCAATGCTGGAATGATAACTGTTGTTGTAGGCGAACTCTGCAAGGGGTAGGTGGGAATCCCAGCTTCCATCGAAGTCAATGACACACGCCCTAAACATATCCTCAAAGGTTTGAATGGTCCGCTCACTCTAACCGTTGGTCTGCCGATGAAAAGTTGTGCTAAAGTGCAGTCGCATGCCCAGTTCTGTTAAATAAGTTGTCTAAGTCCATAACTATATTTGGTATGTACTTGACCCGACCCGGCATGGTCCATTTGGGTTGCATGACATCATGCATTTGGATAGACTTAATGAGAGAAATAACACTTATGGTTTATTGATATATTATAAGTTCTAATATATTAATAGTATTATTTAATTAGTACTGATCAAGAATTAATTTGGAATTAATTAAGTGATCAAAAGATAACTAATTAAATATATGGGTTGATTATGTAAATCATCCATAACTTGTATAGTGGGCTAAAGGCTCCATGGATTGTCAAGTTGGGTTAAACCCATAGGATGCTCCATGGGAGTTACAAACCCATGGGTCATGGAAATGAAGAGTCATGTCACATTAGGGTTTACATGGTGTAACCCTAGATGTGACACACTATATAAGGAACATGATACTCACCAAAATTGACTACACTAAGAATAATAGAGGGCAAGTCGATTTTTACAAGTGATATACATACTCTAAAGTTATTCCAAAGCATTTGGTGTTGTGTGAAACATTTGAGGCATCACACTTCGGGTGCTAGGCTCTCAAGGTTTTCAAGGAATCAAATCAACTACAAGGTATGTAATTCTAGCCATCTTTTATGTTAAAAGTTCCCCATGTATGCTAGATAGGATTATGAACCTTGGAAATCATATTTTGCATGTATTTTAGACAAACATAGATCCAAGGTTTTCTAGGGTTGCATGTACACTTAGGGGTGTTAGAATACTCAAAGCCCATCAGTGGTATCAGAGACTAGGCTTGTTTGTTAATACTTGATGCAAAATAATGTAAAATTCGAATTTTTGAGATGTCTGCATAGGGGACTCGATGAGTCAATGGGGGGGGGGGGGGACTCGACGAGTCCAAGTGAAAATGCAACCAACTCGGCGAGTCAGTTTGTGCACTTGACGAGTTGGCCAGGCAGAGTGCAAAATTTCGATTTTTACTGCTGCAAATGGACTAGAAACATTACCCTAAACTATTTTGGTGTTGTAAAACTTGTTTTAGATGGTGTAATGGTTGTTCTAATCCGTTTACAATAGCTAATATCAAAATTACATGATTATATGTGTTCATATGTTCTTGAGATTTTGATATGGATATTCATGTTCTTATGAGTTTTTGATAGATCATATGAATTACTTGTTTAAATGCTTAATTCATGATCTTTATGTGTTTTAATGAATTCCATAACTTGTCCTCAAGTTATGGATAACCAAAAGTCTCTTTGTGTTAAAAACCATTAAAAGAACACATAAGTTACAAAAATGAAGAGTCTTCATTTTAATAAACAGGTTTTGTTAAGTTACAAAACTTGCCATCAAGTTTTGGCACATGTAAAGTCATCTAATAAACTTTAGTTCTAACCCCTATATTTTTAAAAGTTAAAAATCAACCCATATACTTTATACTATTATAAATTAATAATATATATATATATATATATATATATATATATATATATATATATATATATATGTATAAGAGCAAGTCGTCTTACCATTAGTAGGCCTCATTCATGAAGCCGGTCTATAAGAGGGTATAAGGTTGTTGCCTATAAAATGGCAGCTTAATGGGTGTCCTCTCTCACCCACCACTTCCTTGATCAGTGGAGGGTCGTTAGCCGAACGGGTAGGACAAAGACTTATAAATCTCATTAAAAGTATGATGAATATTATAAAGTAGCTAAATGTTTTATTGAATTCCCAGTCTTAGTTACTTTAGGAAAATGTGAATAAGGTGCTAATCCATGAAATTACACTTTACACTTTGATTAAGTCGTTAGTGGAGCGTGTGTGGTTAACCGACACACTAACCTGGACTTAACGTTTATTATAGGTCGGTGGAGCGCGTGTGGTTAACCGACACATCAATTGAGTGATAAACTTTAAGGGTACCAAGTGATTTGCATGGTTACTTCACACATCGTTTTGTGATCCTCGGTATCCCAGTCACAAAACTTGGAGGGCACACTTGATATTGAAACATGCCTTTGAAAAGTTCATTGAATCTCAAAAGAATCTAGGAATTTCTAAGAACCAATTAAAACCTAATAATTTATATTTCGGTTTTTGGTGGAAATTGGTGAATCGTCATTCACCTACCTTTCAAATATGTTATAGTTATGGATGATTATGTAAATCATCCATAGTTGTATAGTGGGCTAAAGGCTCCATGGATTATCAAGTTGGATTAAACCCATAGGATGCTCTATGGGAGTTACAAACTCATAAGTCATGGAAATGAAGAGTCATGTCACATTAGGGTTTACATGGTGTAACCCTAGATGTGACTCACTATATAAGGAACATGATACTCACCAAAATCGGCAACACTAAGAATAAGAGAGGGCAAGCCGATTTTTACAAGTGTTATACATACTCTAAAGTTATTCCAAAGCATTTGGTGTTGTGTGAAACATTTGAGGCATCACACTTGAGGTGCTAGGCTCTCAAGGTTTTCAAGGAATCAAATCAACTACAAAGTATGTAATTCTAGCCATATTTTATGTTAAAAGTTCCCAATGTATGCTAGATAGGATTATGAACCTTGTAAATCATATTTTGCATGTATTTTAGACAAACATAGATCCAAGGTTTTCTAGGGTTGCATGTACACTTAGGGGTGTTAGAATTCTCAAAGCCCATCAAGTTCCTCGTGGAGCTTCTACCAGAAACGGGAGGTAAGTCTAACATCCCGGTTGGAAACAATGGAGACCGGAACCCCATGGCGAGCGACGATCTCGCGAACATACACGTCGGCCAACTTCTCGGCCGACGAACTCTTCCGAATAGCCAAGAAATGGGCACTCTTGGTCAATCGATCCACAATGACCCATATAACATCAAACCCTTTCGCCGTGCGCGACAACTTTAAATGAAAGCCATCGTGATTTGTTCCCATTTCCACATGGGAATCTTTAGAGGCTGCAACATACCATGCGGCCTCTGATGCTCGGCCTTGATCATCCTACAGGTCAAGCACCTCTCGACATACCAAGTCATTTCTTGCTTCATACATGGCCACCAGTAACTCAAACTCAGGTCTCTGTACATCTTTGTGTCCCCCAAGTGAATAGATAAATGAGACTTATGTGCCTCCTCCATGATTGTTTGTCTGACCCCACCAGACATCGGAACCTATACCCGACCGCATCGGGTCAATAATCCTTGGCTATCCTGTACAAACCGGGTGCTCTCATCCCTGATCCTCTCCAGCTTTCAGTTCTCAGGTCGCATGCCCTCAACCTGAGCTTCCTTAATCAAACTCACCAGCGGAGAATCCACCACTATCCTCAATACATATCGCTGGGGTGGAAGACCCAGCTGACTTGCGGCTCAAGGTGTCCGCCACCACATTCACTTTACCGTGGTGGTAAAGGATTTTGCAATCGTAGTCCTTGACTACATCTGGCCACCTACGCTGTCTCATATTCAGGTTTGGCTGATCCATGATGTGTCTTAAGCTCTTGTGATCCGTGTATATGGTACAACGGACCCCATATAGATAATGTCTCCATATCTTAAGAGCGAACACCACCACTCCCAGCTCCAAATCATGCGTAGGGTATCTAGTCTCATGCGGTTTTAGCTATCGCGATGCCTAGGCTATCACTCGTCCTCTCTGCATGAGGACCGCCCCAAACCTGTGATGGATGCTTCACAGAACACTACAAAATCCTCAACTCCCTCCGGGAGAGTCAAAACTGGAGCCTCGCACAAACGCTGATGGAGGGTTTCAAATGCCCTCTACTGCTCAAGGCCCCACCAAAAATCCACCCCCTTCTTCGTCAGACGAGTGAGGGGTACTGCAATCTTGGAGAAATCCCGTATGAATCTCCGGTAGTACTCTGCTAATCCCAGAAAGCTCTTGATATCTGAAGGAGATTTCGGCACCTCCCACTGCATGACTGCCTCGATTTTGGCTGGGTCGACCAAAATCCCATCCTGATTAATGAGATGCCTGAGGAATTGCACCTCTTGTAACCAAAACTCACACTTCGAGAACTTGGCATACAACCGTTCTCGTCTCAGAACTCTCAACAACTTCCTGAGGTGCTCCTCGTTCTACTCTCGAGTCTTGGAATATACCAATATATTATCAATAAACACTATGACCGAGCAATCAAGCATCGGCCTGCAGACCCGATTCATCAGTTCCATGAATACTGTTGGCGCGTTGGTGAGCCCAAACGGCATCACCACAAACTCATAATGTCCATAACGAGTCCGAAACATGGTCTTCTCCACGTCTTCCTCTCTGACCTGGACCTGATGATACCCCGACCTCAAATCAATCTTGGAGAACCAAGATGAACCCTGCAACTGATCAAAGAGATCATCTATCCTCGGGAGTGGATAACGGTTCTTCACCGTCAACTTTTTCAATTCCCTATAATCAATGCACATCCGGTGCGAGCCGTCCTTCTTCCTAACAAAGAAGACCGGTGCTCCCCATTGAGAACTGCTAAGTTGAACGAACTACTTGCCCAATAGTTCCTGCAGCTGTAATGACAACTCCTGCATCTCAGGTGGCGCCAACCGATACAGTGCCTTGGCGATAGGAGCAACACCTGACACCAGGTCGATCCGGAACTCGATCTGGCTCTCCGGTGGTATCCCTGGAAACTCCTCTGGGAACACGTCAGGAAACTCTCTAACCACTGGAACCTTCTAAACTTGAGTCTGATCTCTGACTCGCGTATCCACCACATACGCTATGTCACACCCCGAACTGTCTGAAATAAACGGCGGAAACGTCTGGGGGCGGGTGACGTCATGCGTAGTATCATAACAATCGTATCATAGCAATCAAAGTACATACAACCATTACATTACAATATGAATATTTACATCTATTTGAAAACATGATTTGTATACATCAAAAGTAGCAAAAGACAAAGACAAGACTCCAAAAATGCTTTGTCTTCTCCAAAGGATGGCAAAGGTACCTGTCTATCGTTGTCCTGAGAATACAAGCGGTTTTGAAAACATATCAGCATAAAGCTGGTGAGTTCATAAGCATGTTTTTGTATTGAAAACTAGTCACTGAATTTGTACAAATGATTTCTTTTCATTATAAGTAAAATATCGTTGATATCGAAACATGGTCAATCACCAGCAAGTAAAATGTATTACATTTGAAAGCCCTAGCTATATCCAGTAAGTGAGGTGTGTTACATTTGAAAACCCTGGTTACCACCAGTTTGTGAGGTAGTTTTATTTCTTAAAATAAAACCAAAGGTTGCGTCCCTGGAATACCCTCCAGTGTAGTAAGTAGGTAGTTTTATTAATTAAAATAAAACTATTGAAGAAGGAAAATCCCGTAAACAAAGGTTAGTTTATACTTATTGTGAGTCGTATAACCATGCTATTATGACTGATGACCTCCTTGACGTTCTTCAGGCGTTGCATGATTACAAAATTTTTCACCCCATGCATGCCTGCCTAACTGTAGCTAATAGTTCAGGTGTGGGATTTTCGGTCCCGAATAGATCTATTCACAAATTTCACACTCTCCCTCCAGGAGATTCTGGTTATACTAAAGGTGAGGATTTACCAGTACCCCCAGGGGTACCATGAAGATAGGTCTCACAATCCTGTATTAACTAGTTTACATGTAGTTCGGTTGTTCTCGAGTTCGAAATCGTTTGTATACGGTGTAGAGTATAAATAATTATACGCAAAATAATTATTTCGTATGATACTCTTGTTATCTGTATATAGAGATGGATAAACTAAGTCTATCATAGTTTATATGTTCGACTGTATATGTGGTTTTAAATCTATAAAATTGATAATGAATTTCCCAAACTATACCTATTATAGTTTGAATGATATGTTATGTTCGTTTACTATCCTGAAAACTACGCAATTATATTTAGAAAACATCCCTTATGCTCCGCATAATACAAAAGGGAATAATTGTCTCTATGTTTTATAAAACATGTTGGATCGTATCAATTGCATCAGTTTTAAGTGGTGAAAACCTTTATGTTTGGCTTGTATCCCCATTGAAAACGTTTTAAAAACTATAAAAGCGTAGGGGTATGAACTCACTGTTTGACGTAGGATTTGAGCGTAAGATCGGTGTGGCTGCTGAGTGTCAACTGATGTTTCGTACGCAAGTGGATCCTATTAACATATGGTAACATATATATATATATATATATATATATATATGTGTGTGTGTGTGTGTGTGTGTATTAGATTTAGGGTATTTCATGACTAAACATGACGGGAAACCACCCTAAGGACCTGGAAATGCTCGAACTAAGTGTCTAAACCATATATGATTGAACGAGGGAGGTGTATGGCCACCCTTTGGGGGTGTACGACCATGGGTGGTATGATCCATGAGTGTATGACCATACAGTCATGATGGGGAGTGCTTTTGAGGTGTTTCCAAGGTCCTACAATCATCCAAGGAGTGGTTCTAGGCCCCATACTTAGTGGTTTTGCGAGTTTAAGGCCAAAAATGGACATCATAGTGGGTGTGCCGCCCTGAGGATGTGTGTGCGGTTGTACGAAGGGGTGTGCGGCTGTACAAAGGGATGTGCAGCCGTACACTCTCCATGTTTATGCCCAAGATGTCGATTTTGAGGTGCTTCAAGGCTAATACCAAGTCCAACTAGTAGATAGGGGCCAAACTCTCACTTTGGAGAGCCCTTTTTATGGTGTGTATGGTCACCTTGTGAAGGTGTGCGGCCGTACACCTTCAAAGGATGAAGAACATGATGAATTAAGGCTTAGATCAATAGGTATTACAAGTATAACAAGCTAGATGATGGAATACTCATGTTTTCGAAGCCTTTGGAGAGTCCTTTAGATGAAGATTCTAGAGAGAGAAAGTAGTAGTGGGCAGCCAAATGAAGAAAAGAGTGAAAGAGAGGGGGTCTCCTTATATTTATAGGGGTGGGTGACCCACCACCTCGGGTGTGCGGTTGAGGGGTGGGTGTGCAGTCGCACACCCATGTGTACGACCGTACACTCCTCCCAAGAGGATGTATGGCCCGGTTGTTGTACTATGACTTGGTATTACTCGACCTGGAACCCAAAATTTGATTGTACGAGGCTTAGAATGCTTTATCAAATCCTTAAACGGTGTTAAATGGTGACAGAATCGAGTTTAATATTGATATAATTGACCAATCGTACAAGTTAGAAGTTTCAGGTTGTCACACGCTAGGCAACCCACACAACCGTGCTGAATATACTGCTGAGCCCTGGCAGCTGAACAAAACCTTGATCCCACTCTGGTGCCCTTGCCATATACAATCAGTTCTCCCCCACTTGGTGTTCGAACTACCACCCCTTGACCCTCACAATCAATCATGGCACCGAACCGACTAAGCCAATCTATCCCCAAAATCACGCACACCTTCCCCATGGGGATCAGAATCAAATCTATCGGAAAGGACACTCCGAAAATCTCCAACTCGCATCCTCGGTAGACCAAAGAAGTAGAAACCTCATGTTAGTTGGCGATAGAGACTCGCAACGGACACTCTAGCTAGCCTAAAGGTACACTGAACTCCCTACTAAATGTCTGAGATACGAAAGACCGACTCACCCCCGAGTCAAATAAAACCAATGCAAGTAAGGAGTTCACTAAAAACGTACCTAATCACAGGTATAACAGATAAGCATAAAACATATATAATAAATGAGATAAAGGATAGAAACATACCAACAACCACATCCGGTGACGCCCCTGAGCCTTTGGAGGCTCTACCTTAACTAGCCTCCCATCCGCAATCCTCAATGTAGTCGGCGTGGGAACCCGTGCCGTCTTAGTGGAAAGCAATGGGCAGTTGGCCTTCAAGTGGCCAACTTGATCACAGTGATAACATATCCTCATACTCGGAACCGGGGCGGCCTGGCGACAATGCTTCGCATAATGCCCTTCTTTGCCACACCTGTGGCTAGAGGTGGCAATCATGTCATGTCGTCTCGGGTTCGTGTTGTGTCGAAACAGTAAACGGGTTGAAAGTACTTGACCTTAACCCGACCTATTTATTTTTGTGTTGAGTTCGTGTCGTGTTTCGGGTTAGGGCTATACCTTGAAATATGTTGTGTCATGTGAGGTTAAAAGATTGAGCATGTTGAAAGAGTAGGAGTTGGGTAGGCGGAAAGGAAAAACTAATAGTTTGGAGGCAGAATAGATGAAGTCATAGCAAGTTCAGATGACAAAATTAAAAGAGTGGGATTTGGGAAGGCGGATGACAAGGTCATGAGGATGTGAGAGTGGTGAAAGAGACTGGGTAGTTTGGGAGAGAATGGAAAAACTGAAATGAAGTCTTGATCTGGACAACTAAGTCATTTCAACATTGCAAAACAATTCAATTCGAAGGTTTTCTTTTACTTATGGTTTTGGTTTTGTATCTTTCTAGTTTATTTAAATAATTCAAAAAACTTGCATATAAATAAACGGGTCATTTTCGAGTCATATTCGAGTTGAAATTCTCAACCCTAACCTTACCCATTTAATTTTTGTGTCGTCTCGTGTCAACCCGTTTGTTTAAACGGGTTGAAATGTATTACCTAAACCCATTTATTTCGTTTCGGGTTCGTGTCGGGTTTCGTGTCGTGTTAATTTTTGCCACCTCTACCTGTGGCACCCACTACCAGCTCGACAAACCCCAGAATGACCCCTGCCGCACTTTCCACAAGTGCGGCTCTGCTGAACCCCGGTCCTAGAATCGGCAGTCTTAGACCACTTAGGCGCCGACTGCGACTGAGCTGAGGCCTGCCGCTGCTCCCTCAACTACAACTTAATCTCTAACTTACGCCGCCTAGCGGCCTCCTGTAACTCCAGAAGAGTATCACAT
The DNA here is from genome assembly GCF_051521515.1 of Lactuca serriola. Classification (NCBI taxonomy): domain Eukaryota; kingdom Viridiplantae; phylum Streptophyta; class Magnoliopsida; order Asterales; family Asteraceae; genus Lactuca; species Lactuca serriola. Next base: position 107,214,016 of record NC_136411.1, read on the forward strand.
CGTTGGGTAGACACAAACTGACAGATGTCAGTCTTGAGCATGCTCAGATAACGGGTCATCTGAGCCTACTCGGAAGCAAACTCTGGGCAGAACATCGCCCTCTCTGTGAACATGCGGGTGATCTCCCTCACCGACTCCCCATCCTGTCTCAAACTCAAAAACTCTTGTGACAAACGTTACCGCGCAACCCTTGGAATGTATTGGGCGTGGAACATATTCCTGAACTGCTCCCAAGTAACAACAACTCTCTGATCATCAGTGTACGACCCAGTCGTCAATCTCCACCAGTCCTTGGCCCCAGAATTTACCAGGTTCAGAGCACACCTGACCTTCTGGTCAGTAGGACACGAGCAGGTAAAGAAACACCCCTCCACATCTGAAACCCACCTCATAGCCTTGATGGGGTCCTGAGTCCCATCAAAAGTAGGGGGCTTCATGTTATCGAAGTCCCTATACTGGAAGCCCCGAGTGGCTCCTGCTCCTCCCTCTGCCGTTGTTATAGCCGATGCAACTACAACGACAACCGTCTCTGTAAGGGTTGCGTATCGCTTGTCGAAGTACTCGACCATGGCGGTCTTAATAGACCCAAACATCTTTGATAGCTATGCCCAGAACAAAGTGGCAACCTCATCATGCAGGATCTTTCGAATCTTGGCGTCTAACTCATCTGTACCCATCTGCACCACAGACTCAGGTGTTGCTGTCCCCTCCTAGCCTCCGTCTCCTGGTCCTGATCCTGAACCGGATCCAGTCACAAAGCGTCTCATCATCACCATTCTGAAACATACCAAAAGATATCATATAGTACACATAAATAACTGGGAACCAATTCCCGACTAAACCCTAGGGGTTGTGACTTCCTTGCTAAGCGTATGGGTCTTGTGATTTCAGTAGTACGGGTCCATACTACCTTCCACACCTACCCATATTTGTCTCAAGTATCACCACAACACCCTAACAATACACATGCACCTGGTGGTCGCTCAACCTCAACCCTAGAGGAAGGCTAACTATCTCACAACTAGCCTTCCGGCCTCACACAACCCACTCATCCATGAAACTTCCACCAACCATGCAACACTAGTGTATGCTAGCCATGAATAATGTTGGATGTTGAGTTAATAAACTCTTAGATCGATTAGATCTTCAACAGGTTAATCAGAAAAACAAACAAACAAGCACAGAAAACACAAGATGGAATCAAATGATGCTTAATGATTCAAATGTAGTCATGCCTCAACAGATCTCGATGAAGAACTTCCACTGTAGAGGCGAGCTAGGGTTTGTAGTACAATCAATGAGAATTATTATCAAAAACGCACTAACTAAGGATGCATGCATGCACCTTAAATACTAAACCCTAATGAAATAATCATGGTTGGACAACAAAATCTAAGGACCGAGCGCAAGACGCAACACTTCTAGACCCAACAATCTCCCCCTTTGCGTCAATTTGGGGCGAGACTTCACTTCGGTGGAGGTTGAGCAGTTCGCTTCACAGCCTTGAACAGTCTTGGAATAATGGTAAGAAGAGTCTGTCTAAAAGCCATATACCATCGAAGCATTTCAGAGAATAGTTTCTTGTCAGCTTCACTATTTTGATCACAACCATGAACAAGCTCCAAAATGTGCTCCAAGCAGGCAGTAGAGAATAGATGTTTGTCAGCCAAAGAAAATAGGCACCTCTGAACTTCAACTCTAAGAAACAAGACAGCGTGGGATAGTGGATCAATCTTTCCCTTCACCATCAGCTTAGTATCTCCTGCCTTCCCTAATGGCTTGATAGTGGGTCTCTTGTAAGTAGCAGCAGCAACCTCTTGATCCATCTTTGCCACTTCATGAATGTAACACACTAGCATACGCTTGATGTGATCAATGATTGGCTCATAATCATTTTCATTGGAGAGTAGAATGTTAATCAGGAGAATCCAATCATGTGGATTCAGATTGGGCAAGTCAGCAAGTGAAATTGTATGGACCGAACCTTTAGATCCTCGAGTCACCTTGAACTTGACATTAATGAACTTGCCAGCTACAGTAGGCTTCATCACCTTGATAGTTGTAATCTTTTTGTTACTCCAGGTTAGGTACTGAGGCTGAGAGAATTTATGATAATATTCCAGTAAGTCCTGATCAACCTTCGGGTCTGGAGAGGGAACTGCAACTGTAGGCTCAAAACAGTGAAGATGAAAGCCTTGCGAGTGATTGGCATATCAAATTGAGAATATTTAAAATTTTCGACATTGAAAGAGAGAACAGGCTCTAGCCAATGTGAACTTGGAGCTTTAATAACCTCCTTTCGAAGCCTTTCCAGCGTCCATAGAGGAAATTTCAATTTTCTCTGATTAAGCAACATATTTGCTTCTCTGTCCTCTTTCTCCTTGTTGAATGCTTCAGTAACCTTTTGGTTAATCTCTTGAGTAGAAGGCTTGGATTTGAAAATACTCATTATAGGGATCGTATCTTCAAAATCATCATCATCATTAGCAATCCCTTTACCCTTATCTTGCACACCCAAACCCAAAGCATCTTTCCCTTTCGGTTCGACAACCACTTTCGGCTTTTGAGGTTTCGGTGGTTGGGATGAGATCTTTGCTTGTTCTCCCCTTTGTTGTGGAGGGACAACGGACTCCGAAACACCCTCTATTCTGATTAAAATGTCAAGAGCAGGTCGTAGCTTCTCAGCTAAATGTCGTCTGACTAAAATGGTAAGAACCGGATTGTGGGCTTCAAGAAGATGGAGAAGAATGGAGCGAACATCTCCAACAGAGCTCTTTACCACAAACCGCTCCGAACGCAAATCATCAAGTTCCTTGTTCGCTTGATTAAGCTTCAAAATCTGGGTCTTTAGTTGAGTAGTCTTCAGAGCTATCTCAGCCATGATTTTGCTCTCCAAGGCGAGATCCGATTGAAGTAGATCCAGTCGTGCAAAGACGGACGCCTGATGTTGGACGTGATCAGTAGTGAGGTTCTTGCGAAACACCTCAAAGATTTCATTTTCCTTTTGAAGAGATTGAGTGAGGGTCTTAACCGAGGCATTAACCGTGTTAGCATTTTGCGTGGCAGCACCCTGTAAATACTCAAGAAAAATATTTGCATTAGAAATTAGTTTATCGACTTTTTCGGTCGCATCCGTGCAGACTTTCGTTGAAGCATCAATTGCAGAAGTGGCTTTGGAAATTGATGCATCATGTTCCTTAACCAATGTGGCCAACATGCCTGTAACAGTATATTCAGAAAGAGAACCCTGAGTAGAGGAGGAAGCCATAATTTTGTCTAGCTTCTCATTCAGCTCCTTGAGATGGCGTTTGGTGACAAGGGCATCTTCATCATCATCACTTTGCACCCTGTAAGGACTATAGTAGAATGTATCAAAATAAATATTCTCCCCACCAAGGACATTATTGGTTTCAGTGGATTGGGTAAGAGACGGAGGTTTGGTAGTAGCATGTGTTTCGGGTGCTGAAGTACGTACCCCCGTATCAGATACATTGGTTTTCACTCCAGTGGTGGTAGTGGTTGTAGCTTCTAAAAAGATGGGAGTGGGAATGGGAATGGTTGATAAGGGTTGAGATGTAACGATAGGGGAAATAGGGGGGGGGGGGAGGAAGGAAACAGGAACGGAAACAAGTGGAGGAGAAGGTGCTTGAGAAGGAACAGTTACCTATGGTGTAGGCGAACGTGGTGGGGTGCCACCACGAACCACTTCTTCATCATCTGAGCTTTCGGTCTCAGATTCACTTGAAAGTTAGGGTTGATGACCAGAAGGTACATACTCAGAGTCTAAGTCGCTTGAAGATTGAATAATAAGCTTTCTAGCAGGTTTCTTGGTCTTCTTCTGCTTGGGCTGTGAAGGAGTAGCCTTCTCTGCCTTTCGCTTCTTTGGAGATTGAACTTTTGAGACTCTACCTCCTTTTTCTCCCTTTTTGGCTTCTTGCTTCTTGCCCCATTTTGCAGGTTTGTCTGCTTCTTCAATAGACTTTACATTTCTGGGGTTAGTTCCTTTGGACCAAAAGAGGGAAGTTTCTTGTACTCCTGAATGAGCTTGCTTGCAGGAGACACACACGTATACATTGACTATGGGATGGAGCCAACGAAGTGAAATTTGGAGGGATGAGTAACAATGATGTTTGTTGTATGAAATGTAGCAATAGAGGAAAGAAGAGAATCTACCATAATAGGAACATGAAAACGATCCATTATGGATTGAGTGATGATGGTCCAAAACCTGTCACATGAAATTTCAGCATGGCGTGAAGCTGATGATAAACTTTGGATGATCTGAAGCCATAGAACCAAACCATAATCAAGATTGATTCCATGGTACAACCCATAAAGCAAAGTCATGAAAGACTTGCTGGCACCATCTGATCCTGCACTCCTCTCTGAAAGCCCTTTGAATTGGAGAGTGAATAATCCATTCCATTGAGGAGGAAGAGATGATTTCTTGAACCTTGTCACAGTGGTTAGGGTTTCAGTATACCTCATATTGTAAAACATCATGAAAAGCTGACCGGTGGAGATTGAATCAGGATTCACCATCGATTCATCATATGTGAGCCCTAGCAATGAGCAAAATCTGTTCTTGGAGATAGAGGCCTTCTAGTTGAGGATATCAAATTAAATATTGTCTGCACCCTTGTCGTAAGTAGCAGTGGAGTACAGTTGTGAGAGACATGACATTGGAACAACTTCCACCGTCGATAAATCCTTGATGAGTGGCGAATATTTGAGACATTCAACCACTTGATACATGTAAGTATCGTAGAGGAATGGTGAGAGGTCGATCAGCAAGTTCTCGTTTAGCTTGATAGTGAGAAGAGTGGAGCGTGTAGAAGTTTCTTGAACATACGAAGACTCTGCAATTATTGTAGCTTGAGGAAGACGAAGATGAATATAGAGAATTGAATCGCTAGAAATCGCCTTTTTGCTTGAGAGAGAAGAAGTGTGGTAAAGATCAAGATGAAGGTACCAAAAACCCTTATATACGATTTTGTGGAGAGAGAAAAAAGTCAAGGGTAATGATTCCTTTAATTTAGGAAACATCGCCTAAAAAGGCGTGATTAGACAACTGGAAATGTCATTCCTTCAAATTCCAATCGATTAAGCTTCCTGCTGACTCATCTCTTCAATTTTCTAATATAAGCATTATCTCCATAAACCAAAGGCTTATTGCAAATGTCATTCCTTCGCTTGAAAATAACTGCAATACATCGTTAGGAATCGAAACTATATATTTATGAATAGCTTGTGAACAATCGAACTAGACTTTTGGAAAATCCAAGATTTCCGTGCAAGAGAGTGTCAAAGATAAGGAAATAAATCAAACTATTTGAGGGATTTTGTGATGTCATAAAATACATAAAGCAGTAGATCCCGGGCACGAATCGCTTTCTTCAAAATCTAAATAGACTTCAAAGTGCTTGTATGGATTCCTGTTGAATTACGATCAAGTACTTGCTAAGAAGCATTGGAAGGCATCTTTTATATGTAAGGATTTTGGGTGGCTTTCGCTTCAATCCAGGTTTCGTTACTTGACATAAGACCAAAAGAGGAACGAAGTACTTGTGAGACCAACGTGGTCTGTTAAACAAGTAGGATTGGTACATTTTCAGTGACTTGTTGATAATAGGTAGTAAGAAATCTGAACGAAAAATTAAAACTGGACCCTTTGGGAAGAAAAGTCTTGGTGATAGACATTTTCATAAGGATCTCTCACAAGAATAGGAGATTTCAAGGTACATCCACAAAAGTGGTTTCGTTAATTCAAGGTGAAATCTAGAACATTGATATGTTCACCGTTAATGCATTATAGGTGTTGAATTTTGGGTTTCACTTAGCACGTAGTAACACGAAACCGAGATCATAAACACAAAAGTTGTGTAACCATAAACCTCAGTGGTAGAGCTAAGAGTCTCAAGGGTTACAATTATGAAATGAATGATTTATGGAGAATAAGATTAAGGGAGATAAAGAACGAATGTACCTCTGCTATAAAATAGGACGAAGCAGAAAAAATCTTAACTCATGTTAGAGTAGAGTTAGGTAGCTCATGATAAGAGTGAATTTGTCAGCCTAATTGGGAAGACATGATTGGTATTTATCAAGTCATTAAGGCTTCACTCAAAATCGTTAGAGGCTTGGGTCAACATACAACAACATGCTTCTAGGGACACTTAGCTAAATATAAAGATAAAGAATTATACCTGTCCCAGCTCCATCATTAAGAAAGTTCCTTATACATTGATTCGATAAAGACTGAATAATTTAAAATAAAGAAAACTTTTTTTGAATTATGGTTTGCATTTTATGAAGAGAAATAAAAACAGAAATGAAAAATATTTTTGGATTTTAAAATATCTTCTAAAAAAACAAAAATAAAAACAAAAATTTTGGATTTTATGAAAATAAAAGGAAAAACATACAATAAATTATAAGAAAAGAGTGTACACATGCTATACAACTGAAACCGTCACTTGAAAATAAAGAAGCGAACCGAGTCCAATAAGACGAACCCGAAATAGACGAGCGTTCGGTTCATTTTGGTTCCCAAAAGAACCGAACTCGAAATGGACCGAGTGTTCGCTCTATTTCGCTTCCAACTTTTATTGAGGCGAAAGTGACTTTGGTACAGATTCAGCTTCCATCATTCCTAAGCCTTGTAGGATTTTATTAAAGTTGGCTTCAGGCAAGCGGCTTTAGTAAAGATGTCAGCCAATTGATCAGTGGTTCTCACAAAATGAATTTCTACATTACCGTCTTCCACATGATCTTTGATGAAGTGATACCTCAGTGCTATGTGTTTCGTCTTCGAGTGTTGCACTGGGTTATGACAAATCCTAATTGCACTCTCTGAGTCACAATATAGTGGGATTTTCTTCATGTTTAGGCCATAGTCTCTAAATTGACTTTGTATCCAAATGACATGAGATGTGCACGATGCTGCAACTATGTATTCAGCTTTGGCAGTTGAGAGTGAGACACAAGTTTGCTTCTTTGACTGCCAGCTAACTAGTTTACCATCTAGAAATTGGCATCCTCCAGTGGTACTCTTTCGGTCCAGTCCATATCCTCCAAGATCAGCATCTGAGAATGCTTGGACAAAGAACCCTGACTTGGTTGGGTACCATAGGCCGAGTGAAGAGGTTCGCTTCAGGTATCAAAAGATATTTTTCACAGCTAGTAGGTGAGGTTCACATGGATTGGCTTGAAACCTGGCACAATAGTAAACAGTAAACATTATGTTTGGTCGACTTGTTGTTAGATACATTAGCGATCCTATCATTTGACGATAAAGGGTCATGTCAGCAACCGGTTTGTCTAGAGAAGGTGTTAACTTTGTGCCAAACGCCATAGGAACCTTCACTTTTGAATCTCCCAACATTCCAAACTTGGCAAGCAAGGTCTTTGTGTAAGCCTCTTGATTGATGAAAATGCCTTCAGGTCCCTGTCTAATATTCAAGACAAGGAAAAATTAATCGGACCCATTGAGCTCATTTCAAATTTAGTCTCCATCAACTTCCTAAATTTAGCAATTAAGCTAGGATTTGTGGAGCCGAAGATGATATCAGCTACGTAAATTTGAACTATCATAAGGTGGTCACCCTCTTTCTTTCAAAAGAAGGTTGGGTCAACCGAACCTTGTTTAAACTTGGACATTTTAAGAAATCTAGTTAGAGTTTCATACCATGCCCTCGGTGCTTGCTTGAGACCATAGACTGCCTTGTCCAGAATGTAGTAGTGACTTGGATACTTCTCGTTCATGAAACTCGGTGGTTGCTCTACATATATCGTCTCTTCCAGTTCTCCATTTAAGAAGGCACACTTCATATCCATTTTGTATACTTCAAAGCTCTTGTGTGCAGCATAGGCAAGAAAAATACGAACTGACTCCAGTCTTGCTACGGGAGCGAAGGTCTCTTCGTAATCAATGCTTTTTTCTTGACAATAACCTTTCACAACCAATCTTTCCTTGTTGCGAATTATGTTTCCTTCCTTATCCATCTTGTTCCTGAAAACCCAATTAAGTCCAATCATAGAAGCATCCTTTGGTGTTGGAATCAGTCTCCACACTTTGTTTCACTCGAACTCATTGAGTTCGTCCTGCATGGCATGTACCCAATCAGAATGATCGAGTGCAGTGTTGATCGTCTTCGGTTTAAATCTGGTGATGAACGAATTAAACATGCTAAATTCCACTTTAGAGAATAGTGCAGATTGTTTCGCTTTCAGTTGAGAACGTGTGAGAACTTTTTCTGATGGTTTACCAATAATTTGTGTCTGAGGATGATCTTTGGTCCATTTAGTGAGTAGTGGGTAATTAGGATCATAAGAGGGATCCAGTTCAACATCCACTTCTTCTTTGAGTTCTGATTGAATATCATCATCGTTTAAATTTGCACTCTCCCCCTCGAACGATGATACTTCCTCCGGTTCAGGCTCATAATTCTTTACCTGAACTTGGCTATCGGTTGGTGTTGATGACAATGGACTCTCCTCCTGGAATGATGAATCTTGGTTATTTGGAGGAGACAGACCCTCCCCCTGAACATAAGAACTATCTCTGGAAGGTTCGCTTGAGTTAGACTGTTCGGTTGCTTGTGGTTGTTCATCTGCCAATTTCTTTGCAACGTCATCGATTATCTTATTCAGGTTCTCTACCTTATTATCTGCAGCTTTTGATTAAGAATGAATAGCCTTTTCTGGTTCATAGAACAGCTGTATGTATTGCTCAAATAGGTTTGATATTGGTATCGTAGCCTGACCAGATTTAGGAAAAATCTCCTCCGCAGAACCTTCGGTTGTCTTTAGTTTCTTAATGTAGTTATCATCAAAGGTGACATAGTAAGTCTCTTCGATTTTATTTGAATGCTTGTTCAAGACTCGATATGCTTTGGAGTTTAATGAGTAACCCATAAAGATTCCTTCATCTGCTTTGATGTCAAACTTGTTTCGGTGCTCTTTTGAATTAAAGATGAAACATCTAGAACCGAACACATGGAAAAACTTTACATTAGGCTTTTGGTTGTTCAAGATCTCATATGGAGTGATGGAAAAATCTTTGTTGAGATAGGATCTATTCTATGTGTTGCAAGCAGCAGCAATGACATCTGCCCAGAAATACAAAGGTAGAGAAGTGAAGTTGAGCATAGTTCAGGTTGCTTCACATAGAGATCAGTTTTGCCTTTCAACAATTCCATTTTGTTGTGGAGTATACGGAGCCAAGAAGTTGTGAGTTGTCCCCTTTCTGCAAGAAAATCTTCAAATTCTTTGTTCTTGAACTCCAACCCATTGTCGCTTCTGATGTTTCGAACTACCTTTTGCAGTTGAACTTCTATGTGCTTGATAAAGAGTCTAAGCTTCAGAGTAGCCTCTGATTTCTGCCTTAAAAAGAACACCCAGGTAAATCGAGAGAAATCATCCACCATAACGAGTATATACCTGTTACCACCAATACTCTCGATTGAAGATGGACCACATAGATCAACGTGAAGTAATTCTAGTGGTTCAATAATTTTTGTATTGAATCGAGTAGGGTGACTTTGTCGACTTTGTTTTCCCATTTTACAAGTAGCACACAAGTGTTCTTTATCAAACTTGAGAACTGGAAGACCTCGAACATGATCCCCAAGCACTAGTTTGTTGATTTTTTTGAAGTTGAGATGGGAGAGTCTTCGGTGCCAAAGCCAACTTTTGTCTGAGTGAGCCTTTGTAAGCTAGCAGACTGCTGGTTTTCCTCGTATGGGATTGAGATTCAAGGGGTACATCTCTCATTTTCGATTCGATTTCAGAAAAATATTGTTTGTCTTCTTTTCAATAATCTCTGATCCATCATCATCGAATGAAACCTTTAACTCGATACCGACCACCAGTTGAGAAACACTGATGAGGTTGTGTTGTAGACCTTCAATGTACGCCACTTTTTGTATTGAGAAATCACCACTGGTAATCATGCCATAGCCTTTGATTGTGCCAAAAGAATTATTACCATACTTGACACATCCACCATCTTAAAGGGACTGAAATTTCCTCAGCTCCTCCTTTCTTCCTGTCATGTGACGCGAGCAGCCACTATCTATGTACTATTCATCATCAAACTGCTCGTCACGCATAACCTACAAAATTTAAGCAGATTTCGGAACCCAAAGTTTCTTGGGTCCTTGTGAGCCTTTTACATAACAGGGAAATGTAAGAGAAACATCGACTAGAAAGGTTCTTTTTATTAGTGTTGTTTCATCTTTTCTTTTTATGATGAAAACTTTGATTTTATTAGATTTGAGTATTTTAGGTTCGGTTTTTGATTTGAAATTAGCAATCTTCCAGTTCTCCTTTTTAGGTTCAAACGCCGTCTTCTTTTCATCTCTTGGAAAGAGCTTTTCTTTTCCCTTTTGATCATTCTGTGAGTGAGAGCGAGAGTGAGAAAGATGAGACTTGGGAGCAATATTAAGCTTTCGATCAATGCCCTTACTTTTTTTAGGGCCAAAACTACCTTCCCTTCGGTTCCTCTCTATAGTTGATTTAGGACCAAAACCATCTTTTCGGTTTCTCATAACTTGATGTCCGAAACTTCTTTTCCGGTTATTGTCCATCTGATGACTGAAACTTCTCTTTTGGTTGCTATGCCTTTGTGGGCCGCAACTCTATTTTCAGTTATCTTAGTTTTGAGGACCGAAACTCCTCTTTCGGTTGTCTTAACTTTGAGGACCGAAACTCATCTTTTGGTTAACTTGATTTTGAGGAGTATGAGAAGCTGAGTTTACTTTTATTCCTTCTTTTGACTTAGAAGCCTTTTCATAGCGAACGTAACTAGGATTTTGAGATCGCCAAAACTGCTTCTTTTCAGTGAGATTCTTCTTGTATCACAAATTTTGTTGATGCTTTCTCTCTGACACTTGTTTTGGAGTTTTATGGATGTTGGCCTTTCGCTTTGGTACTTGAGCATAACTTTTGCTCTTTAGAGAAGAGGTTTCGCTTGACATCCTGACTAGTTCGCCTGAGTCAATTTTAGTACCACTTGTGCTTGGCACATCAAATCGTGTAGGATCATTAAATGGTTCTGCCACATACCTACCTTTCACTCTCCATGATGTTTTCTGAGATAGACCTTCTGTTTCATCGACATTATCTATCGGTGCTGACCAGAAAAACTCATCGCAGCCATCAGCATTATCTTCTTCTACTAATGTCGTTAGTTCGGTTGTCTGTTGCTGTGTAACTTCTTGAACTGTGTAAACTTGATTTGGAGTTGTTTGGACCTTTTGATACACAATAGCCTTCGCCTTGAGAACTTTAGTCTTGTCTTTTGATGAGTGAGCGAACTCAACAGAGTTTTCAGAAATAAGATTTTTATTGGTTTCGGGTTCGCTCTTGTCAAATTCAGAACAATCCACCTCATCTTCTACAGGTATCATACTCATATCATCATCCTCATTGAATTCAGAAGTGTTTTCAATATCAAATTTGTTTTTTGAATTCTACTTGGCATTTAAAGAGTCAAATTTATGTACAGTTCCGGTTTTGATTTTTAATTTGTCATTCTCATCCAACAAATTTTTGAGCATGTCCTTATGGTATTTTGACTTTATGAAGGACTCTATTTTGTCAAGACCAATTTCGTAAGAGGGAGAGATATCATCAGAAGAAATAACGTTTTCACAGTTGTTTGCATCGGCATCGATTTCATCCTCCTTGAACTCAAGGAAGGGTAAAATCATACGATGTATCTTCTTTCCTATATCACAATTAAGATGCAATTGAGTAATATTGGAATATAATCTTTTAGCAATCAAACAAAAAACATTCTGTTGTTTCAAAAGATTTAAATTATCTCTTTGCAAATAAATTGTTTCATCCCTAGACCTAATCAACTCCTTCTCCTTTTGCTCTATCCACATACGCCTCTCCTCACTCTTCGATGGCACCCTGCTGATTTGATCAGTTAGGTTAAAGTTTGTGACGCGTGTTTGAGTTAAACTACCACTTATACTAGAAAATTTGGATTTTAATCCATCTAGTTCTTTTCATAGTTTATGATGGGGATAATTAAAGAAACAAGAATAGATTGTACCTTCTTAATCAACTCATCGCATTCATTGATCTGCACACTGACAAGTTTCGCTGCAAAACACCTGTCTTCTCGCTATTTCGCTTCGTCTCGTCCCCCATCAGTGGTATAACCTCTCATTTGTGACACCTCAGAAGTCACCATCAGACACTATCCAACATCGTTTTCTTCTTTCACCAACAAATCCCTGCCATGAGTGGGCTTCCTCACTTCTTCATCTTTAGAATCAGTCGACCAAACTTCAACACCACCAAATTCTACGTCAACAGTATTTCCCTACACAATTAAAGCATTCATAGTGTTATGAGATCCAACTTTCTTCTTCTTGATTTCCTCCAATCGTCGTAAGAGGTTCGCTTCCTCGTCATCATCGTCATTCTTTTCAGACTTCTTTCTCAACATGCAATCTTTGGCAAAGTGATTTTTGCCTCCTTAATAGTGACAGTTAAAGCCTGAGTCACCACCAAGTTTTGTTTCCTTTTTTGGTTCTTCAGACTGAGGAACACTTTTTGGTTCCTCCTTCACCTTCTCAGCACTGTAACTTCCCTGCCAGTTTCGGTTCTTGTTGGGTGGTAATCTTCTTTTGATGAACTTCTTGGGATTGGATACCATTAAAGCAAAATCTTCACTTGTTAGATCATACTCAGAAAGATCTAAATCTTCTTCTTCTTTAGAAACATTCTTTCCTTTGGAGATTAGAGCTAATGACCCCATGCTAGAAACCACGTTCGTTTCTTTAGTCACTGCACTTTCATGTGACTTTAGTATTCCCACTAGCTTTGCCAGAGAATAAGCCTTGAATGGTTCGTGTGCCTTCACAGTGGACACCACAGCCATCCATTATGGTCTAAGGCCATTCATAAATGTGACCTTTTGTTCAATGACTTTCCTTTCTATCTCATGCTTTATCATCTTACTAAGGAGATGATTAAAGTGATTGAAAGCTTGAATAAGCTTCTCTTCAGGCTTCTACTTGAAGTCACCAAATTCTGAGAGCAATAAAGTTTGGATGGAATGCTCAAGATCTTCATCTATAAAATATATTTCCTTTAACCTGTCCCATATCTCCTTCGCTGTTGTGCATGAACTCACCAATCGAAACGTGTCCGATTGTAAAGCAAAACTAATCATACTTAAAGCTTTGATGTTGCACTGAAATTTCTCTTTCTCATCTTGGGGTATGTCTTTCACATCATTAACAAGTTAATTATTCTCCTTTTGAGTTTTGGCAATTCTTGAAGTGCTTGAATGGCGAATGGACCAACTGTTATCACCTCCCAGATCAAGCATCTATTGTCTTCTGAACTAATCACATAGTCTTCAAAGTGATGCGTACAGACCTCATAATCTTGAGTGTACAGTATGGGAATTCTCGTTGTCGATGCTATGCTGTTGGAGATATTAATTGGGTTTGACTGGGAATCATCCATGGACACTACGATGTTTGTTTAAAAACCTGCTTAAGATCAGACTTGTAAATAACGTTAGGGTAAGATCGATTATTAAAGAACTACATCAATAGAGAATGACGACTCTAACAATATCAATCAAAGCGTAAAAACCCTAAGATCTTCTTCAACAGAAGAGATGTGTGTGGATTACACAATCTCCTGCTCTGATACCAATTATTGAGTTAATAATCTCTTAGATCAATTAGATCTTCAACAGGTTAATCATAAAAACAAACAAACTAGCACAAAAAACACAAGATGGAATCAAATAATGCTTAATGATTCAAATGTAGTCATGCCTCAGCAGAGCTCGATGAAGAACTTCCACTGTAGAGGCGAGCTAGGGTTTGTAGTACAATCAATGAGAATTATTATCAAAAGCGCACTAACTAAGGATGCATGCATGCACCTTAAATACTAAACCCTAATGAAATAATCACGTTTGGACAGGCCCAAACCGGATAACAAAACTGGGCTAAGGACCGAGCCCAAGACGCAACACTTCTAGACCAAACATTGGACCCTATAGACTTTCGAATATCTGATCCTACCCTAAGTCCCTAATCGACAAGAACAAAACATAAGTCCAAATCAAGCATTCTCAGGCTATAAGATCTTAATTATGTACAACCGTGATACATACACAAGTAACTAAAGTAATGATGTCAATCTCATATAAGGAAACCTAAGGCTAGTAGGCATCATGTAATCAGGAAATTCTGTCATGCAATTCCTGAAGATCCCTAGCCTAGTACTAGAATTATGTTCTAACATATCAGATAATCAAATAACTGCATGGTATTTTGAGGTTTACTTACTGGCTCCGGCTGATCGTACACCCTGCATCCTCCTTTACTTATTTTGAAAACCATTTAAAACCATTTTGAAAATCTTTCCTCGATTTGAGACTGGATTCACACGAATGTTCCTCTAATTCACTCAAACCAAGGCTCTGATACCAAGTTGTAACACCCATATTATTCAAGCCAATTTAAAACTTTTAAAAACATTTCAAAACCATTAAATAATTACAAACTTGTTTTCAAAATGTATCATATCAGAGTTTTCCCAGAAACATAAACAAAACATGAGGAGTTGTACGATCACGCCTTTGCCTTGTCGCGATCCCTTGATGTACCTGGAACAATAAACAAAAACTGTAAGCTCGATAGCTTAGTGAGATCCCCCAAAATACCGATACACTACACATAACACATATACAAATAACAACATATATTGGGTCCACAAATTTACAGACTGGATTACCCCTTGGGCCCACAATGTGAGTCTGGATTGCCTTCCGGGCCCACAACTCACATCTGGATTGCCACCGAGCCCACAGTACGAGTCTCTCTCAACATGCACCATCTCATGGCTTTTAGGACAACAAATGCTTCTAATAAAGTAAAATGATGAGATCTATGCATATATGCATAAAGTTTGGAACTTTATACCTTCTGGAGCTTCTTGAGCACAAGCTAACTTCAGATCTACAAGCTTGATCTTCTTCTCCAACTCTTTGATTCAATGCCTTCCTTTGCGAAATCTCGAGATGTTACACTTATATACAGAGCTCAGTCGGTATACATAACAAGTATGCATGATTTATATTCAACATTTGATGATTTTGATATCAATATTGGTATTTTCGACTAAATTTATATTCCCTATTTGTTTTTTCTGAATTGGCAATTTTTGATATTACACCTTTGTCGTTGAATTAACTGTACATAGTAGTGATTCAACCATTTACCTTCCATTTTTTTTTTTGTAATGATCAGTTTCTCTTTGATTTAACTTCCACTTTGAATGCTTTTAATGCTGCAATAATCTATTTTTTTTACATATGGGATTAAAGTAAGCTGCTAATGATCGCAAGGTCAAGGCGAATCCCATCGATGTTGCTGCTGATGATGTTTCTCCCTTATCGCCCGATGTGATGGTTCTTGATGTTAGTGTAACAAAATTTCTCCCAAATTACTTTTGTAACGTCAATCGGGGGAAAACGAAATCCTGTTCGTGTCGTTAACTTCAACCTTCATCGCCACTTTAGAGCCACCACCACCATCGCCGCAGCTGCCTACATCTTGATTCATCTCCAACCTACTTCTCCACGTTACTCTTGCTCTAAATAATTTAACAAGGTGCCACAAGGTTTCCCCTCTTAACTTTTCTTCTTTAGCTAATTTCATCAACAACTATGAGGCTAATTGATTGTATAAATGTTTTTTTCTTGATAGACCTTCCAGGGTTAACATATATTTTCCTATAAAATCACCAATTCCAGGAACAATTCTTCTGCTTCAACCAACGCTCAAAAACCACCCCCGAAACCCAACAACAAGGTAACACCAGCTAATCCGTAACCCTAGCACACTAATTATTCTGCTTCTTCCACTCATCGTTTATGGCATGGACTACCAGGGTATCTAATCCTGTTACAATATGGGACTCTTGAATTGAAAACCAGTCCAATAGGAACAATTCTTCTTCATGTAAAATCGACTATTCATTTCATGCTTCCTATCTAATTATTTACTTATAGACGAATCATATCGATTCAACTTTAATAGTTTATTTCGACTTACAGTTTGTACATATAGTATTACAGGTGGGAATTTGAGAAGGAATACAAGGAACGTTTTCCTAACAACAAATCACTGGAATTAGACTTAAAGGTATGACTTACATATATTTTGGATCTGACTGTATTCAATGTAATGTATTTTGAAACGAAATTGTATAACTAAACGTAGTTTGTTACACATATTGGAATAGAAGGTAGAGTTAACTGGGTGAGCATTTCCGACTTTGTAAGATCTCTTCATGAAATTTAAATATATAATCACCATAAAACTTCCATCCCCTTTATTTTCAAACATATATAGCAGTTGTGTAATGTTTTTGAGTATATTAATTATCTTTGTACATAGGATAAAGCTCCTTATTATGAGAGGGCAGCAGTCAAGAAAGTGGAGTATGATGGACTTATGGAGAAGAAAGGACACTATGAAATCACCATGACAGGTCTGATCTACCATTGACTTTGTTGTAGAATAACAATCATAACCTTTTGTTGTTTCGTGACTATTTCAACTTCCATCATAATAAGATTCACATGTAAAGACTTTGTTGGATGTATAAATCATGGCTCTAATGGGATTATTATTATTAATCCATTTTTTGTGTGTTATTAATTTTGTTTTTGTTGGATTTATGAAATAGGGCAAGATAAAATGTTCTCTAAAGCTTCACAATCTGTGAGAAGTTGAAGCAAGATGAATTCATGTTACAAGGCATGTATCTGGGAAAGCTTTATTCTTTTTTACTTTCTCTATAAATTCGATTTTTATGTTTATTTATACTCATTTTTCATAATTCCAGTGTCATAAAGATGTATTTGATGCGCTTGAAGTTGTTGTGTGGATCAACTATATTTTGCTTACATGATTTTATCGTATGCTTAAAATGCAACTTTAATTTCCATTTGATTTGTTATCAAACTGAATCTCTTAATCGAAAAATACTCCAAATAACAAATCGAATTAATCGATATTTGTTGTTAAGAGGAAAAAGAACAACATCTAAACCAAACCATATCCACCATTTTCCGTTGCCTCCACTTTTTCCGAGGAATTGTTTTTGGTTTTTTATTACAACAATGAACTTTTTGTATTTTTTAATATCTTTTAGATCATTGTTTTTTCCATCACTTACCTTATTTAGTTAAAATTATATGTTTTATGCTTTATAAAAGCAAGTGTAAGTTACGTTATGCGTCATTGTTTTATTAAATTCTATTTCTATCGATAACAAGCACGAAGTGGCCAAAATGATCAGAGCTGTCTAAGTCCATCATCGCAAAGCAGGGCTCCTCATCTAGTTAGTAAGTTATGAAGATTTACAACTCACTCATTGAAATACATTGAGTTTTAACTTCATATGAACACTACAAACTAGGGATGAGCATCGCAACAGGGTACCCACTTTCGGAATCGAAACTGCCTTAGAATTGCCGGTTCCGGAACCGGAACTACCTTAAGCGGTTCTGGTTTAAGCGGTTCTGGTTCCGGTTCCTAAAGTTATGGAATCGCTTTAAGTGGTTCCGGTTCTCATTTTTTAGGAACCGCTACCCAGTGGAACCGGTTTATATATATATATATATATATATATATATATATAGAGAGAGAGAGAGAGAGAGAGAGAGAGAGAGCTAGGTTCAAATGTGGACGAACATCTATTGTGCGGACGTGTGGACAGTGCTATTCTGTGAGAATGACAAAAAAATCTATGTTGTTTGATAATATTAATACGTTCAGTCTTACATAACTATTGTCATTATCACATATTCTCACTAATTAAATCATCTATAAGGTTATTATAGACTTTTTATTATTATTCTCATTATGTCAGAATGTTTATTGAGTCATATTCTGTCATAATGAAAATGAGTGAAAAATGATTTGTGAGAACAAAAATGAATAAGAATTAGTAAGAATGCATGAAAATGACGATATTTTTGTAATGTTGAACCTGTTCGCATTACTAAACAACTTATTCTCTTAGTAATTCTCATAGAATCGCACTGTCCACACGTCTGCACAATAATTGTCTATCCACATTATAACCTAGCCCTATACACAAACACGCACACACACATTTTTTTGTACACGATCGACAAATATAAAATAAACAAAGTATCTACTTTAAAGCCTTAACATTACGAATGCATATTGTTGTAGTTTGATATTCAAAAAAAAAATTGTGTGGTATTATTTAGACCGGTTTAGAATATATTTGTCTGATTTTATATGTCGTTGGTTAAAATTGATTCGATTTAGACCGACCTAAATTACGGTTTTTATTGACAAAAGTAAACAAATATTGAAGTAACCGGGTTACCTGGTCTTGGAACCGGAACCGCCGGTTCCGGGACTGGTTCCAAAAATTTAAGAACTGCCTAGACCTGTTCCGGTTCTGGTTCTAACTTTCTAGGAACCGCCGCTTCCCGTTCCAGTTCCCGTTTTCGCAAAATAAGGCGGGTAACCGCTTATGCTCATCCCTACTAAGAACTTCAAAACACCAAATATGACACTGCTTGAAGGAATTACAACTCTAAGTATCAAATAATGATACAATACTTATTTCAAACATGATAATGTCATCATAATATCAAATGGAGGTTGAATTTGTATCTATGAACATATATGTTTGGGAAATTCCTAAACCACAACATAGAAGCTAAGGCTTCATCAAAACTCCATAATCATCAAAATGAGACATGAATTAACAAATGACTCGACGATTTGAAGTTAAAAACATAGTCTAGTAATGAAATCAAGTCTATATCATTGCTTGGAATCATGAAATTGGATCTAAAACACATGGGGGTTGAAAAACCATCAAATAACCCTAAATCTTCGAAATCTATCAACCATTTGTTAATTATAGATTGAATATGGATCTAGAATGGAATCACCACATAAACTTTGTATGAATTCTATAACTAACAGAGGAAATTCATTTTTGTGAAATCCACATGAAACCTAAACGATTTTGAAGAAGAAATAAGAAGAGAACTACCTTCTAAGCAAGTAAAAGAAGGGATTTGTTTTAGACTTCAAAAATTAGACTTCACGTATGAATTTCCATGAAATTTAGAGAATAAAATGGCCATAGAGGTGGGGGATGGATGATTATGTGAATGGGAAGGAAGGAAGAGAGGGTGAGCTAAGTATCGTTCATCTATTATAATATTGGCAACTATGACCCTTCCTAGCAAAATTCATTTCAAAATGACTCCCACACTAACTATAATTTAATTATTTGACATAAGGTTACTCCCCGTAACATGTTATACATATTTGGTCCTAACCACGTAATTTGTCACCTCTTTAGTCAAACACAAGTTTCACCAACTTGTGACATTTGACCTATTTTTATTAACTATATTCATTCGACCCCAAAATTCTATTATATTTTAAATATCATATAGTGATGAGATGTATTATTTTATCACTTTTTTCCATATTCGATTATGAATTATTTATTTATTTATTTTGGGTGGAAATTTTAATTTACTAAAAAATTCTAGCCTCAAATTTTAGATGTTACACTAATGTACCATATAATCTGGATGTTACGGTAGTAGATACACATACAAAATTCACCAAGAAACACAAAATTAGATGTTTAATGTTAGTTTGATGTATTTTGATCATTTTTTTAGGCTTGTTATTATTACTACTTGAAAACAGCCCTTTAATGACACACAAACAATGACACACGCTGATAGAGGACATGCATTTGTGTGTGTTCTAAAAAATTATCTCAGTTTTGCAAAATTTGAAGGATAGAGGACACAAATTTGTGCTCCGTTAAGAATGTTAAGTTGTACTCCGTTGTTGATCTTAGGGGTGTTCGTTTGGATGGATCGGTTTGATCCGATCCAATCAAGTGAATCCAAATTGATTTCGGTTTTCAAAACATGGATCCGAATAGTCCAAACTAAATTTAAATCCAATCCGATCCGATCCAATTAGAATTCGGTTGGATCGGTTTTTATAATTCGGTTTTCAAAAATCGAAACATTTTAAATCGACAAATAATTATAATATTACTAAACGTTATACAAGAAGCAAAAACAAATACTTAGTTGTGATTGAAATTTATAAACAACTAATAAGAAGATACATTATAGTTAAATATTTTATACATAAAATTTTTTTTGACTGAAAATGCATACTAATGTTTTTCTATCGGGTGAAACGTTGCTATTTGAAAAAATAAATTATAAAATTGATAAATAACTATATATATATATATATATATATATATATATATATATATATATATATATATATATATTATAAATAGATAAATAATAAATGTTTATTCGGTTTTTTTGGACTATTCGGTTCTTATTTTATAAACCAAAACCAATCCGAAATCCAAAATAATAATTCGGTTTTGTTGAAAACCAATCCAAAAATCCGAATATCTGAACCAAATAGTCTAATCCAGATTGTCCAATTGGATAATTCGGTTTTATCCTAATAGTGAACAGTCCTAGTTGATCTGATGACTCCATATCTGCCGCACTTGAAGATTAAGTCATTCAGACGATCGTAGTAGAGCTCAATCTTCTCACCTTCTTTCTGCTTGAATTCTCCTAACTCAAGCAGACATTGCTTAACAGAGATTTTCCTTATCTTATCACTACCTTGATACTTTTCTTTCAAATTATCCCAAATTTCTTTAGATGTCTTGCAACCACACACATAGTTGTAAACCACTAGAGGAAGAGCACCACAGAGTTCACGCAAGCATCTTTTCTCATTTTTCTTTTTTTTTCTATGTTTGTTGAGCAACATCCGAATTAGAACCAGCAGTTCCAACTTTTTGTAACAAACTTGCAGGATGAATTTCATTTGTAATACATTTCTAGATATCTTCGTCGATTCCATTCATATAGTCTTCCATTCGATCAACCCATTGATCATAGAACTTAGGAATCAACATCAAAATCTTTGTTGATGAACCAAGGAGATGAGAATAAGAAGTCATCATGTTCATGTTGAAGTTAGCCATTGTTGTACGAAAAGAGATTTGAGAAAAGCTTCTAAAATTTGGAATTTGATGAATGAAACTTCCAAAAATCAAACGAGGAACACTCGATTATACAAATCGAAAGCAGAATCGAATCAATACAGAAGATCTGTAAGGATTTTCAGAAACAAAAGTGCAGAAATTTTGAATCTAAAACGAGATTCAAAAATTTTTAAATCTAGAGAAAATCAGATAATAGTTGTATGAATCCTGCTCTGATACCAATTGTAGTTGTAATGAATCAAATGTATGAAATTAAATCAGAGTATGAATCAAACAAGAACACAAAATTGTAAATAAAATATGTTTGGCTTAATATTGCTTCTGGAAGATACAAAGAAAGTTTTAGAGTAAGAACTGTAAAGGCCCAAAACTTACTCTAACTCTAGTGCCTATCACCTATTTATAGGGAATATAGAAGCATGCAAAAAGTACACAAAGGCTTATACAATTACGCTTCGACACCGGAACACGCCCTTATGGAAATCATACAAGATATGCTTCGACATTAACAAAGACTAGGACACTTCGACACCTCACAACTGATTTTGACCTCAACAGGTATAATTTTGGGGCAATTGTTTAGGCCAATATCCTTAACCCTATTCAGGATCCTGGATCTTCAAGATCTTTTAGGATCCAAACCATTGTTATTATTAATTCCTAACACTCTTAACAACCAAATTTCTATTTCTTTTCTCACATGTGTAGAAATGGTTAGTATAAGACTCATTCTCATTGAATAATGGCTTCAACCATGTTTAAGACCTGATAATAACAAGTCATACAACGTGCATATGCTCATTCAAGAGGATCCCATTAATATTAGACTTATTTTTATTTAGTCTAGACTATAAATACACTTGTAATACACACTACGAGCACGATTAGCTGAATTATTGCATTTGTACTCGTATTATCTTCATCATTTCTATAACCTTACAATCAAATCAATAAAAACAACAAGACATGTGATCATTATCACCTCCCAAGTTTTTATGTCGGAGATCCTATAAAGGATCAAGGGCTTTCCTCATAACTCACTTGTCTCACTCTGATCAATATTCGATACTTACACTATCTAAAACACCACAGCCTCTCATACAATTTGGTTGAATATTACTTAATCAATTACTGACCAAAACAATATTTTAGACTTACGACCTACATGCCATTTCGTCTTCAACACGAGTCTATGTCTACTTACGGCCTTCATTCCATTTCGTAACATGGTTCTATGTGTACTTACAACCTACATGCCATTTTGTTAACATGTAGGCCTATATGCTCCCGACCTCTTTATCGTTCCGCCATCATCCCGTAACTAATTTACAATAACTTATAAGCATATCAACAATCACGCACATAGATACTACATATTCGACTCTACAGGCCCATAGAAAATTATACTATGGGCTCTACACTACTGGTTCCTATATCCTAACATACACAGATATATACTTGGTTACATAATATTGTGATATGAACTCATCCAGACAGTTTCTTTGACAACCAACACCAATCTACTGATGATCCAACTAATGGTAACATACCCAATGAGTATTAACAAAGGAATATTGATGAGAATTGGGATATAAGCGGGTAGAACACTGCCTCGGGAACTCCTACTCGAAGATGACAACTAGCTGAGCACTTAGGGGCTTCGCCGCAGTACACAAATCTAAGAAAATGGCTTAAAAGTAAGGAATACTGTAACATCCCAAAAATTTCAATAATTTTAGACTTTTCAAAATGACCCTTTTACTAATAGAGATGTTTATAAATTTAGTATTCTCAAAACATTATTTAAAAATCAGTGCCTCCCAAGATTAATGACATAAAATCAGGATGTGTATGGTCACGCCTTCGCCTTGCCATGATTCTCTAATATACCTGAAACCATAAACCAAAAACTGTATGCACAAAGCTTAGTGAGTTCCCCCAAAGTACCAACACACAACATATTGATGGGTTTTAGCCATAAGAACATCCTATGTGCTCATGCAAACCCTAATGCTTGGATCTAGGTTTCTCTATTGTACATGCAATGTATCCAAGACTTACAATCTTAGATCTAACATATTATAAACTGAAATTAGGATTTAGAGAATTACCTTTGATTGTTATGTAGCAATAACAATCTCAAATCCTCCTTGTAATGACTTTTGAAAGCTTAGAGTCACAATTGTCACTCCCCTAATGGCTCACAAACACCAAGAGCAAGAGGATGAAGAATAAGGAGAGAGGAGGCTGCCCAAAACGTCCAGAAACCCTAGTGGAACTCCTAGCCACGTTTTTGGGGTTTAAGGGTACTATATATACATGTAGGCTATTAGGGTTTTCAACTAGGAAACCCTAATCTGACTACTTAAGCCCTAAGCAGCCCATGGACTCATTTAGAATATCCCTTGGACGAGTTCTAATGGGTTTCCCCATAGAATTCGTCCAACCTATTATTCCAAGGTAATCCATAGCCCAAATGCAATTATCTTATAATTACAGTTCCAGTCCCTTAAGTTTAATTAATCTCTTTTAGCCACAAAATTAATTATCAATTAATTCTTGACTAATATTAATTAATCAATATGATTTCTCCTTTAATATATTATTCTCATAATATATTAATAAATCATAATTAATCTTCTCTCTCCATAATTCATCCTATCAAGTTGCTTCGGTGATGGCAACCCAAAAGGACCATGCACCATCGGGTCAAGTACATACCAAAATAGTTATGGACTTTGACACTAATCCAACAGTCTCCCACTTGGATAAGTCTAATAACTATTATGCATATGACTTCAGATCCTGATCTGCAATCGTAGCTTTCAAAAGCCTCTATCAACTCTGATCTTATCAGATACGCGTCCTTTAGATAAGGGATTATATATTCCTCCATTCTAGATATCGTATAGACTGATACATGGATTTAAATCATTTTCTCTGTCTATGTGTTGTTTCTCGATTTCCGATTTACGACGACTGACAACAGACTACAATTGAACACATCAAATTAGTCCGGCTTGGCCAAGCGCTTAGGTGCCATCACTAAATCATCGAGGGGCCCACATATATCGCTTTCATCCTACTTTGGATAAAAGGAACGAATAAACTTTGATTCAATGCTTGCTTGCACTCACTCACCTAATCACACACAATAATATGTTTTATAACACCAAGTTACAGGTGCGTTTACATATTATCAATGTGTAACCGACTCACAAGATACAACTCACACATCTCGGTTTTAAGAATATAAGATATTATCGTCTCACCAATCACTTGTGATAAAATCCATGAAGTGATCCAAGTGAGCGTGGGTTTAATCAAATGCTCAAATCATATTCATAAGCACTCATGAATGTTGCAGCAAACATTTGCTTATGTCTAATACACTTTAGACAATCCACACACCAATTCACGACAGTCTTCATTCATACCTACTTCCAACATATGAACGACTGTGGTCCGTTTTAATAATTTGATTGTTCTGAATCAATTTAATTATTCAGGAAGTCAAAACATGCAAAGTGAAACACAAGAATAATACTAATCCCATATGGCCCCAAACTCTGGGTATAAATAAAACATTTTATTTAATCACCATATTGATTACTCATTATTTGTTGTTTCGGGTAATCAATTTCTTGAATTATTACTACACTTGTCCCATGCTCTCAGCATGCACACAATGTTTACCTACGGTCCTTACTTTGTGAAATAGGTCAAACGAACACATTTCCAATCATACTCATTTCACAACTCCCGATAAGTATAAGAATATCAAATTCTTGTTACTTATGCTAGATTCTAACATTTTATGCAATGATTCTTTCGTAAAGTCATAGCTATAGCTCAAAATCATCAAGATTTGGCCAATCTCTATCAGAAGCAATTCTATAGATATGATGTCTCTCACTCAAAGTCCATTCCTTTAAACATCCTTCTTACATAAAAGTTTATAATCTAGACATAGATTCTCAATATCCAACTCCCAATATGGAAACATTTCCATATTTTGCCATATGACAACTTATTGTTAATAGAATCTTATCTATTCATAATAATGTTGATACGATCCATCCAATACCATACTTCCAATTACTCACAAGCAACCAATCCTCAGTGAGCTTTGGATCGTCCTTTGATAGTTGTTTAATTATTTTAATCAAAACCGATTCTAGTCCTTTTTCCCTCTAAATGCGCTAGACATTTGGAAAATTTTAGAATGGTCAAATTTTATAGCATCTGCAATCAATCCTTTACCCGAAGCGTAAGGGATATGATGCATAATGTCTTACATGCTATGTATCCTTGACTAAATTTATTAACATTCCACAATCTAAGCCTTTAGATTTGAAATGAAGCATAATATTCTCTCCCTTAATTATAGCAAAACAACTATTCAATCTTTACGACTTCGCAAAGTATAACTCTTGTTTTCTATAATTCATATTGCTAACTTGCAACACTTGCCTTAATAATCATACAAGCACAACATTTATGCTCCCACTATCATGATGATTATTATCATATAAGCATAACACTTATGCTCCCACTAGCTTTGACATGTTTTAGAAAACAACTGAACTTCCAGAAAACAATACTTATTGAATTTTTGAAGTTCATATTTCTAATACCTAATGTTTTGATAATCCTTTATCTAAGTTTCTTAAAACTTATACACCTTTGCCTTAGATAGCTCATATGTGTGTCTAAACAATTTAGACAATTGCACAATCTCACAATTCGAATTATGGAAAGGGATACCGTTACCATAATCGAATTCAAGAATACGATTTTCACAATCACTATCTTCTTAAAATCTCTCTTAGTGAAAGCATTTCCTCACAGTCATTTTCATGAAGGAGGGAATCTTATGACACTTAGATTTTAATGGTGTATGTGTTCCTATCCATGTGAATTTGTCAAAACCAAAGTTTGCGACAAATCCAAACTCATATAGACCGAACTTTCTCAATATTTATTTCTTGCCTTATGGTAACACAAGTGCCCACCATGACTTCCAAGTAGTTAAGCAGCTCACCCTTTCCTATCAATGTACTTTTCATTGATCAAGGTGCTTGCCTTTTGTGCCTTCAAATGAGAACTCATAGAACTCATATGCATAATTAAGTCAATTGGAATGGCACAAAAACAAATAGTGTCAACACGATAGGTTGTAAACCTCAAGTCGTGTGCTAGTGATGATAGATAAGGTTTATTCTTGATTTGTTCTTGAAATCTTTCAAGACCATTGAGACTCCCACTGACTCCTTGACATATAAGATCCTTTTGTCAATAAACATTTCTCGACAAAGAAATATTCAAGAGTTAGTGTAGCTTTTATCAAGACAAAACACTTCACAAAATTGGTCCTAGTTGGTCTTTGTCTTATCCAAGACATCACAACTTTGCACATTTGATGAATGTTATAAGCCTTCTTAAGACTTGTCACTCAATTTCACAATCTTAACTCTAAGACTTGGTTTTGGAACAAAGTATGATTGACTTCTTGATTTAACCATTTCTTCAATTCTTGATTCCTCTTCTCAGACATACAATTGCACTAAGACTCACTTAGAGGATCAATTGAGATATGGTTCTTAATCATTAAGACCTATCATAAAACATAATAAAAGGTACTCTCCCTTCTTCTTAGAATAGAGAAACATTTATCTTTCCGCCTACTTGATTCTTCTTTATTCGTTCTGCTATTTATTGAAACTCTTTCAATCAACTAAGAATTACACTTAATCTCATAAGTATAATCATATTTACTTAACCTTAGTAAATCATGACGAATATCTTTGTTACTCTTGTGGTGGACTTGATCAACACACAACCTTGTATACTCGATCTCCTAGTCCTTCACTTGACACTTTGTCAACGAATTAGTCTAATTTCCAAATATGAAATTTCTCATTCATCATGCAACCAAGTTGTATGGTTCCAATTTTCTGTCCAATTGAAACTTGGGCGATGAGAAACTCTCCCTATTTGGTAAATTCTTAACATTTCCACAAATAACATAATTAAGAATCAAATCCATTATAGAAACTTTCAAACATCAATTTTTCATACACGCCATTGCAAGGATAAATAAATAATATAAAATCAAAATTTATTGTATTGCGGAAAAAATTTGTCCTTACAATGCAATTTAATTGAAAAACAATGTTAATACATATTTCTTAGCAATCTTTTTCTAACTCCAAGTAGCAGCTCAAGATTCTAATCTTCAAGTAATGCGACCCACTTCTTCATGATTAGATTCCGCTCACTTCTTCCCTTAAGCTTCCTTTCTTTTCTTTGATCCTACAAAACATCAAAATGCAATCTTATCACATCATGTATTAAGAATCTAGAATAGGAACTTAAAAGAGTTAGTTAATGGAATTTACCTAAAATAGAGCCATACGTTTTGACTCTCCCATCTCTTAGATCTCTTAGGTAAATAGGGCAGCTTCGTCTCCAATGCCCCTTCTCTTGGTAATAAAAGTGAATTGACTCTTTTGGAACAACACATGGAACTACTTCTGACTTTGCCTTTCTCTTATGATCAAACTTTTCGATCATGGCATGCCTTTCGTTGCCATTGCCTATATTCATAGAGGTCTGGAAGGCAGATCCACCAATCAACTTTGCTTTTCCAGTGCGCCAAATCATTGCTGATTCAGCAGCAATAAGCATATAGGTGAGATCGATGAGGGTTACGTCGTGGTTCATCATATAGTACTCTCTTACGAACTCACTATATGAGTCAGGAAGTGACTGAAGAACCCAATCAACAGCCAGCTCCTCACAGACAACAGATCCCAACATTCTTAACCTATCAATGTGTGACTTCATCTCTAGGACGTGTGCACACACTGAATTTCCTTGTTTACTTGCCAAAAGGGCTTGAGTGAGTTTGAACTTTTCAATCTTTTGAACTTGTGGGTTAGGGAGAATAATAGGAGGAGGTGGAGGAAGTGAAGCATGATCTCGTGTTCCTCGATCGAATCGTGGAATATCATCTTCATGTGAAAAGCTTGTTCAACGGGATTTGGGAAGACCATAGTTGTCATACTTTGACATCTACAAAACGGGAGAAAAATTAAATTCAAGTTAGTTGATTGATTGAGTCCTTAATGAACCACCCAAATGAGATATTAAGGCTAGGATCCAACACAATACTCAACAACCTAGAAAAGGGATGCCGTAATCTAGTTGCAGAATATTTGAAGGTAAGTGAATGACGATTCACTAATTTCCACCATGAAAAACAAAAAAGAAATTTAAGTTTTAAATCTATTGAAAATTCGTAGATCTTTTGAGATTCATTGAACTTTTCAATGACATGTTTAAATCTCAATATGCGCCTCTAGTTTGTGACTGGGATACCGAGGATCACAAAGCTGGTGTGAATAACCATGCAAACTTACATGGTGCCCCCACATGTTACAGTCACCTATTCGATGTGCCGGTTAACCACATACGCTCCACCGAACTATGACAAACATTGAGTCACCCTTTGCTACCTTTTCTTAGAACCATTTAGTGTGCCGGTTAACCACACACGCTCCACTAACGTCTTCGCAAGGGCACAAAGTGTAATTTCATGGAATTGCATCAATTCACTTTTGCCTAAAGTAACTAAGATTGGGAATTTGTAAAAGCATTTAGTTACTCTTTTACTTCATTATACTTATAATGGAAGGTTTCTGTCCTATCCTACCCGTTCGGCTAATGACCCTCCACTAGTCAAGAGTGCGGTGGGTAAGAGTGGATACCCATTCAATCGCCATTTTATAGGCAATTTCCTTAAACACCCCTTATAGACCAGCTTCGTGAATGAGGCCCACTAATGGTAAGACCGACTTTTACTCATACATATATATTAGACTTTTAATGTTATATATAGTATAGGGTGTATTTTACACTTTTAAAATACTAGGTGGTCAAATTTAATAATTATACACTTTAATTAATTAATAAAGCCATAAGGGTGTGATTTGAACTTTTCAAAACAATACTAGGGTTTTAGAATTTAACATTTCTAAATTAAACTTTTAATCAACTTTTAAATTCCAAAACTTGAGGGCAAGTTTTGAAACATTTCAAAACATTAGGGTTTCAACTATTTAAATTTCAAAACAAAACCTTTAAGTTCAAATTTAAACCATAAAACTTACATGGGCACAAATGAAACTTTTTCACAACACAAGGATCAAATAAAAAATAATAGAAATTAAACAATTAATTTTGTCATTATCTATATTTGACCTTATTTCAATTTCTTGCAAGATAAGTTACCCAATTAATACAAATAATCAAACTTTAATCATATAAGGAAGTTATTATCTAATCGATTGGTAATTATCTTGTGTTTTGACAAGGATAATCTTTTAGAAACATTAAAAATCATGTTTTATAAGTTTACAACGAATATGATAATTATCCTTAAGCAAAAAGCAATAAAATCCGAAATTCCCTCTGTCTGACGCTCCGACTCGCCGAGTCACACATTGGAACTCGCCGAGTGGGGCAGACTCGCCGAGTCAGTTCGAACAGTAGGCCAAAATTCAATTTTCAGTTAATAATTCAACATAGCATCACATACAACAGAAACCAATCAAGTCTCTGATACCACTGATGGGTTTTAGCCATAAGAACATCCTATGTGCTCATGCAAACCCTAATGCTTGGATCTAGGTTTCTCTATTGTACATGCAATGTATCCAAGACTTACAATCTTAGATCTAACATATTATAAACTGAAATTAGGATTTAGAGAATTACCTTTGATTGTTATGTAGCAATAACAATCTCAAATCCTCCTTGTAATGACTTTTGAAAGCTTAGAGTCACAATTGTCACTCCCCTAATGGCTCACAAACACCAAGACCAAGAGGATGAAGAATAAGGAGAGAGGAGGCTGCCCAAAACGTCTAGAAACCCTAGTGGAGCTCCTAGCCACGTTTTTGGGGTTTAAGGGTACTATATATACATGTAGGCTATTAGGGTTTTCAACTAGGAAACCCTAATCTGACTACTTAAGCCCTAAGCAGCCCATGGACTCATTTAGAATCTCCCTTGGACGATTTCTAATGGGTTTCCCCATAGAATTCGTCTAGCCTATTATTCCAAGGTAATCCATAGCCCAAATGCAATTATCTTATAATTACAGTTCCAGTCCCTTAAGTTTAATTAATCTCTTTTAGCCACAAAATTAATTATCAATTAATTCTTGACTAATATTAATTAAACAATATGATTTCTCCTTTAATATATTATTCTCATAATATATTAATAAATCATAATTAATCTTCTCTCTCCATAATTCATCCTATCAAGTTGCTTTGGTGAAGGCAATTTAAAAGGACCATGCACCATCCGGTCAAGCACATACCAAAATAGTTATGGACTTAGACACTAATCCAACACATATAACATATATCACAAACAACATACTAGGGGTCCAATCAACCATCAGGTTGGAATACCCCATGCCCCTCAACCATCGAGTTGGAATGCCATTTTGTTATGGGTCTAATCAACCATCAGGTTGGAATACACAAGGACCCTCAACCATCGGGTTGGAATGTCATCTTGTTATGGGTTCAGTCAACCATTGGGTTGGAATGCCATAGGCCCCTAAACCATTGGGTTGGAATGTTATCATATTATGGGTCCAATCATCCTCGTGATGGAATACCTCAGGCCCATTCAACCATCGGGTTGGTATGCCTCGGCCTGTAGGCTTACACACAGAGCAGTGAAGCCTCAGCCACTTACCAAACATGTATACATATAACAAATAATCATGTAGCAATCTACAACCAATCAAAATAATCTATATATCACTAAGCATAGCAATATCCTATCTACTAAGATACCGATCTAACATATCCCTACAGCCTAACAACATCATATCTACTAGGATACTGATCTAACAGATCACAACAATACAATTGAAACAACCCAAAATTACAAGCCAAAAATTTCGTTTGAAAACATTACTAAATCCATAATATCAAAATATCATATAATAAAACCATAAGTCGTGTGTCTCAAATGTCATAAATATGTATCATATCACAACTGATGTCAAATCATGTCAAAATATCAGAGTCTAACTCCCAGGCTAAAACTGTGGTGGGTGCCATGCCATCATCCCGTGCCCTTCCCCTTGCTAGCTAAAGTACCTGAAACCAAACCCGAAACTGTAAGCACGAAGCTTAGTGAGCTCCCCCAAACTACCACATACCATACAATAACAAATAAAGCACATATTGGGCGTTGCCCACTGCATCGGACCGAAGTCCGGAACTAACTAGGGACTCGCCCTCTGCATCGGACTGAAGTTCGGAACTGACTGGGGCCTTTCCCCTACATCGGACCGAAGTCCGGAACTGACTGGGGCCTTGCCCCTGCATCGGACCGAAGTCCGGAACTGACTGGGGCCTTTCCCCCTGCATCGGACCGAAGTTCGGAACTAACTGAACATAGCATAACATAATCATAGCATATAACAATAACACATATACTGCATATTGCATCGGGACGCAGCCCAGAACACATAACACATAGACATGCGTGAATCACAAAGACATCAAGCATACTTTACTACTTCTCGGGACCACACCAGCAACGAACCGCAGTCCAGTACTACTGCTATCTAAATGGGCCGGCATTGTGTCCGTAGACCCGTTCCTACTGGAAGGAAACTCACCTCGTAAGGTTGACTGCTGAAATGTTGACCGAGAACTGTCTGACTGCAGGTCTGGCAACTCCCCGGCTACAATTTCCATAAAGACACTTAGTCACACACTGATACTAATCTTAGGGTAAAGTAACTATCTTACCCCTAGCCAAAGTCATCATCTTGGTCAAAGTCAGCTGCCAGCTGACCTGACTCGCCTAGTTGGGCCGCCAACTCGCCGAGTCCCTATCCTTTCTTCTATTCCCAAACCCGACTCTACTCTTCGAGTTTAGCAAAGACTCGACGAGTTCTCCTTCTATAATAACATCGATTCAACCTTCATCTGACTCGCCGAGTTGTATGAACAACTCGTCAAGTACTCCTTCATCATATAAACACATCCAGTCTACGACTCGTCGAGTTGTATGGACAACTCGTCGAGTATGTTCTTGTGGGTTAAGAAGATCGTATTGGACTCGCCGAGTGTGTTCTTATACTCATCGAGTCCTATGGGTTCCAGATTATGGATAACTCTTAAAACGTCGAAACACTCCTTGGGACCTTCCTAAACCTCTACTAACATTTAACTAGATCGTTTGAACCAAAACAGATTGGGGACTCCAGCCTCGGACTCGCCGAGTTCCAAGAACAACTCGTCGAGTCGCCTGCTGTCCAAGTCTATAACTCGATTTCTGATGTATAACTCTCATTCAAAGGTAGATCTGGGCTTCTAAGGTTGATCTAACATGTAAAGTTATGAACTCTACGTGCATGCATGGAAGTATAAGCTTTAAGCACCCAAAAAGAGGTCTAAATAAGTGCATGGGCTAATATGGACATAGAGCTTGCATCTTTATGCCATTAACTTGGTTCTAGAGTCTAGATCTGAAGGTGAATCAACTTGGGACATCCAAGTCTTTAGGATCAAGCTTATTGACCCCAAAACTCCATAGAGGGGCAAAGGAGGAAATCTATAAAACCACAAGTCAAGTTTTGAGCTTGATTACCTGAAAGTGAAGAGAAATTGATGTTGCTCCTGGATCTAGTCCTTCTCCCTTGATCCTTCTTCCTTCCAACTCTTCTACTAGATACACAATGCACCAAAAACCCTCCAAGTCACTAAGAAAGCTCAATATTGCCAAAAGGGAATTAGGGTTTCGAAGGTAATGCTCTGGAGGTGATGGAGGCTGGACCTGAAGCTCATAATGTGGTTTAAATAGGGTGCAAACCCTTTAATTAGGGTTTCATCCAGACTGGCCTACTCATCGAGTCCAAGCGCGGACTCGTCGAGTAGATTACTTAAACCCGCGTCCCAACCTTGCATCTACTCGAGAAGTTAGGGCTGCCACTCGTCGAGTCATTAATACAAATGATATAAAAGTAGATCAAATACATACCAAAAACGGGGAGTTACAATTCTCCCCCACTTATATTATACTTCGTCCTTGAAGTCTGCTGTCGCTGCAAACAACTCTGGGTAGTGTTCTCTCATCTCCTCCTCGGGCTCCCACGTCCACTCCGAGCCCTTGCGGTGCTGCCACTGTAGCTTTACTAGCTGAACCAACTTGTTCCTCAAGGTCTTTGTCTTCCGATCCAAGATCGCAACGGGTCTCTCGATGTAATTCAGACTGCCATCAATCTGGATATCCTCTAGTGGTACAACTGCTGACTTATCCACTAATCACTTCCGCAGCTGAGAAACATGGAAAGTGCTGTGGATCTGGCTGAGCTCTGCAGGAAGATCTAACTGATACGCAACCCGACCCACCCGGGCCAAAACTCTAAAGGGACCAATGAATCTGCGGCCCAACTTGCGCTGCTTCCGAAATCGGATGACACCCTTCCAGGGTGACACCTTCAGGAGGACCATATTGCCCACATGGAACTCCAAATCTGAGCGCCGCTTATTGGCGTAACTCTTCTGCCGACTCTGAGCAGTCTGGAGCTTGCTACGAACCTGCTGTATCAACCTTGTGGTCTTGAGCACCACCTCCGTACTCCTCATGACCCTCTGACCGACCTCACCCCAACAGATTGGGGTCCTACACTTCCTCCCATAAACCATCACAAAGGGAGGACGGTCAATACTGGCGTGGTAGCTGTTGTTATATGAAAATTACGCTAATGGAAAATACGTATCCCAACTGCCACCGAAATCTAGGACACATGCCTGAAGCATGTCTTCAAGAGTCTGAATCGTCCTCTTGCTCTGCCCGTCCGTCTGAGGGTGAAAAGTGGTGCTGAAATGAAGACGAGTACCCATCTCGTCATGAAACCGCTTCCAAAACCTGGAAGTAAACCGGACGTCTCGGTTTGACACCACTGAAACTGACACTCGGTGATGTGCCACTACCTCTCGCACATAAATATTGACTAACTTCTCAACCGAAATGCTCTCCTGGATCGGTATAAAATGCGCACTCTTGGTCAACTGATCCACGATGAACCAAATCGAATCAACTCCACGTGCGGTCCTGGGAAGCTTAGTAATGAAATCCATGGTGATATCCTCCCATTTCCACACGAGAATATCCAACGGCTGCATCTTGCTGTGGGGTCTCTGGTGCTCTGCCTTGACCTTCCTGCAGGTCAGGCATCTCTCTACATACCATGCTACATCCTGCTTCATGCAGGGACACCAGTAATTAGGTCGAAAATCTCTATACATCTTCGTCGCCCCGAATGGATGGAGAACCGAGACTTGTGGGCCTCGTCCATCAACACCTACTGTACTCCGCCCTAGTACGGTACCTAGACCCTCCCATGCAGGGTCAAAAATCCTCGGTTGTCATAATCGAAGGAAGCGACTCGGTCCACGATCCTATCACACTTCTGCCTTTCCTCCTTCAGGCCCTCAACATGTGTCTCTTTGATCTGCTCCAACAATGGAGTAATCACTGTCATCCTCAGACATATATCTCTCTAATCGGGGCTGCCACCGCCTTGCGGCTCCGAGCATCAGCCACAACGTTGGCCTTGCCTAGATGGTAAAGGATCTCATAGTCGTAATCCTTTACCACATCCAACCATTGACGCTGCCTCAAGTTCAGATTCGGCTGATCCATAAGGTACCTCAAACTCTTGTGATTTGTGTAAATGGTACAATGGAACCCATAAAGGTAATGTCGCCAAATCTTGAGGGCGAACACCACTGCCCCCAACTCTAAATCATGCGTCAGATAGTTAGCCTCGTGAGGCTTCAAGTGTCTAGAGGCATAACATTGCTCAACACTGCTCCCATACCCGTGATCGAAGCGTCACAGTAGACTACCAAGTCATCCACTCCCTCCGGTAGGGTAAGAATCGATGCCTCGCACAATCGCTGCCTGAGCGTCTCAAATGTTGATTGCTACTCAGGACCCCAACGAAACTCCACTGACTTCTTAGTCAATCGAGTGAGCGGTACTGCTATCTTGGAAAAATCCTGAATGAATCTCCTGTAATACCCTACCAGACCTAGGAAGCTCCGAATATCAGATGGAGACCTCGGGATCTCCCACTGCATCACGACCTCTATCTTGGCCGGATCTAAAAGTATAACCTTCTAGTTGACGAGGTGTCCAATGAATTGTACCTCGCACAACTAGAACTCACACTTGGAGAACTTCGCGAAAAGTTTCTCCCTCCTTAGTGTCTCTAGCACCTCTCTCAGGTGCTCATCGTGTTGATCCTGAGTCTTGGAATAAACCAGTATGTCGTTGATGAACACTATCACAGACTGATCCAACATCGGCCTGCACACGCGGTTCATGAGATCCATGAACATGGCTGGAGCGTTGGTGAGCCCAAATGGCATCACCACGGACTCATAATGAACATATCGGGTCCTAAAAGCGGTCTTCTGCACATCCTTATCCCTGACCCGCATCTGGTGATATCCGAACCGTAAATCAATCTTGGAAAACCAAGATGCTCCCTGAAGTTGATCGAACAAATCATCTATCATTGGTAGTGGGTAACGGTTCTTCACCATTACCTTGTTCAACTCCTGGTAATCTATACACATACGGTACGACCCATCCTTCTTCTTCACAAACAGGATTGGGGCTCCCCATGGTGAACTGCTCGGCCTGATAAAACCTTCTCTAGCAGCTCCTGTAGCTGCATAGACAACTCCTGCATCTCTGGAAGAGCCAATCGATATGGTGCCTTGGCTATCGGAGCCGCACCAGGAACCAGGTCAATCTTGAACTCAACCTGTCTCTCAGGAGGTATTCCAGGAAAATCCTTTGGAAATACATCTGGGTACTCTCGTACCACCGGTATATCGTCAACTGTCGCCTTACCCTTCTCCCGGGCGTCCATAACATAGGCGATGTACCCCGCGCAACCCTGCTGGAAGTAGCGCCTTGTTCTCGCTGTTGAAAAAAGAATCGGTCCGCGTTGTGGCCTTTCGCCCTGAATCACTAACTCTACCCCACAAGGAGTACAAACCCTCACTAGATGCAGCTCACAATCGATCACTGCCCCGTTGGGGCTCAGCCAATTCATACCTACTATAACCTTATTCCCTCGCAGGGGAATAGGAACCAAGTCTACTGAGAACTGCTCATCAAATAACTGTAGTGTACATCCCCTATGAACTCTCGCGACCCTGATGGTCCTATCATCAGCTATCTCCACATCATGTGGGAAATCCAACTCCCCCGGAGCTCTGCTAAATCGCTTGCTAAGCGCGAGCGATACAAATGATCGCGTAGCCCCCGAATCAAACAATACTAGAGCTGAGATGTCGTTCACTAGGAACGATCCTATAGACAAACACATAACCATAAGCAATAAAAAATAATAATAATAAGATGATGGAGAAGATACATACCCGTAACTACATCAGGAGTCGTCCGAGCCTCCTCGGCTGTCAACTGGAATGCTCTGCTCTTCGCCACTGGTGTCTCGGTCCGACCCTTCCGATCGTCTGTAATCCTTAGGGTAGCAGGAGTGGGTGCTACCACTGGTCCTGCTGATGCTAAACTCGGACACTGGGACCTCTTGCGTCCGATCTGATTGCAATGAAAGAAAATCAGATCAGATGTTGAGGTGGGAATCATAGTCGTAGTAGCTGTACAATCCTTGCGCATGTGACGAGTCCGACCGCACTTGAAGCAGCCGGAACTCCCTGCCTTGCACACTCCATCGTGCAACCTCCCACACTTGCCACACTGACTGTGGCTCTGTTGTCCCCTAGGTCTGTGATCGGATACCTTGGGCTTTTTGCTCGAACTCCCTGTGCCAGATAACACCTCTGGCTTCCTCTTCTTCTCCATCTCTAAATCGATCTCCCTCTCACGAGCCCTCACAGTCATATAATCCAACATTTTACAGTTGGAACAGCTCACAAACTGTCTGATATCACTCCTCAACATCTCATGGTATTTGGCCTTCTTCATCTCCTCGTCTGCTGTGTACTGAGGAACGAGAAGAGCCCTCTCACTTGTCACAACTGGAAATTTTGAGCCATGTAATCTATACATTCAAGTTAATGTGAATCAAAAACTTCAATCAAATACATCATACAAGTACTACAAACAGTCATCAAACAATTGGAAACCCTAAAAGTTCTTGTTTAGGTACACCTTGGACTAGAACTTCCTTCTTGGATCCAAATAGACCAATAAGCTTCCAAATAGATTATCATGGGCTTAGAACCCTAATTGGGCTCTAATTGGACCCACATTTATTTATTTCAACATTTTGGGCCATGTTGGGCCTATAATGAAATGAATTAAAAGCCTTGATACATGAATAACCTAAACTAGTCCAATAAAAATATAAAAATCATACCACATTCTTTTAGGTATAAAACACACCCTAACTAACTCTAATTTTGGGCTTAAGAGGAAAAAAGCCCAAAATTTTCTTTTCCCTTTCAAATTCTCGGCCCAAGGCCCAAATCCAAGGAGATAAGAGATGAAGTTGACTTTGGTTGCCACCTCATCTTTACCCATAGGATTTCCATGCAAGATATTCCCTTTTCCCATGCAAGTATCACTTCAAAATCACCTCACTCCTTCCTCTCTCTCACTCTCGGCCACAAGCACACACACACACACACCACAAATCTCTCACAAATTCTCTCTAAATCACTCAAGAACATCTCTCCCTCTCCACTCAAAAATCTCGAGTTTTAGGAAGCATTCAAGAGGAAATCTCCACTAAATTCTTCATCTAAGGTAAGATTATGCATAGATCTATGATTTAAATTCTTTTTGTTATCAAAATCCTTTCCTAAACTATGCAAAAATCGTGATCTTGCACCCTAGAACCATCTCAAACTCGAGATCTACCAAGGAAAGGTGCTAAGGCCCAAAAATCATCAAGTTTTCTTCCATCTTCTCTCCAAAACCGAAACCACACCCAAGGTGAGCTTCATACCCCCTATTTTCTGTTTTTATGAGTTTTTTTTTTGGGGGGGGGGGGAATACAAGTGAAAGTGTAGATCTATATGTGTTTTGTATGCCTTGTATGATTTCCATGCTTATATGTATGCTTTTGTGTGTTATAATGTTGGATCTAGCC
Source organism: Lactuca serriola (assembly GCF_051521515.1). Lineage (NCBI taxonomy): Eukaryota > Viridiplantae > Streptophyta > Magnoliopsida > Asterales > Asteraceae > Lactuca > Lactuca serriola. The sequence goes on from NC_136411.1 coordinate 107,252,342, forward strand.
ATAAAACCCCTTAAAACCGAGATATATCTTGTGTGAAATGATTTTAGCTTCAAATATATTTTTACATACAAAGTGTTTCAAGAAAAATGGCTAAGTGGTTTAGTAACAATTTTCTTTGGATTAAAAACACAAATTTTGGGCCTAAAATGTGAAAAATACAAAATTAAGGGTCCAAATTGGCATATCACGAATTCTGCTGGATGAAGTGTGCCAAAACAGTTTCCATAAATCAATTTCTGGAAATATACTCATTTAGGGGATTAAAAACATAAATTCCAAGCTTAATGGGCTAAAAATGACATTTTTGGCCCAATGAGGCCCATTATGCGAATTTTTCTGTTTTGGAGGGCCAAAACTGTGATTTTCTGTAAAACAGTGGACTATAAGTGTTCCAAATCCTTTTCAAAGGTTTAAAATGCTTTTTAAATTTAAAAAGGACCAAAGTTGCAAAAATTTTCCAATTTGGGCCAAAATTGCCAAAGTTGCGAAAAAGAAGGGTTAAAACCGAGAAAACTGCATTTTCAGGGACTTAAACTGTTTTCTATGAAAAATATGCTGAAAAATATTAATTTCAATAATTTTTGGTGTTAAAATGTCAAGAAAATTAGTTTAAGGACCAAACCGGGAAGTATTTAATAAAAGGGTTGAAAATGTAAATTTTACAAACAATGAGGGGCTGAAAACAGAAAAATTTCAAGACTAATTCAATATACACAATTTGATCAAATAATGGCACCGCGGCTTTCGACGAAATACAATACATTACAATACCAAAAGTCGTTGTTAAACGAATTGGTTCGGTCTCGAACCAATAGAAATCTACAACTACTAACACTACGACACTACTACACTACGGTTCATACAAATAACGTTTGGGAACTTAGCTTACATACGAGTGTGCACAGACGTCTACGCACCATCTTCGGGCCCCAAAAGTGTAAAATCTTGCTTGTTGGGCCTAGCTAGCCCAATGACCTGATCTTAAGGCCCGAAGACGCATATTTTCTACGAAGTGTTGAGTTTCACCGACTTGGCACAACGTAGAGGGACTTTCAATGGCTTGTATACCACTGGTCCCCAAGGGTCCTTGGTATTGCTAGAAAAGTCTGCATATTTTGCGAGGCGGGTCGGGGACCCCTCGTACGCATATTATCCCCAACCGATTAATAGAGTCATCGAGGCCTTCGTGTCCTCTTACTCTTCGGATGTGGGACGACACATAGTCAGGGCGGCTGGATAACATGATTTGTACGAACGACACCTTCGGGATCGTTAGTATTACTATGAACTGGGCGTTTGTGTAATGCGGGTTTGTAGTAAATAATCATGCTCAAAAATAATCCAACGTCGCCTGGGAATGACACTCCTATTTTTGTAATGGTTTCAACGCAACTTAACGAATTTCAAAAGATTAGGAAAACATCGGGTTTTCCTAGGTTTTTCAAACATATCGGATTCGAAACACATATAATTTTTAATAAACAATTTTCATAAGTACATAAACAAACAGGCATACTTATGGATCTTCACAAACATTTTCGAAAGTTTTTCATTTCAGAAAATATCGGATTTTCTGGTGGTTTTCAAACAATACAAACATTGGATTTCAAACACTACTTATGATCTCACCAACATTTCATATGTTGACGTTTTTCAAAATACTTGTATTCTCAGGGAACCAGTGAATCAAGGGAAATCATATTCAGTGACGGTTGCAGTTTATCTATGTATGAATTGAACAATTTAATTTTTGGGAATGTAATGTTTAACCAATGAATTTCATGTAAATGCTACTGGTTGTACTGTATTGATGAATGGTGACGAATGTTGTTATGTTTCATATATATTCAATGTTATGGTATACAATTGAGTCACGACAGCCCCCGGACGTTTCCGCCGTCTGGTTCGGGGGTGTGACATCACTGAACTTCGAGGTAATCTCCGCCACCGTCTCTGTCGTCTGCTGGAGATCCTGGAACTCCCTGGCAAGCTGCTGCACCTCAATAACAGGTGTGAACTTGGATCTGAACCTGGTCGTGAAATCCGTCCAGGTCATAGCTTCAATCACGTGCCCTGCCCTTCAGAAGACAGGATGCAAGTCGGACCTTGTCCCCCTCGGGACATCTGCTAGAGTGAAAAGTGTTGGCCATATTAGCCAACCATCTGGTACTCACAATTGGGTCTCGGGCCCCCAGATAATCTGGAGCTCCACAAGCCCTAAACTCCCTGAATGTGAGCATGCGCAACCCCATCATGGCGGCCAACTCAGCTCGGTACGTAATCATCTTGTCATCCAAAAGCTCCAAAATACCCTCCTTGACCGAACCGAAGATCACAGGAGTCTGCTCGAGTATGCTACATGTGATATCTGAGCAGATGAACTCCCTAGTCTGCTCATCCAAATGCTCCGCCCCCGAGCCTGAACCTGATCCTTCTCCGACACCTGAACTGCCGGCTGCTGGCCTAGGGCGTAAAACCACCATTCTGAAAACACAATATGACAACGTCAGAAACACTAATATAATTGGAGGGATTTCATCTACTACAAGTTTCCTAGTCTTGTCTCAGCCTTCCTCGATTTAAGTACAAATCCTCTGCTTTTAGTAGTATGGGCCCTTACTACCTTCCACATATATCCGTACTTTCCTCAAGAACTACCTCGACTCCACCAAGTCCCTTCTATTACTATTGCTGATCTCATGCTAATCTCATCATAGGCTTGCCCTAGGGTAATCACCAACCCACTCTCCACCATCAGCTGCATAAGAACTCCCTGTTATCTTCCCCTAACTTTCTCGTGAATACTATTACATATTACTAAGACTAAATAATTCTTCGAATGAGAGATCCTACCCTACAACGGTTGGACTCAGACAAGAGCTGCGCAATAGAGCTAGACCTAACCTTCTGAAATTATTTAATCCTCGCAATATGTAATGTAACATATTCACTTACTAGATAGTAAAGGATAACTAGAACTCCTAAAAGCACAAAGCAAGCAGCATTTGGGCATTGAGTACACATAATCAAGCATATACTACTTTGGCTATCATGCTGGCTAATCTGTTCTAGCATACTGTTCTCATAAAGTCAAACACATATAACAGGAACATAAGTCATCCTCCCTAGATCCTTAGTCCTAATCTAGCATGTTGTTCTAATAAAGCTGATAATCATAACATGACATGAACTTGTATGGGTAATTTGGGAGTACTTACTTAAGCTCGACCGATCGCATGCACCACACCCTTTTTCTCTTTTTCAAACTCTTTTCTCCTTTTAAGTTTCTTTTTCAAAAATTCTTTTAAAAATGTTTTTCATTTTGAAAACCTTATACCATTTCCTTAGTTTGAGTCCAGACACACCCGGAAGTGTGTCCGAATCCCTCAAACCAAGGCTCTGATACTAACTTGAAACAACCCAAAATTACAAGCCAAAAATTTCGTTTGAAAACGTTACTAAATCCATAATATCAAAATATCATATAATAAAACCATAAGTCGTGTGTCTCAAATGTCATAAATATGTCTCACATCACAAATTATGTCAAAATATCAGAGTCTAACTCCCAGGCTAAAATTGTGGTGGGTGTCATGCCATCATCCCGAGCCCTTCCCCTTGCTAGCTGAAGTACCTAAAACCAAAACTGAAACTGTAAGCACAAAGCTTAGTGAGCTCCCCCAAACTACCACATACCATAAAATAAGAAATAAAGCACATATTGGGCCTTGCCCACTGCATCAGACCGAAGTCCGGAACTAACTAGGGCCTCACCCTCTGCATCGGACCGAAGTCCGGAACTGAATGGGGCCTTGCCCCTGCATCGGACTGATGTCCAGAAATGACTGAACATAGCATAACATAATCATAGCATATAACAATAACACATATACTGCATACTGCATCCGGCCGCAATCCGGAACACATAACACATAGACATGCCCGAATCACAAAGACATCAAGCATACTATACTACTTATAGGGACCACCCCGACATCGAACCACAGTCTGGAACTACTGCTATCTAAACGGGCCGACATTGTGGCCGTAGACCCGCTCCTACTGGAAGGAAGCTCACCTCGTAAGGCTGACTGCTGAAATGCTGATCGAGAATTGTTTGACTGCTGCTCCGGCAACTCCCCGACTACAATTTCCATAAAGACACTTAGTTACACACTGATACTAATCTTAGGGTAAAGTGACTATTTTACCCCTGGACAAAGTCATCATCCTGGTCAAAGTCAGCTGCCAGTTGACCTGACTCACCGAGTTAGGCTGCCAACTCACCGAGTCCCTATCCTTTCTTCTATTCCCAAAGCTGACTTTACTCGTCGAGTTTAGCAAAGACTCGACGAGTTCTCCTTCTATAATAACATCGAGTCAACCTTCATCTGACTCTCCGAGTTGTATGAACAACTCGTCGAGTCCTCCTTCATCATATGAACACGTCCAGTGTAACAACCCAATATTTTAGGTCAATGTAACGACTGGAAGTCAACTATTGTAATATCTTTGTGAATTAACAAAAATAGCGTCAAAAATGAAATGTTCAAAAAGCTCAGTTCGAGTATACTAAGGTAGATATCGTATCAAGGTTTCCAAAAATATAAAGAATAACAAAATCCGAGTTATAACGAAGAAGTTATGACCAATCGAAGATCCGTAACAATACCAGTAAAGCGTTGTTAAGCCTAAAATGCGAAATTTCAATAAAATACTTTTTGGCCTTAGGTATCTAAATAAAATTTGTAGATATCCCTAACCCGTGAACATACATAAAAAGAACGCCCAAATCTGACTTCGTATGAGGAAGTTATGATTTTTCGAAGCTTCAGATATAGCGGTAGTCACCTAAAAACGTGAAATAGAGATCGAGCGACTTTTGGCCAACGCAATCTAAATGAGAGTCGAAGGTCTCGACAATAGTGTGTTGGGTCGTGTTTTGTGATAAGTATTGGGTCTATTGGGCTCGTTAGCTAGTCCATTTTGTATCTCCGGTATGGGCCTGTCCATCCGTGAGTTTAGTAGGGTTTAGTATAAATAGGAGCTTACATGCATCCTAGAACAAAAAACGATACAATAGAACGATCAGAGTATTATTCAGCAAGTTTATTATTATCGTTCTTGTAACCCTAAAATCCTCTACAGCGGAAGTTCTTAGTCGAGCTATGCTGAGGATTGTTTGATCTAATCATTCGACACATCTTGATCTATACTTGTGTTATTTACTGTTTTTACTTCATCGCATTACTTGTTAAGAAGATCTAATCGATCATCAAGTTAATTAATAACTTATCAATTGGTATCAGAGCAGGAGGCTGTGTAATTCATACACATCTTTTCTGTGAAAAAGGTTGCGATTAGGGTTATTCCGCATTAACTAATATTTATTGAGTCGTCATCCCATAATCGACGTAACTCAGCATTTATTTGTTTTGCCCTAATCTTATATATATTACAAGTCTGATCTTTCAAACAGGTTATACGATCAAGCATGGACAATTCATAATCAAATCCCATAAACATCTCAAATAGCATTGGATCAACGACGAAGATTCCCATCCTTTACACCCAGGATTATGAAGTCTGGGCACATCACTTTGAAGATTATGTCATTGGATCTGAAGACAATGGATATCTTATTTGGGAAGCAATCGTGTCTGGACCATTCACTCATTCAGCAATGTCTAGAATCATTAAAACTTAGAAAGAGTACAATGATCTGTTGAAGGACGTAAAAGATATTGCTCAAGATGAAAAGGATAAGTTTCAGTGCAATATTAAAGCATTGAGACTAATCAGATTCGCTCTTCAATCGGATACTTTCAGGCTAGTGAGTTCATGCAGCACTGCCAAAAAAATATGGGATAGGCTACGAGAGTTATATTCCACAGACGAAGATCTGGAGCATTCCATTCAGACCCTACTTTTATTTGAGTTTGGAGAATTTAAGCAGAATCCCGAGGAAACTGTTACTCAGACATTCGATCGCTTCAATCATCTTCTCAGTAAGATGATTAAACACAATATTGAAAGGAAGTTGATTGAACAAAAAGTTACGTTTTTGAATGGTCTTAGATCTGAGTGGAGAGCGGTTGTGTCCACTGTTAAAGCTCATGAGCAATTCAAATCTTATTCATTGGCTAAGCTGGTAGGAATTTTGAAATCCCAAGAAAAGATTGTCTTGCAGGAAAAGAATGTGGTTTCAAGCTTGGGTTCCTTGGCTCTTCTTTCTAAAAGCAAAAGTGTGATGGAAGATGAAGACCTTAACTTAGAAGACTTTGACCTTACCTCTGAAGACTATGCAATGATGGTGTCAAATCCAAAGAGGTTTATTAAGAAAAGGTTTCCTACCAATAAGAACCGGAATTGGCAGGGAAGCTATAGTTCTGAAAAAGTGAGGGAGGAACCGAAGGCAGAAGAAGCAAAGAAAGAGCCGAAAGTTGAAGGGCATTTTGGGGTGAACAGCTACTACTGTGGAGGAAAGAACCACTATGCCAAAGACTGTGTCCTAAAGAAAATGGCAGAAAAGGATGAAGAAAAAGATGAAGAAGCTGTGTTGATGAAAAAGCTGGAAGAGATCAAGAGAAAGAAAACTACTGCTAACCCTTCTATGAATGCTTTAATTGTTCAGGGTTCGATAGCGGATGATGAGTTCGGTGGCGTGGAAGTCTGGTCAATCGATTCTGAGGATGATGAAGTTAGAAAGCCATCTCATGGAAAGGCTTATGTTGCGAAAGGGGAAGGAAGTGGTGTAAAGTGTTTGATGGTGTCGGATGTATCTCAAATGAGGGGATACAACACAGACGGTGGGAATGAAGACACGAAGGAGCGAGAGGACTTGTGCTTCACAGCAAAACCTCTCAGCATGCAGTTTAATGAGCTTGATGAATTAATCAAGAAGGTACAATCCATTTTTGTTTCATTCAAAGTCCCACAAAATTCATATGAAAAAGAATTAAAAAATGTAAATTCAAGAATCTCTCATCTAGACAGCAGTTTAACTCAAACACGGGTCACCAATTCTAACCTAATTGACCAATTAAGCAGGGTGTCTTCAAAGAGTGAGGAACGAAGGATGTGGATAGAGCTGAAGGAGTCGGAGTTGATCAAATCCAAAGACGAAAACATTTATTTACAAAGAGACAATTTAAAACTTTTGAAACAAAGAAATGTGTTTTGTTTGATTGCTAAGCGTCTTTATTCTAACATCACTTAACTTCATCTTAACTGTGAAATAGGACAGAAAATTCATCGCATGATTTTGCCCTTTCTTGAGTTTAAGGAAGATGAAATTGATGCTGAAGCATATAATTGCGAAAGTGTAATTTCGTCTGAGGATGTAAATCCGACGTATATGTATGGTCTTGACAAAATCGAATCTTTCATAAAGTCCAAGGACCATAAGGACATGCTGAAAAATCTTTTGGATGAAAATGATAAATTGAAACTAAGGACCGAAGCCATACAAAAGTTTGACTCGTTGAATGCCAACTTCAGCTCAGAAAATAAAATTGATGTTGAAAATGCATCTGAGCTTAATGAGGATGATGATATGAGTGAAATTTCTGTAGAGGATGAAATTGACTGTTCTGAGTTTGTCAAGAGCGAACCCGAAAACCACAAAAATCTTATTTCAGAAAATTCTGTGGAATTTGCTCGATTGTCCCAACAAAAGTCCCCGATCCTTGAAGAAAAAGCTGTTGTATACCAAAAGGTAAGGACAACTCCAAATCAGGTGTATAAGGTCATAGGAGTAACCGAACATCAGACAGCCGAACTCACAGCCATTGTAAATGAAGATAATGCTGATGGTTGTGATGAGTTCTTCTGGTCTGCCCCCATTGACAATGCTGATGAAACCATTGGTCTGTCAGAACGGACGTCCTGGAAAACCAAAGGCAGATATGTGCCAGAGCCTTTGAACAAGCCTGATAACTTCGACATACCAAGTACTAGTGGTACAAAAGATGTTCCTGAAGAGAAAGGAGTTCCTGCAGAAAAAGTCACTTCTTCAAGAGAAACATCATCAGTACAAAGTGCACCGGCTGACAAGAAGCAAAAGCAAAAAGCCAACATCCACCGACAGCCGAAGCAAGTAAAGGATCAGAAGCAACAAAGGAATCAGAGATACAAGAAAAATCTCGTTGAACGAAAACATTTTTGGCGATCTCAAAACGCCCATTTCTCTTATCATGACAGAAATTCAAAGTCAGAGAAAAATGCTGTTAGGCAGCAAGAAAGTAATAATAACCAAAAGGAAAGGTTCGGTTCTGAGGATCATAACAACCGAAGGGAAAGGTTCGGTTCAGAGAACACCAACTACCGAAAGCATAAGTTCGGTTCCAAAAGCAAAAGCAATCAAGGTTCAAGGTTCGGTCCCACTAATGATAAAAAAACAAAAGGGGCACCTAGAACCTCAAGTTAAGCAAACTTCTCAGTCTAACTTCTCTCGTTCTAATTCTTCTCAAGCCCATTCTAAATCCAATTCTGTTCATACTCAAAACCCAAAATCTTCAACAGATTCGAAAGGAAAATCGAAGGTTTCCTCAGTCAAGACTGATCAAAAGCATTCCAAGGCCCAAACGTCAAATCCTGAACCCAAACCGTCTGTAACAAATCCCAACAAAATTAAAGTTTTCACCATTAAAAAGAAAGATGAAACAACTTTAATAAAAAGAACATATCTTGTTGACATCTCTCTTGCTATTCCTGTTCCTATGAAAGGCTCACGTGGACCCAAGAAACTGTGGGTTCCTAAATCTGCTTAATTTTTGCAGGTTATCAGTGACGAGCAGTTTGACGAAGAATGGTATATTGACAGTGGCTGCTCACGTCACATGACAGGAAGGAAGGAAGAGATGAGGGAATTTCGGTCTCTTTCAAACGGGGGAAACGTCAAGTTCGGAAACAACTCATTTGGCACGATAAAAGGTTATGGAATGATAACAAATGGAGATTTCACGATTAGAAAGGTTGCATACGTTGAAAGACTGCAACACAACCTCATTAGTGTATCTCAGCTTGTTGGAGGTACCGGTCTCAAGGTCTCTTTCGACGATGAGGGTTCAGAGATAATTGAAAAGAAAACAAAAAGAGTAATTCTCAAATCGGAGTGCAAAGGCGAAATGTTTCCCCTGAATCTCAAACCCATCAAAGGAAATCCAGCTATCTGCCTGTTATCCAAAGCACAATCTGACGAAAGCTGGCTGTGGCACCGAAGGCTCTCTCATCTCAACTTCAAGGATATAAACAAACTTGTCACAGGTGGTCATGTTCGAGGTCTTCCATTGCTCAAATTCGATCGAGAACATTTATGTGCTGCGTGTGAAATGGGGAAGCAGAGTCGTCAAAGTCACCCATCGATTGTAAACACTAAAGTTGTTGAACCATTAGAGTTAATTCACATTGACTTGTGTGGTCCATCATCTATCGAAAGCATTGGCGGTAGCAAGTATATTCTTGTCATTGTTGATGACTTTTCATGTTTTACATGGGTGTTCTTTCTGAAGCACAAATCTGAAGCACCTCTCAAGCTAAAGATGTTTATCAAGCAGGTTGAAGTGCAGCTGAGGAAAGTCGTTCGCAACATCAGGAGCGACAATGGGCTAGAGTTCAAAAATAAAGAATTCGAAGACTTCTTGGTAGAAAAAGGAACCAGCCACAACTTCTCAGCTCCCTACACCCCTCAGCAAAACGGAATTGTCGAAAGACGAAACCGATCTTTGTGTGCGGCGGCCCGAACCATGCTAAGTTTTGCCTCTTTACCTTTATATTTTTGGGCTGATGCTATTGCTGCAACATGTTTTACGTAGAATAGGTCCTATCTCAATAAACGCTTTAATCTCACTCCTTATGAGATCATCAACAACAGGAAGCCAAATGTCAAATTCTTCCACGTATTCGGCTCACGGTGTTTCATCTTCAATTCTAAAGAACATCGCAACAAGTTTGATGTGAAAGCCGATGAAGGGATATTTCTGGGATACTCTCTCACTTCGAAAGCATACAGGGTTTTGAACAAACGTTCGAGGAAGATTGAAGAAACTTATTATGTGACTTTCGATGACAGCTATGTCAAAAAGCTGAAGTCCAGTGAAGACACAGTTGGAGAATTTTTTTCTCAAACAGGCCAAGTCACAACCTCGATTGCAAACCTATTTGAGAAATTTGTTGAGTTATTCGATGAACCAGAGAAGGCCACTCTCTCGGAAGCTAGTGCAGCAGACAACAAAGTAGATCATCTGAAGCAACTCATCGAAAATGCTGCCAAGCAAATGAATGAAGGAGGATCAAGTTCCAACGACCCTCCACAGCACAATGCTTCAGTTGAGGGGGAGGATCCACCTACTTCTTCACAGCCGGGCTCACATGTTGAGGGGGAGAACTGTTCTCCAGCTGCTCCCGAACGCCCAGCTGTACCCGAAAGCCAATCTGTACCCGAAAGTCCTGTGGTACCCGAAAGCTCAACACCACCCGAAACTCCTGTAGCTCCGGAAAGTCAAGATACACCTGGAAGCTCATCTGTCGAGGGGGAGAATGCTGATATGTCTTATGACAATGATAGTCAATCTGAACTAGAAGAAATGGTAAATGCTGAATTGGATCCATCCTATGATCCAAATTACCCTCCTCTTGTCAAATGGACCAGAGATCATCCTGTTTCATAGGTTGTTGGTAATGTCTCTGAAAAGGTCCTGACCCGATCTCAACTAAAGGCAAAGCAAACTTCCTTATTTTCAAAAGTAGAGTTCTGTATGTTTAACTCCTTCGTCTCAAAAGTTGAACCAAAGACAGTTAACACCGCTCTTGATCACTCCGATTGGATTCAAGCTATGCAAGACGAACTTCATGAATTCGAAAGAAATAAAGTTTGGCGCCTCATTCCAACTCCTCAAGATGCCTCGGTTGTTGGTCTCAAATGGGTCTTTAGAAATAAGATGGACAAGGAAGGCAATGTGATTAGAAACAAAGCTCGTCTAGTGGTGAAAGGATACTACCAGGAGGAAGGAATCGATTATGAGGAAAATTTTGCTCCTGTGGCTAGGCTTGAATCTGTTCAAATATTTCTTGCCTATGCTGCACACAAGAACTTTGAGGTCTTCCAAATGGACGTAAAGGGCGCATTTCTAAATGGAGAACTTGAAGAAACAGTGTATGTAGAGCAACCACCTGGATTTGTCAATGAAAAATACCCAATCATTGTTATATTCTGGACAAAGCGGTATATGGACTGAAACAAGCACCGATGGCCTGGTATGAAACGCTAACCAAGTTTTTAAAGATGTCCAAATTCAAACAAGTTCGGTTGACCCAACCTTCTTTCGTAAGAAGGAAGGTAACCACCTTATGATTGTTCAAATCTATGTCGATGATATCATCTTTGGCTCAACGAATCCTAGCTTAACGGCTGAATTTAGAAAGCTGATGGAGACTAAATTTGAAATGAGCTCAATGGGTCCAATTAACTTTTTCCTTGGTTTAAATATTAGACAGGGACCTGAAGGCATCTTTATTAACCAGGAAGCTTACACGAAGACTCTCCTTGCTAAATTTGGCATGATGGGAGACTCAAAGGTTAAAGTTCCAATGGCGTTCGGCACCAAGCTCACTCCATCCTTGGATAAGCCAACAGTCGACATTACGCTATATCGCCAAATGATCGGTTCTTTAATGTACCTTACTGCTAGCAGGCCTGATATAGTGTTTTCTGTTTGCTACTGTGCTAGATTTCAGGCAAATCCTCGTGAACCTCACATGCTTGTAGTGAAGAACATACTCCGGTATCTCAAGTGAACTACCTCTCTCGGCTTATAGTATCCATCCAACTCAGGTTTCTTCGTTCAAGCCTACTCAGATGCAGACCTTGGAGGTTGTGGACTAGACAGGAAAAGCACCACTGGAGGCTGCCAATTCCTTGACGGGAAGTTGGTTAGTTGGCAATCAAAGAAACAAACCTGTGTATCCCTGTCTACCGCTTAGGCAGAATACATCGCAGCTGCCTCCTGTACTTCTCAAGTGATTTGGATCCAAAGCCAACTCAGGGACTATGGACTCAATATGAAAAGATCCCACTATATTGCGACTCTGAAAGTGCAATTAGGATCTGTCATAACCCAATGCAACACTCGAAGACTAAGCACATAGCACTGAGGTATCACTTCATTAAGGATCATGTGGAAAATGGGAACGTCGAAATACACTTTGTTCGAACCACTGATCAACTGGCTGACATCTTCACTAAAGCTCTTCCTAAAGCATCTTTTAACAAAATACTACAAGGGCTAGGTATGATGGAATCAGAGTCAGTACCAAAAATTACCTCTCAAGCTCAAAAGCAAGAAGCGAAATAGACCGAACGTTCGGGTTTGGGTCTTATGCTAACGTACCGAAATGAACCGAACGCTCGGGTTCGGTTGCATTATCTGCTTTTCGCTCATCACTCAAAGGTAGTTTCCTTGGTTCTAGATCTTATGTATAAATTTTCCAAATTCATTTCTCTTATTGTCAAAGTTATTCTCTTTTTTCAAATCTATTTTCTTTGGCGACCGAAATCAACCGAACGTTCGGGTTCAGTTCCAAAAATTTTCTCACCCGAAATAGACTGAACGCTCGGGTTCGGTTCCAAAGTTTTTCTCAACCGAAATAGACCGAACGCTCGGGTTCGGTTCCAATTTTTTTTGTGTGTGTCTAATTTTTTTTTATCAAAAATTCCAAAAATATTTTTTTCTTTTCTTTCATAAATACAAAAACTCCAAATTTTTTTTTTATTATCTTATTTAGCTTGGCTTTTATTTTTTTATTTTATTTCTCCTTTTCTTGTGGGTATATAATTTCATTAGCTAAGTGTCCCTAGAAGCATGCTGCTGTATGCGTCCAAAGCCTCACCTGATTCTGAATAATAGCCTTACTGACCTGGTATAAACAAACATTGTCTTCCCAATTAGGCTATCATATTTATTCTAATCATGAGCTACCTAACTCTCTTCTCACATGAGATAAGAGTTTTCTGCTTGGTCCTATTTTTTATAGCAGAGGTACTTTGATTTCTTTACACCATCTACATTGCATTTCTCCATCACATTCGATTCACAAATGTAACCCTTGAGACTCTCAAAAATTACCACTGAGGATTATGGTTGCACAATTTCTGTGTTCATGATCTTAGCTTCGTGTCACTATGTGCTAAGTGAAACCCAAAATTCAATACCCATTATGCATTGACGGTGAACAATTAATTTGCTCAAGCTTTCACTAATTAATTGACGAATGTACCTCATGAAATCTCTATTTTTCTTTTGAGTGATTCCTATGAAATTGTTAACACCCATAACATTTCTTCCCTTGGGATCCAGTTTTATTTTTTGTTGAGATTTTATATATTTCCTAGCCAAATTAAATTATCTCCAACCTACTTGTTCAACAGACTACACCGGTCTCACAAGTACTTCGTTCGATTTCTGTCTTATATCAAGATTAGGAATTTTGAATCGAAGCGATATCCACCCTCATAAGCCTAATTAAAAGAAGTCTTTCAACACTTCTTAATAAGTGTCTGATCGATATTTAACGGGAAACCACACAAACACTTTAAAGTCTCTCTTGACTTTGAAGGAAGAGATTCGTGCCCGGGATCATTTGTTTCGTGTCTTTATTGACATCACATATTTTCCCAAAAGTGTTGCTTTATTTCTTTTCTTTTACACCCTAAGCACGAAAATCCTTGATTTTCAAAAATTCAGGTTCTATTAATTACAAGGCATTTTAATTGGATTGGTGATTTATTAAAGGATGTGGTAAATATTGATCCACGTGGGAGAATTTTTCTAAAAGATGCTGTTTTATTCTAAAGGGATAAGGTGACGACATGATGACTCAGGCGGGAGTCTAATCGATTCGATTTCAAACGGCGCAAGAGGGAAGCGTGCGAATCTGAACCGTTTCATCTCCAAACGGCACCTGATGGGAAGGCGTGTTATTAGGGGCCTGACATTCTCTCTCATGCGTGATCATCGGCAACCCCAACTGTCACGCATCAGTCAACTCCGAAAAACCCTTCGTTTTTCAATCGAAGATTTGGGAAGATCTTTCTCTCTCCTTAACCCACAGTATAAAAGGCAACATCATCTACCGTTTACCTCTTTACTGCAGTTAAAATTCCCAGAGAGCAAGAGATCCCTAAACCTTCACTGTTCATCATCTCCTCCACTTTCTTCATAGCAATGGCAGATTCTTCCTCAGTTCACGCAACATCCCACATTTTGCCCATTCGCCCACAGCAAAGCTTGATCATTGATTTAACTCCTCAATCGTATGACACATTCATGTTCCCCATCATCGAGTGTCTGAAGTTTTCTCCAATCACTCCTGCACTTACCAGGGCTGAAACTGTTCTGATGGAACTCTTGTCACAGATATTTGCCACTGCTCACTACGACAAGGTCGTCGACAGAATCTTCTTTGATAACTTTGAACACAAGGCGTCGATTTCAAAGCAGCGGTTTTGCTCGTTGTGAGGGTTTGACGCAGATTCTTCCAGGGTCAATCCGGAATCAATCCCCTTGGGTCATCTGTTCAACATGTTCTACAACATGGGATACACGGAGGTGCTTACTACGGTGACGAAATTTAAAAAGTCATGCCTACCTCCACAGTGGAATGGGATGTTCACTGTTTTGTTCAAAGGTTTATCTGAACGAAGTGCCGGGTCTGATGGAGCCAACCGTTTATTTCTCTCCATAATGTATGGTATCTACAATGGCATCAACATGGACTATGGGTCAGTTCTGTGGCAACAACTTATTCAGAGTCTCTCCTCCACTTCCAGACATTCAGAGATCTCATATGCTCGGTTCTGGACCATTATCACGAAATGGGTGATGGACAAGTACCACGTCCCCATTGTCGCTGGTGCTCCAATGTCTTTGATTGGTACCTTCCATACCACGAAGATCATTGTGTCGGATGCTTCTAAGTTTCCATTCAATGGGTCTATCCCTGAAACGATGTATGGTGATGTTCCGGCTGACAGCAGGATCATTCAGACGTATAAGGAGTTCAGACGTTCTGGTCCGAGGGATCTTACTCCGGAGATGCTGAAATCAATTCATGATGCCGACAAGCCTGCTCCAAGAGGCAAGAAGGCTGATAAGGGAAAACAAGTGGCCAAGGGGGCAAAAGGTCCGTCTCCAAAGAAGAGGAAACCCACCAGGGCTGCTCCGTCTCCACAGCAGAAGAGGAGAAAAACCCAACCGCGACGAAAGTTGATTATGGGTTCCTCCTCAAGCAAGTCTGAGGGTGACAATTCTGATTCTGAAGGCTGTCAACGTGGTAACACTCCACCACGATCTCCAACCCCTGAAGTTCATGTCTCTACTTCTCCTCTTTCCTCTCCACCTAAAACCATTCCTATTTCTATTCCCCCCATAACTTCCACTACTCAAATACCACCCACTTCCATCCCAATACCACCACCAATATTCACCGAAGCTACCACAACCACCACTGCAAATGTTAGAACCAACGTATCTGATACGGGGGTTCATACTGACGCACCCGAAACCACCCCAGCACCCGAACCCACACCTACACCCGAACAAACTACCCAACTCGAACCTACCCATACTACCGAACCACCAGCTTCACCACCACCATCTTCTCCTGGTTACGCATCAGAGGGAGAAGAACCATTCCTTGGCAGGGAGAATATGACTTTGACTCGGTCTACTATAGCCCGTTTCAAGTACAAAGCAATGACGATGATGACGCTCCTGTCACCAAAAGGCATCTCTAGGAGCTCCATGACAAGATTGACTCACTCATTGCCTCCTCTTCCACTTCTCAGTCATCCCTATCTGAAGCTGCAGTTCAGAAAATTGTTGACGCTTTCTCCAAAGCTCAGCAAGCTTCACTTGCTTCTGCAACCACCGCCATAGATGCCTCAACCAAAGCCTGTCAGGCTGCGACCGAAAAAGTCGATAAACTATTTACTGATGCCTCTTCCCTGTTGAAGTCTTTACAGGAGAGTGCCAACGCCGCCAAGAATACGCTGGAACCTATTGTCCACCAGCTGGCAACATCAGTCGCAACTGAGTTGAAGTCCTTCGCTTCTCTTCGTCAAACAATTTCAGACGACAACTCAGCTTTCCGAACAACCATCGAAGAACGTCTCTCCAAGCTTCAAGATGATTTGGCTGCCGAGAACACTCTCATGGATGTTCTAGCCAGGAAGACTACCGCTCTGAAGGTCAAGAGCATTCAACTCTCCAACTCTCAACAGGAGATTGACTCTCTTCGATCTAAAAGGGAGGTCATCAAATCGTGTGTTTCGGATGTCCACTCTGCCATCTCCAACATCCTAGAAGCACATGATCCAATTCTTAACTACACTGTGAGGCGTGACCTTGCAGAGAAGCTCACTCCCGCCCTCGCCCTACTCAGTAATATCGAAGGGATCCTTGATTTCGTGTCCATTCTGAAACAAGGGGGAGAGAAGGAAACAATGTCTTAACCACCTCCTACTTCCACAGCAACTCACACTACCGAACCTCCTCTAGTAGGCCAAGCCTCCGGTTCCAGTGTGAAAGACAAAGGCAAAAAGATTGCTGAGGAGGAAGAAGAAGATGATGATAAAGAAACAATCGCCGACTTGTTGAAGCGTAAAAGTCGACACAATGAGGCTGACATCAGTGCTCGTGTGGCAAGAGAGGCTGAAGAAGCCGAACGTAAACAGAAGGAAGCCCACGACCTTCTTGAGAGCAGGAAAACTCTGTTTCCTTCCTGGACTCTTGAGATGATGATTAAAGAATCCATTGACACACCAAGTATCTTGTGGCTGGAACCTGTGATCTCTTTAGATCGTTCCAATACTGTCGATTCACAGTTCGACATGCCACTGACCCGAAAGGCTTTTATCTTTCATGCCTTTTCCAACGTTGCAGAGTTCCCTCATCCTCATCCACTGGTTGATCGGGACTTAATCAATTTCTATCTGAAGGCTGCTCAACCCCAATATCAGACTTGGAGCGCTCAAAAAATTGTCAACGTTCAGGTCTTGAAGCCGTACAGTGAAGGTAACTTCATCAACGTTCGGTTCAAGGTACTTCGAGGATCTGCCAAAACAGAACATGCTATTTCCCTTGCAGATCTTCCCAACCTTAATCCCCATGATTGGATTATCTTGCACAACATCCTCCTCACCAACGAAGCTGAATACGGTCCGATCATCGACCATTTCAAGAGGATGCTTGTGTGCTACATCATGGAAGTTGCATTGATGGATCAGGAGATTGCGAGCGTATTTAAGAAGAAACCTACAATATCTCCTGTTGGGTCTGCCAGTGATCTCAACATGATGCAGATGGGGAAGATTGACTCGAGGAGGAATTCGGTCATGTTTACCAGGAACGAAGGACAGAAATGTCTTTTTGCCTTGGCTGACAAACATCTCTATACCACTGGATGTTTGGAACACGTTTTGGGGATCATCCACAGATGCAAGCAGAACACAGCGGATGATATCAAGTACTTTGATGATATGATTCAATGGTACATTCGGTTCAGACAGACTATCCTTGCTCTTATCACACATCTGTTTGATACTGTAAAGAAGGCTCCCGCTGCTGGCCCAAGCAAGAAGAAGAAGTAGTCTCGCTCCAATTTGACGCAAAGGGGGAGATTGTTGGGTCGTGTTTTGTGATAAGTATTACGTCTATTGGGCTCGTTAGCTAGTCCATTTTGTATCTCCGGTATGGGCCTGTCCATCCGTGAGTTTAGTAGGGTTTAGTATAAATAGGAGCTTGCATGCATCCTAGAACAAAAAACGATAGAATAGAACGATCAGAGTATTATTCAACAAGTTTATTATTATCGTTCTTGTAACCCTAAAATCCTCTACAGCGGAAGTTCTTAGTCGAGCTCTGCTGAGGATTGTTTGATCTAATCATTCGACACATCTTGATCTATACTTGTGTTATTTACTGTTTTTACTTCATCGCATTACTTGTTAAGAAGATCTAATCGATCATCAAGTTAATTAATAACTTATCATAGTGATACAACGGTAAAAAGACAGACGAAAATGGACGTCGGATGAAGAAGTTATGGATTTTAACGGGCTTTTCCAGTCCCGACCTGTTAAAAATATATTATTAAAAATAAATTCAAAATCAGCCAACGAAGTCCAAACGAGAGTTGTAGATCATTTTCTTAGCTACGTGTGGATATAAAGAACGTCGAAATCGGAGCTTGTATGCAAAAGTTATGGATTTTACAAGAAAAGGGCACAACTTCCGAGGCTAGTCCGAAGGGAACGCCCTGCGCTCCCTAAGGGAGCGCCCCATGTTCGTGCTTGCAGACCTGTCACTTCGCCATCCCATCCGAGGTTTGTAAGTGATGACGTATTTGGGCTCCGGAACGCGTTGCGTTCAGGGGAACGCCCTGCGTAGGGGAAACGTCCCGCGTACCCAGCATGAACGCCCAACGTTCGCATCTTTTCCAGCCCCTATATAAAGGGTGCGAGGGTGACGGAAAAATGTTGCTAATTCACCACCAACGCTCCCGATTTTTGCACTTCTAACCTCTCGAGATTATCCCGACTTTCTGGTTTCATATCTAAGCGCTAACGGAAGTTATACGCTCCCGAGATTCCCGAGAATCCCGAGAAATCCGTTGTCTCCATTCGAAGTTCTGCTCGATTATTATCTTATCTTCTTCAAACTTCCACTTCAACCAAGTGAGTTGATACCCCCATTTCTACGCTTCTAACTGATTTTAAATGCTTTTGAACACTTTACCGGGGGGGGGGGGGGGATACAAGTAAACTCACAGTTAATCCCATGTGAAAACATCAATCTTTTGTTATACATTTCATGTTGTTTTTATAACTATCACATGGATTTTGTTAACGTGCAAACATCTTATACCACTTAACCCTCTCGGGATGAAACATAATTATGAATATTTGAAGTGTTATTTATATGTTTGCATCATATCAAGGATAACCATTTTTACTATAACATTCGTAGACATGCAAGAACATACAAATCATTATTATGCCTTGTCAAAACTGTAGAAAAGGGTAATTATTTCAGAGACAAACATATTCATTCTAATACGTGACTTAATTGAGAACTCGTGAGTCATTCATCTTCAATATACCTTTTAAGGTACCACTAGAAGTCCTGTTTATAACCAGAATCTCCCGTCCGGAGAACGTGACAAGTGTGTATAGATCTATACGGGACTAATGATCCCGCACCCTGACTGCTAGCTACAGTCCTCGGGGTGACAAGTGTCATCTTATTTCGACGCCTGAAGAACGTCGCTATAGGCAAATTATGATAATACGGTTATAAAAACTCACTGGATAGACAATTATTATGGTATTACGTTTTCACGGGAAAAGTAACAGATACAGTTCTTTTCACATTCAAATACAAATCTTCTTATAGTTTTGTTTTATAATAAGACTATACATCATTCTTTTGAGCATGTCATAGTTGCTTACAGGTTATGGTCTTGGTCATTTGAGACTGCATTTCACTTTTAGGAAAAAATAGGATTTTCTTGGTTCAAATACATACAATTTATACAACAATCATTCATACTCATTTCATACAATTGTTAGAAAATATCGGATTTTCTGGAAAACATACACCAACTTTCGAATGACATACATTTTCTCAAAACAATACTTATGAACTCACCAGCTCTATTGTTGACACTTTTTCTTTGAAATAACTTGTATTCTCAGGAAAACGCTAAATCAGGTAGTATCTACTGTTGAAGACTAACGCGCTGGCGTTAGTAACATATTTTGGGATCACCATATTGTATTTGATATTCAAACATGTAACACATACAATCGTGTAAACTTTTCAAATATATTTATATTATGGTGGTGTGTACTTTCTTTACTATTCAATTGTTATGATACTGTACATGACGTCCTCCGCCCCCGAACGTTTTCTGCCGTTCAGGTTTGGGGTCGTGCCAGATTGGTATCAGAGCATTGTTTATAGTGAACTAAGTATATCAAAACCATTTTGATATACAACTATAAACACAACTGGGCAAAAACACTATGAGTGAGATTTATACTTTTAAAATGAAACTTTTATAAAGTATACATGCATACATTATATAATAGGGTCAGTATCATAATGAAAACAATATAGAAGTATTATAGATAAGTTATGCAATACAGGTATGCCTTGGAATATGTAATTGGGACTGGGATGGATATAGCCTGATCAACTATATTTGTCCGAGAGCCGACCAGCATATGCCAGGGGATAGCTATAGTGAACAACAAGTCTAAAACTTACCAAACCTATAAACTTTAGAATCAAACATAACATCTACATACTATAGGAGTATTTTGTATATACAATAGTTTAACTTACATGTTTAGATTTACATGTTTTAGTTTTTAGACAATTCTCATATCTCAATTCTCGTGCAGACACAATGGCTGGATTCCATCTACCAGGGGACCCCTACTACCCAAATCAAGGCAACGGATGGTGGGTAGAGGATGACCCAAAAGCAGATGAGGAACCCATGGAAGAGGAGGAAGAGGAAGGCTCGGATGGGACATACTCAGAGCCAGAGGTAATCAACCCACTAGACGTCCGAACTCCTGCGGTTAGGATAAGTTTTCAAGGACCAACTCCCGTCTAGGGAAGCCACATTCACCACTAGAGTCAGCAACAAGGAGTGCGTCCTCCCTACGGCATGTGTCGTGACTTCTATAACGTCAGTAATGGAAGTTCAGCTGACCGATCACTCCCAATCATTGTAGACAAGCTAGCTAACCAATCTTACCTATCAGGAGTCTTGGCAAACCAGATTCGTTAAGTCAACATAGAGGTACAAGGTAGCGTTGCCGACATTCGTCGTCGTGACAAGTTACAGGAAAATGCCCAATTCCACACCGACGCACTCCAGGATCAAATGAATACAACCCTCGCTGAGGTAAGAGAAATGAGGGAGCATCAAGCCACCTTTGAAAGGCTCTTAATGGGAACCAAGCAATCAGACACGAAGTCTAGCTCCAAGCGCAACCCACCTCACAAGTAGTCATGGCCAGACTCCCAAAATTTTGTTATAGAATAGGATCTCGTCTAAAAGTCTTACTTTTCTCTAACTTTTGTAATCGGAGACCTTTAGAAAGGTCAAAATTTTCCTGACTCCAGAATGTAACCCGATATATGTTTAATATAATGAAGTACTTCTTTTGTGTGTTAATTCTTTGCATACCACTCGAATTCATAAGTTTATCTATAAACTCTTACTATGAATCACACACGAAAACCTTGTTTAGGTTGAAACTAATTCATGAAATGTTGAAAATAGCTAACTCATTAATATACGACTTTCAATCATTTGAGACTTATTGTCTTTCGATATTTCTTTGACAGCACGATGCCTCCTCGTAGGTCAGCTCGCAGAAACGCGACACCAACACCAACACCGCCACCACCACCCCCAACTTACGATCCCGCTATGGTATAAGCTGTCATCACCATAGCAGTAGCAGTTGTGCTAACCCAAATAAACACTAATTGAGCTGGGGGAGCGGGAGTAGTACCAATCATCAGAACCATGGCACCGGTCATGGTCATATTAGGAAATGCACCTACAAATAATTCTCGAACGCCAAGCTGAAAATGTTCAACGACACTGGGGGAGTCATTGCACTTATGCAATGGTTTGAAAAGACCGAGACAGTCTTTGAAATATGTTCATGCCAAGAAATAAGCAATGTCAAGTTTGCTGCTGGTACCTTCACAGAATGAGCCCTCACACGGTGGAAGGGCCATGTGAAATCCATATCTCTTCCAGTCGCCAACGCCATGAGCTAGGAGGACTTGAAGGTCCTACTGTTAGAAGAATACTGCCTGAGGGGCGAAATTCAAAAACTGGAGCAGGAACTGTGGAACTTGAAAATGGTTGGTTCTGACTTAGCCGCATATACGGCCAGGTTCAGTGATTTGTTAGCCCTATGCCCGAGAATGGTCAACCCGGAGCCTAAGAAAGTGGAAAGATACATTTGGGGGTTGTCAGCCTAGATCTATGCAGTTATCGCGGTCAAAATTTCGATAACAGTCACAGGTTAATATTTGAAATCGCGGTTTTTGCGGTGCTGTAGCGGTGCTATAGCGGTTTTTTAATATTACATATAATTTAATATTTTTATATTATATTTAGAATTAATATCATAAAATCTAATAAGTCTATATATAATTAATATCATAAAACCTAAAAATTCATAGAAAAACATAACATAATATTCAAAATTCTAATATAGTAATATAGAGACTACATAGTGAATGATGAAGAGTGAAGACCAAATTCTTCGTGATCGAGTAATTAAGAAGTCAGGTCCTTCGAACTCGGAAGAAGTAGCCTCACAGTCGCACTCGTGTTCTTTGTCTTCGTCTGTTCGTCATAGCTCAAATCGTCTTCAAGTCTTCAAGTCACGTTCATGTTTTTGGATCAAATACTTTGAATAATGTTAATTAGGTTTTTCATTGGGCTTTTTAAAATGCAAGTAACAGGCTCATTAAAAATTGTTTTTTGCTGACAAATTAATCAAATGGGCCAAATGTAATAAAAATATTTGAAATATGCAAGAAAATAAAAAATCGGCCATAGCGCCGCTATCATGGTCATGAGAATAACGGTGAATTGCGGTTAATTGCAGCGCAAATTGCGGTACCACGATTTGAAAATGATAACTTGAAAATAGCGATTGGTGATCACCGTGAAACACTATAGCGCGCAATTGATAGCATAGGCCTAGATTCAAGGGAATGTCTTGGCCTCCAACCCGGTAATATTCAACAGCGCGAAACTCCTAGCACAATGATTAATCAACCATGGGGCCAAACAGGGTACCATCACAATTGCTGCTGACCCACCGAAAGAGGTAGAGGACCGAAGGAAACCCTGGAACAAGAGAAAGGGTAAAGCCCCGCAAGAGAATCCCAGGAGGCAACAGTTAGTGACAGATCACGCTGTTACTGTCCCTACCACCCCCGCACCAACAAAGCCGTACGTCGGCAATCTGCCGAAGTGAAATAGGTGCAACTTCCATCACCACGGAACCTGACGTGAGATGCATTGCACCAAGTGCAATTGGAAGGAACACACCGTCCGCTTCTGCAAGCAACCAACCCAACCAACAGTGTCAGTGGCAATTGTGGGAGTATGTCGTACTTGTTACGAGTGTGGAGCAACGGGACACTTCCGAAGGGACTCCCCGAAAGCAAACAATGGGAATACTGGCGAAAGTGGCTGAGTATTTGCAATGGGCCAGATGGAAGCCACGGCAAACCCTACTGTTGTTACGGGTATGTTTCTCGTCGATAACTCATATACATGTATTTTATTTGATAGTGGAGTGGAGAGGAGTTTTGTGAGTCATAGTTTTACAAACCTACTCAAACTCATTAAGTGAAACTTTTATAGTAGAAATGGCCAACAGGAAAAAAGAAAGAGCTAATGAAATATACTTAAACTGTACCCTTTCATTAAACAATCAATCCTTTCCAATCAACCTCATGCCAATCTAAATAAAAAGTTTCGACGTCATCATAGGCATGGATTGGCTAAGTTCTCATCGTGCATACATCTTATGTTACGATAAGGTCGTTCACCTTAATCTGCCAAATGGAGGAGCCCTCGTTATTTATGGCGACAAACCTAGCACCCCTATTCGTATCGTCTCTTGCATCAAGGCTCAAAAATATTTGCGCAATAAATGCCACGTGTTCTTGGCACATATTGTGGATGTGAAATGAGGAGTGGAAGACATCAAGAGCGTTCCTGACTTTGGTGATTTTCCTGATGTGTTTCTTAAGGATCTTCCGGGAATACCTCCTACAAGGAAAGTCAGATTCGGAATCGACTTAATTCCTGGAGTCACCCATGTGGCCAAAGCACCGTATTGTTTAGCCCCAACAGAGATGCAAGAACTATCCAGTCAACTGAATGAATTTCTCAACAAAGGATTCATCCGACCAAGCTTCTCACCTTGGGGAGCACCAGTGTTGTTCGTGAAAAAGAAAGACGGATCGTTCAGAATGTGCATCGACTATTCAACAAACTTACCCTCAAGAACCGATATCCCCTACCACGAGTAGACGATCTGTTCGACCAAATCCAAGGAGCAAACTATTTTTCCAAGATTGATCTGAGATCGGGATATCACCAACTACGAGTCCTAGAAGGTGATATTCCCAAGACGGCTTTCCGAACAAGATACGATCACTATGAATTTGTAGTGATGCCGTTCGGACTAACCAACGCCCCTGTCGTGTTCATGGACTTAATAAATTGAGTATGTCATTCCTTCCCTGACAAATTTGTGATTGTGTTCATAGATAACATACTCATCTACTCAAAAAGTAGAGAAGAGCATGGTCAGCACCTGAGACAAGTCTTAGAGACATTACGAGCTGAGAAAATTTATGCAAAGTTCTCAAAATGCGAATTCTAGATTAGGAAGGTGGACTTCCTAGGGCACGTGGTCAGAGAAGAGGGAATCCACGTGGACCCTTCTACGATTAAGGATACCAAGAATTGGGCTGCACCCACAACGCCAACCGAGATTCGTCAATTCCTAGGTCTCGCTGGCTATTACCGCAGGTTCATACAAAACTTCTCCAGCATTGCGAAACCTCTTACCTCCCTGACTCAGAAGGGTGTAGCCTACAAATGGGGAGAAAAACAAGATACCGCATTTCAGACCTTGAAGCAAGCCCTGTGCAGTGCACCCATCTTGTCCCTTCTTCGTAGTATA
Organism: Lactuca serriola; assembly: GCF_051521515.1. Classification (NCBI taxonomy): domain Eukaryota; kingdom Viridiplantae; phylum Streptophyta; class Magnoliopsida; order Asterales; family Asteraceae; genus Lactuca; species Lactuca serriola. Next base: position 107,277,150 of record NC_136411.1, read on the forward strand.
TTGTGATGCTTCCAATCAAGGGCTGGGTTGTGTGCTAATGCAACGAGGAAAGATTATTGCGTACGCCTCACAACAACTGAAAATACATGAGGTCAACCACACCACTCACGACTTAGAACTTGGAGCAGTGGTGTTCGCTCTAAAGATCTGGAGACACTACCTATACGGTACGAAGTGCACCATCTTCACATACCATAAGAGCCTTCAACACATATTCGATCAGAAGGAGCTCAACATGAGGCAAAGACGTTGGGTTAAGCTACTCAACGACTACAAATGCGAGATTCGTTATCATCCGGGAAAAGCCAATGTGGTGGCAGATGCCCTTAGTCGTAAGGAGTACTCTGGTTGAAGAGTGAAGTCATTAACCATTACAATCCATTCACACCTATCAACACAAATCAAGGAAGCTCAGTTGGAAGCCTTGAAACCCGAAAACATGGAAGGTGAAGCACTTAGAGGAATGGACAAGAATTTTGAGATCGGGAGTGACGGAGTTCGGTACCTCATGAACCGAATCTGGACACCGACGTTCGGTGGGTTCAGAGAAATGGTTATGGCCGAAGCACACAGACCCCATACTCCGTGCACCCAGGTTCAGATAAGATGTATTTGGATCTCAAGCAACTCTATTGGTGGCCAAACATGAAAGCAGAAATTGCTGCATATGTGGCAAGTGCTTGACTTGTGCCAAAGTCAAGGCAGAACATCAGAAGCCCTTAGGGTTCCTCCATCAGCCCAAAATACCTGAGTGGAAGTGGGAGCAGATTTCCATGGATTTCATAACCAAACTACCCAAGACACCGGGCGGTCATAATACCATTTGGGTGATCCTCGACAGGTTAACCAAAACTGCCCACTTCTTGTCAATCAAAGAGACTGATAAGATGGAGAAGCTAACAAGAACCTACATCCGAGAGATCGTGTGACTTCATGGAGTGCCGATATCTATCATCTCGGACCGAGACACTAGATTTACCTCAAGGTTTTGGAAAACACTACAGAAAGCCATAGGTACTAAGCTAGAATTGAGTACAACCTATCACCCACAAACGGACGGACAAAGTGAGAGGACGATCCAAAACTAAGAAGACATGTTGTGAGCATGTGTAATCGACTTCGGTAAAGCATGGGACGTCCACTTGCCATTGATTGAGTTCTCTTATAACAACAGTTATCACACTAGCATCAAGACTGCTCCATTCGAATCCCTTTACGACCGCAAGTGCAGATCACCTCTGTGTTGGGGGGAAGTGGGCGACACACAGTTGTCGAAAGGTCTAGTCCTTGATAGCACTCTCACTGGTCCGTAAATCATAAGGGAAACGACCGAAAAGACCGTTCGGATTCGAGAGCGACTAAAAGCCTCAAGAGATAGACAAAAGAGCTATGCCGACAAAAGGCGTAAACCCTTGGAATTTTAGGTTGGTGACCGCATTCTACTGAAGGTTTCACCCTGGAAGGGCATGATATGCTCCGGGAAGCATGGAAAACTAAACCCAAGGTACAGTGGAGCCTTCGAAATTACTGCAAGGATTGGTCCAGTAGCTTATAGACTCCAACTTCCAATCGAACTTAACAAAGTACATCCGGTGTTTTACTTGTCTAACTTGAAGAGGTGTCTATCCGACGAAACTCTTGTAATTCCACTCGAGGAAATCGAGCTGAATGAAAATCTTAACTTTGTGGAAGAACCCGTCGAAATCTTGGATAGGGAAATCAAACGAACTAAGCAGAGTCGCATACCAATAGTGAAGGTTCACTGGAATGCTAAGCGGGGACCCGAATTCACTTGGGAGCAAGAAGATCAGATGCAACTAAAGTACCCGCATCTTTTCCCTAGTTCATAAACTTTTGCTCTATATTAAATTTCGGGACGAAATTCCCTCTAACGGGGGATGATGTAACAACCCGATATTTCAGGTCAATGTAACGACTAGAAGTCAACTATTGTAATATCTTTGTGAATTAATAAAAATAGCGTCAAAAATGAAATGTTAAAAAAGCTCAGATTGAGTATACTTAGTGGTAGATATGTTATCAAGGTTTCCAAAAATATAAAGAACAATAAAATCCGAGTTATAACGAAGAAGTTATGACCAATCGAAGATCTGTAACAATACCAGTAAAGCGGTGTTAAGCCTAAAACACGAAATCTCAATAAAATACTTTTTGGCCTTAGGTATCTAAATGAAGTCGTAGATATCCCTAAAACGTGAACATACATAAAAAGAATGCCCAAATCTGACTTCGTATGAGGAAGTTATGATTTTTCGAAGCTTCGGATATAAGGGAAGTCAGCTAGAAACTCGAAATAGAGATCGAGCAACTTTTGGCCAACGCAATCTAAATGAGAGTCTAAAGTCTCGACAATAGTGATACAACGGTAAAAAGACAGACGAAAACGGACGTCAGATGAAGAAGTTATGAATTTTAACGGACTTTTCTAGTTCCGACCTGTTAAAAATATATTATTAAAAATAAATTCAAAGTTAGCCGACGAAGTCTAAACGAGAGTTGTAGAGCATTTTCTTAGCTACGCATGGATATAAAGAACGTCGAAATCAGAGCTCGTATGCAAAAGTTACGGATTTTACAAGAAAAGGGCACAACTTCCTAGGCTGGTCCGAAGGGAATGCCCTGCGTTCGTGCTCGCAGACCTGTCCGTTCGCCATCCCATCCGAGGTTTGTAAGTGATGACGTATTTGGGCTTCGGAACGCATTGCGTTTAGGGGAACGCCCTGTGTAGGGGAAACGTCCCGCGTACCCAGCATGAACGCCTAACGTTCGCATCTTTTACAACCCCTATATAAAGGTTGCGAGGGTGACGGGCAAAGGTTGCTAATTCACTACCAACGCTCCTGATTTTTGCACTTCTAACCTCTCGAGATTATCCCGACTTTCTGGTTTCATATCCAAGTGATGACGGAAGTTATACGCTCCCGAGATTCCCGAGAATCCCGAGAAATCCGTTGTCTCCAGTTGAAGTTCTTCTATCTTATCTTCTTCAAACCGCCACTTCAACCAAGTGAGTTCATACCCCCATTTTACGCTTTTAACTAATTTTAAATGCTTTTGAACACTTTACCGGGGGGGGGGGGGATACAAGTAAACACACGGTTAATCCCGTGTGAAGACATCAGTCTTTTGTTATACATTTCATGTTGTTTTTATAACTATCACATGGATTTTGTTAACATGCAAACATCTTATACCACTTTACCCTCTCGGGATGAAACATAATTATGAATATTTGAAGTGTTATTTATATGTTTGCATCATATCAAGGGTAACCATTTTTACTATAACATTCATAAACATGCAAGAACATACAAGTCATTATTATGCCTTGTCAAAACTGTAGAAAAGGGTAATTATTTTAGAGAGAAACATATTCATTCTAACACGTGACTTAATTGAGAATTCGTGAGTCATTCATCTTCAATATACCTTTTAAGGTACCGCTAGAAGTCGTGTTTATAACCAGAATCTCCCATCCGGAGAACGTGACAAGTGTGTATAGATCTATACGAGACTAATGATCCTGCACCTTGACTGCTAGCTACAGTCCTCGGGGTGACACGTGTCATCTCATTTCGACGCCTGAAGAATGTCACTACAGGCAAATTATGATAGTACGGTTATAAAAACTCACTGGATAGACAATTATTATGGTATTACGTTTTCACGGGAAAAGTAACAGATATAGTTCTTTTCACATTCTTATAGTTTTGTTTTATAATAAGACTATATATCATTCTTTTGAGCATGTCATAGTTGCTTACAGGTTACGGTCTTGGTCATTTGAGACTGCATTTCACTTTTAGGAAAATATAGGATTTTCCTGGTTCAAATACATACAATCTATACAACAATCATTCATACTCATTTCATACAATTGTTAGAAAATATCGGATTTTATGGAAAACATACACGGAATTTCGAACGGCATACATTTTCTTTAAACACTACTTATGAACTCACCAGCTTTATTGTTGACACTTTTTCTTTGAAATAACTTGTATTCTCAGGAAAACGCTAAATCAGGTAGTATCTACTTTTGAAGACTAACGCGCTAGCGTTAGTAACATATTTTGGGATCACCATATTGTATCTGATATTCAAACATGTAACACATACAATCATGTAAACTTTTCAAATATATTTATATTATGGTGGTGTGTACTTTCTTTACTATTCAATTGTTATGATACTGTACATGATGTCCTCCGCCTCCGAACGTTTCCCGCTATTCAGGTTTGGGGGTGTGACATCTAGTCTACGACTCGTCGAGTTGTATGAACAACTCGTCGAGTATGTTCTTGTGGGTTAAGAAGATTGCCTTGGATCAGTGTTCTAAAAGGTGCGCCATGACGTGAGGCGTGGCTTCGCCGTTACGAAAAGCTTCATAACGTTGCTGTTAGGCGTGGCGCGTGGCAAGGCGTGATATGGCGCGTGTTTTTTCATTTGAGACACAATTTTTTCTCTTTGTTATGTCTTTTCAAATCGGAGATATAAGTATTGTGCTTTTTGTTAACTTTTTGTTATTAGTTATTGATCTAACACTTCTAAAAAGTAGTTATATTTAATATAAATTTATATTTATGTGGTAATATAATTTTAAATTAATACAAAATCTCCGCCTTACATCACGCCTTGAAAAACGCCATGGCTCGCCATGGCTCGTTAAGCTTGAGGCTTGGCCTTGCCCCCACGCCACGCCTCACGCCATTTAGAACCTTGCCTTGGATTCGCCGAGTGTGTTCTTATACTCGTGGAGTCCCATGGGTTCCATATTATGACTAACTCTTAAAACATCGAAACACTCCTTGGGACCTTCCTAAACCTTTGCTAACACTCAACTGGCTCATTTGAACCAAAACAGATTGGGGACTCCAGCCTCGGACTCGCTGAGTTCTAAGAACAACTCGTCGAGTCGCCTACTGTCCAAGTCTATAAATCGATTTCTGATGTTCAACTCTCATTCGAAAGGTAGATCTGGGCTTCTAAGGTTGATCTAACACGTAAAGTTATGAACTCTACGTGCATGCATGGTAGTATAAGCTTTAAGGACCCAAAAAGAGGTCTAAAGAAGTGCATGGGCTAATATGGCCATAGAGCTTGCATCTTTATGGCATGAACTTGGTTCTATAGTCTAGATCTGAAGGTGAATGGACTTGGTATGTCCAAGTCTTTAGGATCAAGCTTATTGACCCCAAAACTCCATAAAGGGGCAAAGGAGGAAATCTATAAAACCATAAGTCAAGTTTTGAGCTTGATTACCTGAAAGTAAAGAGAAACTGATGTTGCTCCTGGATCTAGTCATTCTCCCTTGATCCTTCTTCCTTCCAACTCTTCTACTAGATACACAATGCACCAAAAACCCTCCAAGTCACTAAGAAAGCTCAAGATTGCCGAAAGGGAATTAGGATTTCGAAGGTAATGCTATGGAGGTGATGGAGGCTGGACCTGAAGCTCATAATGTGGTTTAAATAGGGTGCAAACCCTTTAATTAGGGTTTCATCCAGACTGGCCTACTCGTCGAGTCCAAGCGCGGACTCGGTGAGTAGATTACTTAAACCCGCGTCCCAACCTCGCATCTACTCGACGAGTTTGGGCTGCCACTCGTCGATTCATTTATATAAATGATATAAAAGTAGATCAAATACGTACCAGAAATGGGGCGTTACAACAATAGCATGCATAAAAGATATCAATCCAATGAGCCGACATTGGTGTCTTCGACCCACAAGTACAGTGATGAAAACTCACCTCGCACTGCCGAATCACACAGACGATCCCTGGCTGTTGGATGATAGATCTCCGAATTGTCAATATCAAGACAACACCCCATCAACAGCTGATCCCACGAATAATCTCTGACTACAAATCTGCTAAAATCCATGAACTTTCAAATACCACAAATGACAACCCATTAACATCTAGCCCCTGACTCACAATATGAGTCCAAATTATTGTAAAAGGCCTTTTTACCCTTCCTCAAGTTTGGTTCAAGGCCAATTCCCACACTCGATGAACAAAGGCCCAAAATCCAAAATAAGCACCTAAGGTTCGAATATGGCCTAATTTTCCAAATTTGGCCCAATTCCTTTCGTGGGCCTTTACCCAAGAAAGTCCAACAAGTTACAACAAACCAACCATAAAATCCAGATGGACCAACATGGCCCAAAACAACCAAGCCCCAAACCGAAGCCTAAAACAAAGAAGCCTAAGTCTACTGAGTACGTGGGGGCGTACTTAGCCTGTACACTCAACATACCGCATGAGAGGCTTGCACACGTAATGTACATACTTTTACGCCCAATGTACTCACCAGCCATGGCCGTCTTTCCAAATTAGCACTTAATCCATTAAGAGTTGGATCCAAACTCAGATCTGACTTCTCCAAGGTGGTTAATCACATAAAGTTGCCAACTTTATGTGCATGCATGGCTAAATGGGACTCTAGAGCTCAAAGGAGCTTAATAATTGACTTAATATATGCATGGAACCAAAACCACCATAAAGTTTGCACCTTTATGCCTAAGGAACCCATAATATACCTAGATATAAAAAAAAGCTTCAAAATGACTTTAACTCCCAATCATCAACCAAAAAGGGCCAAAATGCCCAAAAATAAACTAAGAAGAAGATCCATGGAATGAAAATACAAGGTTTGGACTTTATACCTCCCAAGCCTCTAAAAGGAGATGCTAATGATGGATCTCAAAGCTTTCCTTCAAAGAACAAGTCTTCAAGCTCCTCATCATTCTTCTAGATCCACAAAACTTTCCACAAAAGCCTCATAAGGGCTCAAGATCACCAAAGAAGGACTATGGAACGAATTAGGGTTTTTAGGATATGGAGGCTCACTAAGAAATGATCAAAAAAGGCTAACATAAAGCTTATATAGGGTACAACATGAAAATTAAGGTTTTCCATTTCCCCCTCGTACGCCCAGTGTATGAGGCTACGAACATGCAACTCTTATCCACTAGTACGCTAAGCGTACACCAGAGGTACGCCCCACATACTAGCCTCTCAGCTAGTACGCCAAGAGTAACTTGTTGTACGCCTCGCGTACCAGGGTACCCTCTTAAACTCTAAAACACTCCGAATACCATAACTTCCTCTTTAAACAATATATATATATATATATATATATATATATATATATATATATATATATATTGTTTAAATCTTGGAATTTATTAAAATGCGTGCCAACAAAAGGTTATTTTGAAGATAAAATTGCTTACTTAAGATGTAAACTAAATGACTTAGACATTTTAAATTTAGAGTTTCATAAAATAGTTATGTACAATCTATTACTTAAGATGTAAACCGAAAGATTTAGACATGTTTAAATTGAGTTTCATAAAATAGATTATGTACAATCCAATGATTAATAAAATTATCTGTGTTTTGTATGAGTTTAAAATTATTCAAATGGTGTTTTATTGTCGGTTAACCAACAAATTACTTTTATGAAAGTTTTGACCATGATTTTAAATTACTTTTATGAAAGTGTTGACCAATGTTTTAAATGAGGTGAGGTGTGACGGCAAGGTCAAACGATAATGTTTTTCAAGGCGTGACATATTTATATACATTAAAAAAGATATGTTATATAATTATAGAATTAACTTAGTTTTATTTAATTGTGTGTTAATTGATTGATATTCTTTTTATTTTATTGTCACTCATATGTTATTTATTTGGATAAATTTGTCATTGTTCGATGTATGGTAACAAATTACATAATGATTATATAGACGAAAGTAGAATTGATATTTTTATTATTGCACCGGTCCACGGTCCACTAGACGGGTATAACACTAATTCTAAAAGAGAATTAACGGGTACAAATGCATGTGGCCACTAAGCAAAGTGCTTTTTTCGACACATATGGACCTGCAAAGCAACGATTATATTTATTATATGTGTAATTCAAGAAGAGCAAGAATTTGTTTGAGTGGTTAATGATTTATCTTAATCTTGAGGTCTAGCTATCGATTCTTGTCCAAGACATAATTATATTTTGCCATACTTATAGGGTCATTGCACATCGTCTGTGGAATTAATCTATTGCAATTCTTGCCACTATATAATGAGAGATATTTCAATCAATTTTTAAGCCGTAGTCTTTGAGGAATCCCACATCGGTTGTGGGATAAAGCCTTCCGGTATGGGGCCTCACCCTATGCGTGATGTCCTATATGGCATAGAAAGCCACGCGTGAACACCGTCCCAAAGATGGGTGAGTGTCTTGTAGCATGATACGAAAGAAGAAGAGAGTTGTGATTGGTGGAACATTTGTTTGTCTCTCTCTCTCTCTCTCTACAATCTCTCTCTCTCTCCCCCCAAGTGAACACTATTTCCACAACCTAGTGGATTGGTTGTGGAATGATTAAAATAATGATATGACTTCTTTTCATTCCATTCTCACGTGTGATGATACCTCTCAGCCTAAACATCTAAACATCCGACTCTCCTCATGCCTATATAAATAAGAGTTTCTCAATATTTGATAGATACTACTGATCATAAAACAAATTTTTTCTAAAAAAATTACACGACTGTAAAAAATTTGAGGGGCATTTCGGACTATCCCGAACTCTACATTGGATCTGCCCCTGATTAAAAGTATTATTATTTGATGTTTTAGTAATGTTTTAGATTATTATAAATTTCATTATGAGTAATATTGTTGTAAATGAATGTTATTAATTAGTGGTTTTTTTAAATTTTTTTTTGATGTTCACAATAACCAAAACTATTTATTTGTATATAATTATTAATTTTTTGATATTCAAATATACGCATAGAAATTGACCATTGGATCTCTTAAAAATGGACAATCTGATTTGAACCATTCTTTATTGTATACATATTTATTATATATTATACAATCAATTATGGCCCAGAATGTGATCATCTTGTTGGATGTCTTAAACGTTGGATTTTACGGTACTTCCATAGTTCTGTTCACCACATGAGTGATGAGCCACTTGCCTTTGGTGTAAGCTTGTGGTTGACAATTATTTATAAATATATATTACTCCTCCAAAAGTGAATACTACAAGTACAAACGACTTTATCATATGGAACAAAATTACAAATTTGGTATCATGTTAAAAATTGAAACTTTGGTTTAAGTTGTTTGGGAACACACCCAAAAGTATCCATGTTAAAAATTGAAACTTTGGTTTAAAAAGTACCGTAAACGATACTTTTGGGTGTGTTTATCCCAAACGACTTTGTCTCATGTTTTACCCCTATCATCTTGTTGTAAATTTTGCATAATTTGTTTTGATTTTTTTTATTAAATAACAATTTTGCCCTTCATATTTTCTTTTATCAAAATTTTATTACGAAAATAAAAAAGAAAAGAATCTCTCTCTCTCTCTCTCTCTCTCTCTCTCCCTCTCCCTCTCCCTCTCCCTCTCTCTCTCTCTCTCAACACAACAAGTGTGTGTTTGCATTTCGAAAAACAAAGATAGGGGTAAAACATGAGACAAAGAAGCAAATGCTTTGGGTGTGTTTATCCCCAAACGATACTCACCTGCTACTCCTCCATCCTTCACCGTCTGCTATGCACCCGTGGCCTTCCTACCCACCCCATTGATTCATAGCGTAGAGTATAACAAGAAACAAAGAATAAATGTATGGGTTGTGTGTAACTATGTGTCTGTTGGTACGTGTTTCATTTTTTTTTCTAGAAATAAATTCCAAATTGTTCCTTTTTCTCTCTAGTGTTACATCATCGATGGTAAACTCACCAGAGATCCAAGTCTAACCGTAGAAGAAGACCAAATCCTCCCTCTGCCACCAATCTCGATGCAACCTAGATGTAAAGTCCCAAAAATTCGGAGTAAAATTTTCATTTTAATAACACTAATTCATATAACATTCCATTCCCAAAACCATTCGATGTTGAAAAAATATTATTTAAACAACAGAGAAAAAATCACGATTAATCAAATGCGGAATAAACTATGGGGGATGTTGTGCAGTGACGTCATGCATTTTCCTTTCGAATCGGAAGTACCTGAAACCATAAATAGGAAACTGTAAGCTAAAAGCTTAGTGAGTTCCACAAAATACCACATACCATACATATACGTCAACTCAAGGTTGTACCGGGTTCATTTCACATTCCTGAGTGTATTTAACCCCCAGGTCTATTTCAACTCATATGTCAGCTCAAGGCTGTACCGGGACTATTTCATCCCGAGTCTATTTTAACTCTATCGGTATTTTTTAACTATACGATTTTATTTCATCCTCGAGTCTATTTGACCCCACATACATACAACATACATGCATACAAGCATACAACAAGAGTCACAAAGACAACAAGCACATACAACCTTACTATCCTACATTATAGTGAGCAAACTTATCTCAGTCTACAGATAACCGAACCACATGCGTTGCTGCTACCAGGCTCCTCACACTGAGCACATCCAAATTATCCTTAATCAATAATTAAGGCAATTTCCAATAGTCCAAGCTCCAATTCATACTCTATCATATCAATGGATAAAATACTATTTACCCTTCCCAATCTGACATAACAACTCATGGTCTAAATCTCAAAAGACCCAACACCAAAAAATGGCCCATTATGGCACTTTGGTGCGTACGCCCCGCGTACTACCCCAGTACACCTGACGTACGGTACTGAAACCCAAAACTACATTTTTAGGTCTTATTCCTTTATGACCAAATATCCAAATCTTCAAGTTCAAGCCAAATGCACGTCTAGAGTCATAAAGTTCATGACTTTATGACCTAGCATGACTTAATAGAGCCTAACACTAAACTTAAGCTTCCTAACATAACAAAATGACCAAGGACTCACTTGAAAGTGCTTAATCCTTTAAGAATTTACATCCAAGACTCAGATCTAATTCTAATGGGTATCTTAATTGATAAAGTCATCAACTTGATGCCTTTGCATGGCTCAAAGTAACCCAAAACGTAAATCTAGTCTACTAGCTTCACCAAGAGGTCAACAACTCATGCATGGTTTGTCCACAACCATCAAGATGCAAACTTTATGAGCAAAGGACCTCAAAACATCAAAATGGACAACCTAAAATTTTTGGAGTGGCATTTACTCTCAAGAATCAACTTATGGGACCAATAAACACAAAAACCCACTCACAAGAAAGATCTAACTAATGAACCATCAAGTTGGAGACTTTTTTTACCTTCAGAAGATGCAACAAGGAAAACCAAGCTAGGATCTACAAGCTCTAAGCAATCCAACTCATCTCCAACGAGTTATCCTTTTTCCAAAGTGCCAAAACACCCAAAAAAGTCAAGAAGCTTTCAAAAGGGCTAGGGTTTTGAAATCATAGGTTGATGGGGATGGAGGCTGAATAAGGGGAGTGTTTCCATGAGTTAAGATTCTTAAATAAGGCCTAAACCATAAAAATTAGGGTTTGAGTTTGGTGGCTATACGCCCAATGTACTCCTGGTACACTGTGTGTACCAGGTTGGCCATTCGCGATCAATCCTTACCAATACGCCTAATGTACGCCTTGTACGCCCAACATACTCAGCTAGATCCTTATTCTTCCTATCTTCCAAAATCCATAACTTCTTCGTCCCGACTCTTTTTCCGACATTCTTTGTATGATTGGAAAGGTAATGAGAAGCTCTACACTGCTATCAACTCTCCCTTGTCTCAAAAGCTTTCGAACTTAAATCCTTAATTTATGAAAGGTCTGAACTATCACTTTTTACCATTATACCCTTGGGTTCCATAACACAATCGAACTCTTGTTTCACATAATCTACATTGCCCACATACAAATGGGTCAAAACCTCTCTTTCCTCAAAGCCCAAAGCCTTATGATAATTGATCTTTGGGTCGCGACCTGGAATTAAGAAACGACTTGAAACAAGGTGTTACAACTCTCCCCCACTTAAGTTAGATTTTGTCCTCGAAATCATTCCTTACTACTTCCTCATCCATCCTAATTGACCCTGCCCACACTTTCTGAATTCCATTTAAGATTGAAGATTCATCCCATACAGACGACCGCCTCCCAAACCTATCTTAGCATAAATCACTAATCCCTCTGAAAGAACGAAGCTTAACACTCTGCCCTTAACCAATGAAAAAACCAAACTGCTCTGCCTGAGAATTGAAAAAACTACCTTACTCTTCCTAACTAGAAGACCTCAAATCCCAACATTAACTACTAAAAGCAGTAAATTTCTCGAAGACTGGAACCCATCTATTTAAAACTCCATAAATTATTCCCTACGACTTTTGATCATTCATTTGACGTACCTGCCTCTAGTTATTGAATAGGAACACCACTCAACCATGTAAAGGGAATACTTAAACTATACCGATATTGAATTTCACCCAATTCCAATCCAAAGAGTGTACCCAACTACCTTAATTACGTACTTGAGTTCCTGGAAAGTCATCAACAACTTGCTGATCCCATGACTATAACCATGGTCAATTCAAGAAATTCATGTTGCATCCAAATCCCTCATCAGCTTTGGTGTACCTCCACTTGACAAGACACTTGAGATATTCTCAATGAACTTCATGACTCGAGATTTTATAACTGATACCCAACATTGGTAACCAAACTCCTGATAAACATCCCGCAAACAAACAGGGTTCATAATGCAAACACTCCGCAAAAGACTTCAGATGCACAATTATAACTCCCAACAACCTTTAACTAACCACACGATCGAAACCAGCTGGTCTCTGAGTTACTTGACTGCCAATCAATGTTGTAACACTCGGTTCGGGTGGATATTTTATCAAGTTCAAAATTGGGAATTTTAACCCGACTCACGACGTGAAGGATGCTTGTCATGTCGTGAGGGGAATTATGGAAATGCGCATCACCTTTGGGCTCATGACATGAGCACATATGGCTCACGAAGTAAGGCTAATATGAGATGAAAACCCTAATTTTGGGGGTTTTATTACGTATTTAAAGGAAGTGAGGGATAGGGCTAGCCCACCCTCAGCCCCCATCACCTCCTTGCACTTCCCTTTGGAACTGTAGCATCCATATTTTATCTTAAGCTTATTTGTGGTGATTCTAGTCAAGAAGAAGAATATGAAGAGAATCTAGTCCATCATTTCTACATTCAAGCCTCATCATCAATCATTTTCACACCTTATGGACCTTTTGTGAGTTTCAAGTTCATTGATTTATTATTCTATAAGCTTAGATCTATATTTTTATGCTTTATCCTTCATATGCAAGATGATGCAGTGGTTGCAATCCATAAAGTTGCCAACTTTATGGACATCTAGTGTCCCTTAAGTAGTATAGATGCTAGATCTGGAATATAGTTGAGTTTTATGACTCTTGCATGAGATATGGTATCATTTCCTCCTTTTGTGCCCTAGTTAGTGTTTGGGACATCCATTGGACATGCATATCCAAAAAGCCATGATTTTTATGATGTTCTAGGGTAAATAAGACACTATGGAGGATTAGGTTTCTTGTACAAAAAGGGGTTAAGAGTTTTATTAAGAAATTATGTCCAGAGCGTCGTCACGATGTGAGCACTTTGGTGTCATGACGTGAGGATGGTGTTCCTCATCTGTTTTGACTTATTAGGTCACGTCGTGACCGCTAGGGGCTCACAACGAGACGAGTGGCTGTGGGACTTTCGAGTGTAGATTTTATTTTGACTTTGACCAGGATTTGACCAAGTTAAACCTAAGGGTATTTTGGGCTGTATTTGAGATTGGTCACGATTTGTTGAATAGGTGACCGATAGAGCTGATATTCGGAGCAGTGTAGTGTTCAACAATCTTTTCATAGTGAGAGGTGAGTTTCCTCATTGTTCTTATGGGTATAAGGCACCAATGTAGGACTATTAGTTTATGTATCTTGGTATAGAGGATGTTGTTATGCGATAGTGATTTGTAGATCTACGTGTTGTTTGTTGACTGGTTATATGATTATCTGTTGCTGGCTATATGTTATTGTTATTTATATGCGGACATGGTGTGGTGGGGTTGAGACTCTGCTGCTTCGTGAAGTCAGTCAACAGGCTAGGGCATTACAACCATGAGGTTGTGGACCAGGGGTAATCCAACCATGAGGTTATGGACCCGTTATATATTTGGGTATTTGTTTGTGTGGTGGTATTTAGGGGAAAGTTTTGACTTACAGTTTCAGTTTATTGTTTCAAGTACTTCATATGATCGTGGCAAAGCAAAGGGGTGATCATGCACTTCCTTTGGGTTTATGTTATTTGGATTCTGGGATATTCTGATTATTGAATAATACTTTTGAAACAATGGTTTTGTGAACCATTATGCTTATTGGGTTATTTTTGAAAGGTTAAAATTTACTGTGATTTTTGGGATGTAACAAATGCAGTAATACCCGAACATGCCAATAAGACTAACAATCCGAGACCTAAGAGTCTCGATCAAAAGACTAATGTGTCCCACCCATATGAATTATACAAGTGCTAGTTCATGATACATTGTGACACCTTCTAACCAATAAAATGATAGGCTCACGGTACTACACCGATCTTGTCGTCATTCCAACATTGACTTGTAGACTCAAAACTAGTATCATAAGAGCTTAAAGATACACAAACATCATCCCTTCAACTTGTAGGAACTCGATCAACCTCTCTCAACACCAACCAAAAACCCCATGGGTCATACCCTTCTATAATGCACAATTACTTTCACAGAACAGGTTGCAACCAACACCAAAATCAAACAAAAACATGATCACACACAACTAGAGAATGGGATATGTTGTTATACTCTTGTTCTAATTCAAAGGCTATAATCCAGATAAAAAACATGCCTATAATTCGAATCAAGTGATTTTTTGCTATCTCGTTTGGTCCATATTGTCACACCCCGAAAACCAAAGGCGGAAACGTTCCCGGGGTTGACTCCATGTTGTGTATCAAATCCAATGTACATAGTAATCACAGTAAACAACCATTACATTACATATATATACATATATATATATATATATATATATATATATATATATATATATATATATATATATATATAAAAGTTTACATTTGGTTCAAAAGTAAATTGTACAAAAGTTATACATATATCATATGAACAAAAGAGACGAGTCTTCGGAGCACTCCATCTTCACCAAAAGATATCGCCGGGGTACCTGTCTAACTTGGACCTGAGAATACAAGCGATTTGAAAATCAGCATAAAGCTGGTGAGTTCATAAGCGGTTTTTGTTTTGTGAAAATGTATCGATTTCCTTTAGTTTTCTGAAAAGATTTGATATCCAAGAAAATCCCATATTTTCTTATGTAAAGTAGTTAAGTTATCTTTCGTTACAGTTTTGATATCAGATATAAGTTAACCCCAGGAAAATCCCATATTTTCCTAAATGCAAGATTGATAGAATAACACATAGTATAGTTTAATATACAAAACTATAATTTTGACGAACTGTAGATAGAAGGTATTTTGAAAACCTTGGGACTAACATCCCGAACCAGTTATAAGATATTTCGATGAAAACCATGGGATTACTATCCCGAAAGTAGATATAAGATAGTTCGATAGACCATAGGATCACTATCCCGAAACTAGATATATGATAGATTGATAAAATCATGGGATTAACATCCCGTATAAGATTTAGTTTCAAAACCATGGGATTGCCATCCCGAACGAAATATAGACACAAGATCATGGGATTATCATCCCGAACGAGGTATAGACATAAAACCATGGGATTACCATCCCGAACGAGATAAAGATTCTAAACAGATCCTAGCTGTGAATAAGTTTATATTAATACGTATTGTGAGTCGGGTAACCATACTGATGCGACAACGAGACCTCCTTGACGTTAGTCAGACGTTGAATGATATCCAGAATTTGTCACCCCAGGCGTGCCCGCCCAACTGTAGCTAGCAGTTAAGGTGTGGGATTGTCAGTCCCGAATAGATCTATTCACAAACTCTTCGCTCTCCCTCCAGGAGACTCTGGTTACACTTCCGGAGAGGATTTACTTGATCATCCATAAAGGGTAGTGACTATCTCACAAACTAGTATTAAACTATTCACAGGATTCACATACGATAACAAACATACAAAGGCTTTAAGACATGATACAGTGAAAATAGTTACATACAATGAGACTATCTGGCAAAACATTCGAATGATACAGAGATAAACTGAATCAGACATAGTTTATCTAATAACTTAATACATATATCAGTAAGTGATATAAAGAGAAACATAGAACCCCAAATTATTCCTATAATAATTTGATTAGTTTGGTTATTTTCTTAACTAAAATCCATTTAGTTGTAATTAATAAATCATTCCTTATGCTCAACATAATACATAAGGAGTAAAAGAGTTTATAAGTTTGCCAGATATTATTTGAAATACATAGATATTATGATTTGAAAACAGTTTTGGTTTGCTTGTATTCCCCCCTGAAAACAGTTAAAAACAGTGAAAAAGGTGTAGGGGTATGAACTCACCGGACGAGAAATGTGACGATTTGGATGCTAAGAGTTGACCCGGGGCTTGTAAATACACGAGGTTCCTAATTATAATGTAAAGATACACATTTGTACCTAATTAGGACTTAGTTTATTCATTTGATAGGGACACTTGCTTCAAGTCGCGAAAACACTCCGATACGAGTGTTTGGAAGGACCCGGGTGGCGTTTAAGGATGGGAAATGACACTAGGGACTTGGGACTTGAGTTTACTCCCCATGAGTAAACTTTTAAATGAGTTTACAATCATAAAACACACACATACATGAGTTTACGGCCGTAAACTCATGTGGGTGTGTTTTTGGGTGTTTAAATGGCTTAAATGGCTTACATGGACATGGGAAATGATTCTAGGCTTTGATCTAAATGCATGGAATGGATTAAAATCACCAAAATGATTAATTTATGGGAGTTTACGGCCTAGCATAGGCTCCTGGCCGTAAACTCCTTAATCCTCATGAAAATGATGTTAAATGGTGCTAGAACAAATCACATGTGAT
The DNA here is from genome assembly GCF_051521515.1 of Lactuca serriola. Classification (NCBI taxonomy): domain Eukaryota; kingdom Viridiplantae; phylum Streptophyta; class Magnoliopsida; order Asterales; family Asteraceae; genus Lactuca; species Lactuca serriola. The sequence goes on from NC_136411.1 coordinate 107,294,185, forward strand.
TTGTAAAATTAATCCAAGGCCTAACATGAGTTTGTATGGGATTTTTGGGGGATTTATGGAGTTTACGGCCCATGAAACCCCCTTCATGGCCGTAAACTCTTGTGTGTGGTGTTCCAAGGTGTTTCAAGGCCTAGAACATGCATGAAAGGACTTCTAAAATTCATCTAAAGGCTTTAGGGGTGTGTAGTTTGCATTCTAACACCAAAAATTTTGGAGTTTACGGCCCAAGAACAGGTCTTGGCCGTAAACTATTAGAAATCCCATAAAAGATGTGTTTTAGGCCCTTAAAGTATTTTTGGTTGGTCCCTTGATTTATTCCAAGGCTTTTGGTGGTGTTGGATGGCTTTCTAACACCTTAGAATGAGATTTATGCCAAGTTTTGTGGAGTTTACGGCCCAAGAACTCTCCTTGGCCGTAAACTCATCTAAGTCCCTCAAAATTAATGTTTCAAGTGTCCAAATGCAAGAATCAAAGTCCTATAATTCATATCTAAGCTGTAGGGGTGATTTGGAAGGGTTTAAAGACATGAAAAACACCATTTTCATGAGTTTACGGCCCAAGCTTATGCCTTGGCCGTAAACTCCTTCAAAGTCCAAAAAATCATAGTTTTAGGTGTTCTAAGTTCATATCTTGAAGTCCCTTAGCCATATCTAAAGTCCATTTGAGTCTAGGAAGGAGTTTAAGGGCTAAAAACCCTTCAAAATGGTGTTTACGGCCTAGGCTGCCTCCTGGGCCGTAAACTCACATATATTGTCCAATTTCATGATTAAGTGTCTAATTTGGAAGCTAAACATGCTATAGATTAAGGCTAGGAAGGTACCTTAAGGATTTGAAGCCTTAAATTTGAGTTTTGGACACTTAATCCTTGGATTTAGGAGAGAGGTTAGAGAGAGAGTAGAGAGAGAAGGAAAAAGCTTCAAATGAGTGCTAAAACATGTTTATATAGTCCCTAAAACTTGGACACGGTGGAATTCTACCCGATACCGGCCTTAAACGATGTTTTGGGTCGCACCCGATTGAGTTTTCGTCACCCGACGAGGATATTTCTAAAACTTATAAAATACATGTTTTGGGCTAAATTCATGAGTTCCTAAATGATTTGAACCCTCATTGAATGAAAATAAACATATAACTTTTAGTTAACTAAGCCCAAAAACGATAACGGGACATTTCGATCTCCGACGAGTTATACGGGTAGAACGGGTTTTCGGCGATGAACAACTTCGGGTTGTTACACATATATACCCCTCATGACAATGTCTGATGAACTTACCACAAAATACACTCTCAAGAGAACCCACCCAACCCTGGATCTATTGCATTCCTTTTTTTTCCTCACACCCTTACCTAAAGGGGGGGGGGTACCAATAGATATAACGAAATGATGAACTTTATTAATTAATAGAAAATCCTCATAACTGACTGAAACAAGATCCCACACCTTGATTGAAACTGAACAGATCCCACCAATGCATAACTAGCTCGAAAAAACTTCCAAAGTTATCCAGAAATACTGTTAAAACCATGGTCGGATCCATCCAAATACCATCCTTGTCGAAACGACATGCCAAAATTTAATTCTACGTGGATCCCAAATCGCAACAGAAAAACTAAACACCCTTGCCCTAGCTTCCAAACTTCGAATGACCTAGGACATCTACCAAACTAGAGCCTTCTATGAACAGTAATTTCACAACCAACCATCGAGGGTAACTATACCCAGAAACCAAACTGTACAAAGTATAGATTTTGACAATGCATCCATTAAACTCCAACTGATACAACTCTAAACTTCCGAAGAAGCTCTGCTATTGACGAAGAAAGAAAAGAACAATAATCAAGAGTGCATTGGCAACTAATCCATTGATCCAATACACTACTGGACAAATCGCATGAGGGACAAAACATACTAAACTCTGAAACTAATTGACTGATCAACAACTGCCAAACATAGACTATAGATATCAAGCTATGCAACGAGATGACAACTTCCCTCACTAACCAATACTTAATCTGAGCAACCCAACACCTCTTGATTTATTCAACAACATCCAGAAAGGAGCCACTGGCTACAATGAGCTCCTTGTCCAACACCTTCCTTCTATAAGGAAAACCCATGCATTCATGAGCACATATATCCGATGACAACTTAATTTACACCCTCGTCTTGATCAAATACTGAAAAAAGTATCGCATACCCGAATCAAAAATCCCTATGACCCATTCTTGTAAAACCATAACTCGAATAGATCGCTGATCCTCTAAGCAGAATATCCAGCTCTCCCTAACTTAGGGTTCAAACCACCATTAACTAACGTTGAAAACAAACTAAAACTCAACCGACTCACCAATATGCGTAGCATCCCTAAACCTCAGAATGTATAACGCAATACAAGATGGTCTTCCAGATAAAGACCAAGCAAACTTAAAGGTATTCTGAATCTCAAATGGAGATCTTGGAAACTTCCCAATCAAAACCGCTTCTAATGTCAATAATCCCATGCATGTGCCCAAGCAATAATTCTAACAATCCATTCATAGAACCTCACCTACAAATTCCCATCCATTATTTAATTGTGATAACCGTTCACTTCCTATGGTTCTTGAAACAATCAACTAGCACCTGGCCTAACTATATCTGAATAAAGTAGACACTTATCTCATATCAAGGCAACAATACCACAAGAATCCTCTTATGTATTCCTAAACTGCCACACCTGCCGATAGAAACCATATTATTTATCCCTATGTTAGGTCTACACCCCAACTCTGAAAATCACATGATTTCTCTCTCCTTCCTCCGAACATGAAAAGCTAGAAGTACATAACCCCTATCGATGATAGTACCACACACCTCACCTACAAATTCCCATCCATTATTTAATTGTGATAACCGTTCACTTCCTATGGTTCTTGAAACAATCAACTAGCACCTGGCCTAACTATATCTGAATAAAGTAGACACTTATCTCATATCAAGGCAACAATACCACAAGAATCCTCTTATGTATTCCTAAACTGCCACACCTGCCGATAGAAACCATATTATTTATCCCTATGTTAGGTCTACACCCCAACTCTGAAAATCACATGATTTCTCTCTCCTTCCTCCGAACATGAAAAGCTAGAAGTACATAACCCCTATCGATGATAGTGACATCCCAATCCATTTGCCAATCACTTAGCCTCAGGCTGCAATCCTCGATCCAATCATCACAATTGCTTCCTTCTTGAGTCCCGCGACTCAACTGTCACTACCTTGAGCAAGGCTCTATCGACCTAGAAATCAACTAATTCACATGGGTCTGCACCATTAAAACCCAAACATACATGACTAGTAAGGCCTAAACAATCACCAGACCCATCCTCAGCCTAAACAACCATAACCGATAAACCAATAAAGTCGGAAACACACTTTAACAAATCATGGTGCTAATCCATGCCATCTTCCTTTAACTAGTTCCTTAGAATCCCCTAAATTTTCCTCGAGTCTAATACAGATCATGTGCTTCCAGTAGTAGGGTCCCAATACTACCTTTCATACCTATCCATACTTTCTAAGAGAATCATCTCGGGTCCTTTAAGTAACAACTACTGTCCACGTCCATCCTATCCAACCCCATACACCCATTCTCAAATGAATAAACATCGCTAAACAACACAAACATCAAGCTAAAAAAATACAACCTAGGCTTTCCTAAGATTCCCTTCACACCTCTCTCTGCCATGAACTGCAAAAGAAACTCCCTCTAGGACCTACTAACTACCTCACGTATACAATTACATGCCACAGACACTAGATAATTATTCAACTGCAAGGTCTCACCCTACAACGGCTAGAATCAGACAAGAGCTGCGAAATAGAGTTAAACGTAACCTTCTAAAATTATCTAATCCCTCTAACATGTAACCCTACGTATTTGATTAGTAGTTAGCTGATATTAATGGAGGTCTCTAAAAGTATAAAGCAAGCAACATTCGAGAATCGAGTTATCCAAACCATAGCATAACCTAATCAGGCCATTCTATCTAATATATGAATCCATACTAGCATGTACTTCTAAATGCTCAATCAATAGGAATATATAGGCATCTCTCCTAGCATACTATCATGCAATCCTGAGCAAATGCTTAGCCTAATCTATCATGCAATTCTCATATACTCATATAAAACATCAAACATAAAAAATGTGTGGGTAGTTTGGGAAATACTTACTTGAGCTCAGCTAATTTCACGCACCACACCCCTTTTTCCTTATAAAAATCTTTTTATAAAATTGTTTTCTTTCAAAAGATTACCAATTCCTCTGTTTAAGTTTAGTCACACCCGAGAGTGTGCCCAAATCCCTAAAACTAGGGTTATGATCCCAACTTGTAATGTCCCAAAAATTCAGAGTAAAATTTTCATTTTAATAACATTAATTCATATAACATTCCTTTCCCAAAATCATTCGATGCGGAAAAAATAGTATTTAAACAACAACTTAAAATTCACGATTAATCAAATGCAGAATAAACTCTGGGGAATGTTATGCAGTCACGCCAAGCCCTTCCCTTTCGAACCGGAAGAACCTGAAACCATAAATATGACAATGTAAGCACAAAGCTTAGTGAATTACCTAAAATATCGCATAACATACATATACATCAGCTCAAGGTTGTACCAACTCTATTTCACCCACGAGTCTATTTCAACTCATATGTCAGCTCAAGGCTGTACTGGGTCTATTTCAGCCCCGAGTTTATTTCAACTCAATCGGTATTTTTCAACTGTACGGGTCTATTTCACCCCACATACATACTACAAACAAGCATACATGAATACAAAAAGAGTCACAAAGACGTAAAGAACATACAACCCTAGTATCCTATAGTATAGTGAGAAAATACACCTTAGTATAGAGATAACTGAACTATACACATTGCTGCTACCGGGCTCCTCACACTAAACACAACCAAATCAATAATTAAGGCAATTTCCCATAGTCCAAGATCCAATTCATACTCTGTCGTATCAATGGGTAAAAGACTATTTTACCCTTCCCACATCTCCAACAACTCATGGCCCAAATTCCAAAAGACCCAACACCAAAAAATGGCCCATTATGTCACTTTGGTGTGTATGCCCCACGTACTACCCTAATACGCCCTATGTATGGTGCTGAAACCCAAAACTGTATTTTTAGGTCTTATTGCTCAAAGACCAAATGTCTAAATCTTCAAGTTCAAGCCCAATGGATATCTAGTGTCATAAAGTTCGTATCTTTATGACCTAGCATGACTTAATAGAACCCAACACCATACTTAATCTTCCTAACATAAAGAAATGACCAAGGAATCACTTGAAAGTGCTTAATCAAGTAAGAATTGACATCCAAGACTCAGATCTAATTCTAATGGGTGTCTAAATCAATAAAGTCATAAATTTGATTCCTTTGCATGGATCCAAGAAACCCAAAACCCAAATCTAGTATACTAGCTTCCCCAAGAGGTCAAAAACTCATGCATGGTTGGTCCACAACTATCACGATGCAAAATTTATGAACAAGGGACCTCACAATATCTAAATGAACAACCTAAAACTTTTGGAGTGGCATTTACTCTAAAGAATCAACTCATGGTACCAAAAAGCGCAAAAAACCACTCACAAGTAAGATCTAACAAATGAAACATCAAGTAGGGACTTTTTACCTTTAGAAGATGAAACATGGAAAAATCAAGATAGGATCTACAAGCTCTAAGCAATCCAACTCTTCTCTAATGAGTTCTCCTTTCTCCAAAGTGCACAAAAGCACCCAAAAATGTTAAAAAAAGCTCTCAAAGGGGCTAGGGTTTCGAAATCACAGGTTGAGGGGGATGGATGCTGAATAAGGGGAAGGCTTCCACGAGTTAAGATGCTTAACAAGGGCCTAAACCCTAAAAATTAGGGTTTGAGTCTGGCGGCCGTATACACAACGTACTCCTAGTGCGCACAACATATCAGGCTGGCCATCGACGATTAATCCTACCCAGTATGCCTAACATACGCCCTGTATGCCAACGTACTCAACTTGACCCATATTCTTCCTATCTTCCGAAAGCCATAACTTCTTCGTCCCGACTCCATTTTCGGTGTTCTTTGTATGATCGAAAAGGTAATGAGAAGCCCTACACTCCTATCAACTCTCCTTTACCTTAAAACCTTATGAACTTAAATCCTTAATTCATGAAATGTCCAAACCATCACTTTTTACCATTATACCCTTGGGTTCCAAAGCACAATCGAACTCTTGGATCACATAATTTACATCATCCACATCCAAATGGATTTAAACCTTTATTTCCTCAAATCCCGAAGCCTTATGATAATTGATCTTAGGGTCGCTTCCCCAAATTAAGAAACGATTCGAAACAGAGTGTTACACTAGGTGAAACCATTGAAAACCCATGTGAAATCGGATATAGAAAATCAGATGAAGATCTAATATTCTATCCTCTATGATCGATACAATCTGTGAGTATTCATATCCCAAACAGATTCACCATCTTCATCCCCTGTTCCCAAGAAAAATGACGGTGGCTCCCCCTGGGTTTTTTGGGAAGAAAAAAACAACTCTATTTCGTTCTTCTTGTTTGTTTCTATTCATAAAAAAACCTTTAGATTTCGTCCTTTTAACCTAAAATGATCTGCAAACAAAACCCTTCATATTTTGTTTCTCTTCAACCTTCCCTCTATGGCCTCTATGACTCGATCTTTTAAACATCTTTGTTTGAGCTAGTTTACGGTGACAGGAGGAAGGAAAAAGCAAGGGGAGGCGTCGACTAGAATAATCATGAGGAAGACCATTGTATTTGGGTTTTGATTTCACCAATGCTTCCAAATTAGTTTAAGTAGATAAACTTAGGTCTTAGTTTTTTAATGTATTTGGGTTCTGGTTCACACTTTGTTTTCGTTTTGGATAGAGTTTTTAATTTTTTTGTTGAACCAAAAAAACGAATATGAAATTGATTTGTATGTGTGTGTGTGGCTTTAATTTTTCGAAATCGATATGTGTGTTCATCCTTATAAATCGATTTGTGAGTGTGTGCGAGTTCTTTTATGAAATATATGTATGTGTAAGTTAGTTTATGAACAAAAAAACCCCATGATTCACCTGAAGAAGACGTAAATATGGAGATATAAGTGTAAGTTCGATGAAGAAGATGAAATAAAGGAGGTTATATATATATATATATATATATATATATATATATATATATATATATATATATATATATATATATATATATATAAATGCTAGGAGATGAGAGGGAGGGGATGAGTGGTGATTTTTTGTGTGTTTCTTATCTGTTACAATGTCGGATGGGGAGGTATGTGTAAACATTCATGTGACCAACCTAGGGCATGAATAAATTCGAGATGGACAGATTTGAGGAGAGTCTTCAGATCTGGAAAAGGATATCAAGTGGTAGAAAAAATTTAAGTGGAGATAGAGGTAGCGGACGGTGGTTGAACGGTGGTGGTGATGGCTGATAGTGGTTGAATAGTGGTGGTGGCGGAAGATGTTCTTGAGTTCATGAGGATGTTCTTGAGCTTATGAAGTTGTTCTTGGTTGATTATCAAATACAAGTCTAGAGAGAGAGAGAGAGGTGGGTTTTTTTAATTGATGTAATAAAAGAAAAATAAGAAAACAAAATTTAAAGGGTAAATTAGTCATTTTAAGGCCTTTATTTAAAAAACAGTTGGACTACATATGCAATAATACTCATTTTTTGGATTGGTGGTACAACTCCAAAACTTTTTGGACCAAAGTGTTAATTTTTGACATACAGGGACCAAATTTGCAGTTTTGTCTATAAAAAAAGATATGTAGAATTTTTTTATTAGATACTATTATAGAACCACGTATTCTATTTGGTTAGCTATCCAAGAGCAGCAAGACCAACTGCATTTATTCAATTTCCATCTAATTTGGAGATACCATTTATAGACACACATATTACAGGTTTAGATTAACGAATTCTCAAAGCCATTGATATACAAACTCTTCTGTTAGCATAATAGATAGTTATTAGATGTTAATTGTTGGGCTCTTTTTGTATCGAGCATTATGTTTAGCCCATTAGCTAGGAAACCGTAGGTAGTTTTATTATTTTTAGTCTTGTTATCTCTTTTTGTAAATACACAAGTTGGCAATCCATATTGAAACTCTTATTTAGTTATCATGGTATCAGAGCTTTAGTTCTTGGTCTTGTCGGAACCCTACCTGGCACCGGAGCCGCCGCTGGTGCCGAAAATCGTGAAATCAGTTTTTGTTTCGTGTCGAGTGCTCTTGATCTTGTGTCAACTTCATGTCTTGCCCTTACTACTATTATTATACATGTTCTTGGTCCAATCTTATCGAAAAAAATTATTAGTTACTGCCGTAACCCTAGCCGACTTCGTTGGAGTTTCGTTTAATTTCTTTGTGTTCATGGATTAGGGTAGCCTCCCAAAACACACATAGTTCTTTCCCCTTTCTATCGATGGGGTCTAAATCTAATTTAATTTTAGCATTGTTGTTGCATTTTTTTTTGGTTTGAGTAAATCTAATTTAATTTTAGCATTGTTGTTGCATTTTTTTTTTGGTTTGAGTTTTTTGTTTCCTGTGTTGGTGTCTTCGTTTCTATTATCCCTTTGTTTTGCATTGATATTTGATTTCGATGCTTGTTGGTCGTATTATTTTCCCGTTGGTTTTGTTTTTTGTTCTATTTTTGTTAGGTCATAAATTGTGGTTTATATTTTGTTTTCATAAGATATTAAAGCTCTCGGTCTAGGACCAAAAATACCATGTTTTGGTGTTGTGTGGACCGAAATCACATGTGATTTCGGTTAGGCTTAATATTGTCTTGTTTGGGTTTTGGGTTGGGCTTTGGTTATTAGGTCTAGGTATAAATAGTGTTATTTTAGCGTTGTAATGTGAGGGGAATGTTTTAGGAGGCTGCCATAAGCCAAGAACGTGTTTTTACAGAAAAATAGAGAGAAAACCAAGGGTAATCAAGAATCTTATGTAGCCGACTATTCATCTATAATAGTGTGCATTGAAGATTAATCATCTTGTTCTTATTCCAGATTATATCTTGCATCATTCAGTTGATTGGGATTCTGCACCATCATAGTGAAATTCGGTTGATACATAGCGATTTGGGTTTTACAATTAGTATCAGAGCAAGGATTGGTAGCAATCGGGTTATTGCAAAATATTTTTAAGAGTTTTTCTTGGAGCTTCTTGGTGTTTTTAATTTATTTTTGACAAAATTTTGGCCATTTTTCTTCATGTTCTTCATATTTTTGGAGTTTTGATCGACTTAACATTAAAGATTTGAAAATCTCGTATTTTTGGCAAGTTTTGGGTAATTTTGGTCAAAATTTGCGAGATCCCGACGGCACTCCTCGGTCTTCGGTCAAACCCTAGAGGTTCTCGGCGGCCAACAGCGTTCTCATTTAGGGTGCGAGGGTTCTCGGTCTACACGATTTCAGTCTCGCAGGTTTTCGGTTCTTTCGTTTTCGGTTCGGATCTCGGTTCAGAGATTTCGGTGTGAGATTTCAGTCAGGCTCTCTTCTCGGTTTTCAATCTTCGGTTCTCGGTCCGAGCTCGCAACTTCGGTTGTAATTTCGGATGTTCAAGATTTTGGCTAGTTTTGGGTCTAAAACTTATTTTTGGTCCAAAAGCCTCATTTTCGATCAAATAACTTCGATTTTGGTCCAAAAGTTTCGTTTTTGGTACAAAACCCTCATTTTCGGCCTAGAAACATTTATTTTAGGTTAAGGTTTTTTTTTTGACAAAAAGTTTGACTTTTGACTTTCAAATTTGACTTTTAACTTTGAAGTTTGACTTTTGACTTTCAAATTTGACTTTTAAGTTTGACTTTTCAAGTTTAACTTTCGAGGTTTCATGTCAAATGACATTTTTCTTGGCTTCACAATCAGTTCTATTTTTGGTAAATTATTCTTTTTGGTGAATAATGAGTTCTTTAATCGCCAAGGTTAATAAAGCTTCATGCTCTTAGTCCTGTGAAGCTAAAATTATATTTTATCGTGATCAACATGAATTATTAATTCGGGAAATTGAGGACCTTAAATATGAATGATATACTATCGGAAAGGACCAAAAACCCTTGAAAGAAAAATTAGAGGCCAAAACCAAATACTTTAGAAAACTTCAAGCAAAATATAGCACTAAATGTGAACACTATGATTATGCTCAAGTAAAGATTGCCAGTCTAACTGCCGAGCTTAACACATTGAAAAATAAGTTTGAAAATGTACACTTTAATATTAAAATTTTTGATGTGTCAAGTAAGAAAGTTGAGTCCATGATTGAAAAACAGTTAAAATTTAAAGATATTCAAAATAAGGGCCTAAGGTATCACAATGTTCCACCTCCCTTCAATGATAATTATACCCCGCCCCTTGAAACCAATGAAATAGAGATACCTGCTCAAAATGGACAACCCCTATGCCAGCTTCAGTTGAGGGTGAACAATCTGGTCCCACTATAAGTGTTGAGGTGAACGATTCTGATACTTCTACCTCAAGTGCAGAGTAGGTCATAGTGCAAGATGGGCATGAGCATAACACAAATAACTCTTGTTCTGCTGATAATGATTCAAAAACTCGTGATGAGGTGAACGATTCTGATGCTTCTACTTCATGTGCAGAGAATGTGGGAATGCAAGATGGGAGTGAGCAGAACAAAATCAATTATAGTTCTGCTGAAAAGGTTTTAAAAGCCTGTAATGATGATACACCCACTGCTGAAAAATCCCAGCTACACAAATCTGTTAAGCAGTCTAACAAATGTTCTGGTGCTTGTGATTGTGGAAGTTCTTCGAAACGAACTTCTTTTTGACAAGGACCAAGTCACACTATGATTTATATGAAAAGAAAGACTTGCTTTAACTGTGGGACTCCTGGTCACATTGCCAGAAATTGCCCACATCGTTTATATGTTCCTTACTACTCACAATGTTGGCAGAACGCGCCAAGAGGGAGATCCTCCAAAAGAAACCCTTCGAGGTCACGTTCACACAATGGTGACTGGAATGATATGAAGGCCAATATTCAAACTCCCAAGGACAAGAAGGGAATGTCGGACAAGATGCCAAATTTAAGAGATGGTTATGTTAGATCAAGATCGTTTAGGTCGAAGTCATCTCGACAGTTGGTTTCAAGTTCTAAAGCAAGTGCTGAGGCATCCATCTAATCAAACAATAAATGGGTTAAACCTGACTATAGATGGGTACCAAAGGTTCATACTCCCAAATCATCTGATGATTCTAACATTTCTTCATCTTCTGTGTCTGATAAACATAATATTTCATGGGAGAAAGTACCTTGTATACATGATAAAGGTCAACCCAACTTCAAAATGGACTGGGTTCCAAAGACCAACTAATCCCGCACTCTATGCTGGGGCAGCTATGGAGGAATATCATCAGACTTCGGTTTGTTGATAGTGGCTGTTCCAGGCACATAATAGGAGACATATCTCATCTGTACAACATTCAGAATCTTCATTGAGAGCATGTGTCCTTTGCGGGTAGGAAGTAGGAAAGGATCACAAATGGGGATCTCTTTTAATGGCATGATGAATATTGAATATCTTAACTTCGTTCCGGAATTGAAACACAACTGAGGTTGAACATGTTGCTGCATCTGCATGTTGTTCTCAAATCATTTGGATGCAACTTCAATTGTTGAATTACAGTTTGAGTTTTTTTCTCGATACTTTTAAGTTTTTCCTAAAATGATTCGTTTTGAACACAATTTTTTTAAAAAATTTTCGCATTTATTTTGTTTCCATTCTCCCCCATGCACAAATTAAGGGGGAGAGATCAAAATACAAAAAAATTATAAAATCAAAAATACAAAAATATGCTTTTTTTGTAAGTATTCTTGGGAAGTGATATGCAGTTTAGTGCTAAAGGGCAATATGAGATGCATTTAATGCACTGAAGTTGAATTGTTTAGACTCTGTGTTCAATGTGCTAGTAGGCACGAAGGATTCAAAATTAAAGGACTAGACACAACTGACAATGAAAGGAATAGACAATGTTAACTCATCTAGACATAGATAGTTTCATTTGGACTGGCCATACGACGCTTGGATAGATTGAGCAGTGAGATAAACAAGGGAGCCTACAAGATACATTAAAGTTACTTAACATCTGGAACTGTGGCTCAAAACTTCTTCGACGTACATACTTATGTCCTTAATTCTGGTGCTGATAGGGTGACTGGGGGGTTCTGATAAAGTAGGTCTGTGTAACATTGTTTTTCTTTCTTATCCCCTCTGTCAGTCATATGTTGCCCCCTTTGTGTGATCGGAAGATCTGACCTGCGACGCAACATATGCATCTCTATTTCTATTTCTATGTCTCCCTCTCTATCTAAGTATCTTTCTATCCATCTATGTTAGTCATATGATGTCCCCTCTATATGATCAGAGGATCTGACCTAGGACACAACATATGAACCTTTATATCTCTCTATCCCTCTATATGTGTTAGTCATATGTTGTCTCCTCTGCGTGATTAGACGAGATCTGACTTGGTGCACAACATAAGCATCTTTATATCTATCTTCTCTCTCAAATAATTGAGCACTCACCTAAAGTAAGGAGCTCTTTGGAACTCCTTGATTGATAGGGTATGTCGTGAACTGGGGAACACGTTCTAGTGCACTTAAAATTGAATTAACTAAAGGTTATCTGTAGATCTCACTGCTGAATTTAAGTGGACAATAATATCCTTAGTCGTCGTCAGCAAAATGGTCTATTTAGGAATATTATTTAAGGAATATAATCATAACGTATTGTCATTTATAATCTGTCCAACTTGTCAACATCCTTTGTGTTTAAGTGGAGCACAATATTGGTGATTGACCAGAGCTAAACGTCTAGGTGTGTGCTGATAAACGATATTGAATTGCTTGAAAACTTTTGTCACACCCCGGCCGTCGGCGGAAACACCGGGTGGTGTAATGTCATTCTTCGTATCACAGTTATATAACATACATTGAATAGTACTAAAGAAAATACATACCTTTATTGATGTTTGAAAGTTACATTACTATTTTTCTAGAACCTATTACATAATATCCGACTATTGTATACTTCTTAATGAACAGAAAGGTAATTGTAAAACTTCTCCTATTCGAATACATACCAGCTTTTCAAGTTCCTGAAAACACATGCATTTTAAAACATGTCAACATAAAGTTGGTGAGTTCACAGGTTTTGACTCCATATAAAAATAATACTTTTTCTGGGTTCAAAAGTTTAGTTTTTGAAAGTATCATTTTGAAGCTCCAACATTTAGTACATATATTAGGTATAATAGTCTACTTATCAATTAAGTGTTATACCTAAACGTTCCTTGAACCTAAGGTATAAGTAAGGGAAAACTTATACTTAACATTAATACTTATATACGACAAAGTATAATGTTTCTAACAATTTGCTACCATGAGCCTGTAACCGCTGCTATGACATAATACCTCTGATAAAACACACTCATGATTTCCATGAGAAACAACACGCTCATGATTTCCATGAGAAACAACACCGCACGCTTCATCGATGCCGAAAAAATAACAAGTAAAAGGATAGTTCGTCACTCGCTTATGGTTGATTGTAGCTAACAATCACAAGTGGGGTTGTCAACCCGTATACTAATTATACACGACTTCTTCGCTCACACGAGATTAACGGTTACCGTTTAGAGGATTTCCGCTAAGATCCCCAATCTTAGTTGATGAATACAATTACTTATGTAGACTCCGACGACTTCATATAGCTCTAACAACAAAAGCATTTTCATGTCGAAAACCCTAAGTTATTAGACTATGCCTTTAAACATTACTCCTAAGTTCATATTACTTTAGGCAGTACAACAACTATAACTTGAGGAAAAATCAGGTTTTATCTTAACATAAAACCAACAATAACAATATATAACATACCAAGTTTATCTTGTCATAGAACCAACAATAACAGCATATAGCATACCAAGTTTTATCTTGACATAAGACCAATAATAGAAACATACTTTTTTAATATATAGAACTCCCAAATATAACTTTGGAACTATATTGCACACAACATATATATAGAATCCTAAGTATAACTCAAGATCTACATTTCACGGCCAGAAAAGACCGATTTTGTTTATGCTTTGTAAAAATCAGAGTAATTATTTTCATAAAAATGTTGTTGAATTTGTTCCCAGAAAAATACGATAAATACGTTATCAAAACATTTTCGAAGAAACATATTTTATTCATTTTAAAACGTTTGGGATGTCATCGTCAATACAGGAACATAAGCATAAACGGAACTTACATTTATTTACACTAGTGATCTACATCTCTTTAATCTCTCAGTGTAATATCACTTCATATCGACACCTGTGATATAAATAAACTGAGTGGGTGAGGTTGGAAAACCTGGTGAGTACATAGGGTTTTCAACCAACAATAATATAATTATTATGTTCAATCATCAAACAATTAACCCAATTACCCATCCCCATTATCTTCTTTATTCCTAAGTACCTTCCCTAAGGATTAGGTCGTATCCTACATCATATTTTACCTCTCATCTTCTTACATCGCATCTCCTTATATGTTTGTTCCTAAGGACTTTCCCTAAGGATCATCGCCTACATCGCCTAGATAGTATTGATTCAGGGATTACTCCCTCAATACGTGCCCACCAAGGGTTATGGTATCATCGCATGAATACGTAGTTACAACATCGCCTGAACTCGTAATTCATAGTAAGGGGGTTAAAGTATCATCGCATGAATACGTAGTTACAACATCGTCTGAACTCGTAATTCATCACCTACAGGTTATGAGCCTGCTGGTGTTTCCACGGGGTTGTCTATAATAGTCCGTGGTCGCCATCTATACTCTGGTAGATGACTACATCTCCAAATTGTCGGACAAGGTTGTAGTATCCTACATCACCGATTCATCATCACCTATCTATCCTCACCTAATTATCATCACCTATCTCTCATTATTTTATTTCATCATACACCAACTATTTCATCTACCCATGTTTTATCCCAACATATCAGTAGATATAAATATACAGTTTAAATCATTTAAAATGTGTATAAAATCATTCATCCAGCATAGACAACAAGTATTCATATAATATGCACACATAGCACGTAATTTATGTAAAATACTTCATATCTATGTGTAAGATGAAAGGGACCATGCACTCACTTGATAAGGTGGTGAGTCGGCACTCGGACAACACTTCGTTACTCTTAAAACAATTATCCCTTGACGAAACCTAGTATCATTACCACTAGAGTTTAGTCTAACACTTGACGAGACTAATTTAATAGTCTAGCTATTATTACTATTATATAAGCATTAAACAATACTTATATAACCCATAATAATAATAGCTCAAATACTCCTTATAAGGACCTAATAACAATATTATATTGAAACATAAGCTACACTAAAGATGGGATAGGTACAGCTCACTTACAACGGGTTTTCTCGAAAACCGGGATTCGCTAGAGCAGCGTTCCTGAGCTGAAAGGATCTTTTCTCGGGACTCTGGGAGCTTCGGGGCTTCCTTTGGGAGCTAGGGGGTTTACCTAGACTTTAGGGGGCTTAAGGGGAGCTAGAGAGAGTTTAGAGAGAGAAAGTGGTAGAGGAAAGGTGTGAGAATAAATGGAACCCGACACATCTATTTATAGTGTGAAATCCTGATGGACTCGCCGAGTAGGAGTACCTACTCGCTGAGTTGGGCCATGTGGCAGCCTTCTAGTGGTGCCACGTGTCTAATTCTGGTGGTGCCACGTCACCCCCTATCGCGTATCAGCATTCAAACTTATAAAAATCATAACTATCACATACAAGCTCCGTTTTCGACATTCGTTTTTTCAACGTGTAGGTAAAATCAAGATCTACAACTTTCATTTAGACTCCATTGGCTAATTCTCGACCGATCTCAAATTTAATTGTAGGAGGAGTTTAGACAGTTAAATGACCGCGAAGAATTCGTAACTCCTTCATACGAACTCCGTTTTCGTCCATATTTTTACCTTTGAGTTCCTATTAATGAGATCTTCAACTCACATTTAGGTCGTGTAAGCCAAAAACCGCTCGAACTAAAATTCGAGTTTCGGGTCGTGCACAGCTAAGCCGAATCTTAGAAAAATCATAACTTCCTCATACGAAGTCAGATTTGGGTGTTTTTTTGTATGTTCTTGGTTTAACATATACTACAACTTTCATTTAGATTCCTAAGGCTAAAAGTCGCTCCATCATAAATTAACTATTTATGCTTCCCGGTGTCGTGCCGGTTTTGCCGTAAAACTTCAACGGGCCATAATTTCTTCGTTATAACTCGGATTTTGGCGTTCTTTATATTTACGGAACCCTTGAGACATATTCTACAACTTGGGTAAGATTATTTATTCTAAATAATCTTTTGTCGAAAAGTCGTTTTCGACCCGTATTATCTCTAAATTGACTAGCCCGGATCTACGGGCGTTACAGTTTTATATATTCTAAATATTATATTTAGAACAACTATATCCCGGTTAATATAACTATCTACGTTGATACTAATATACTATCACATAGACATATAGTAACGTATATATAATATTTATCATGCGTTTTCCCCGAAAATATTAGAATGTGGAGCCGTGAAACTCACCCTATTAGCGTGATTTTATGTAATCTAAGCAGAAACGGTCAACGGTACGAGGTTGTCGGGCTCGAGATGTAAGAGGGCTTCAACAAATGAGAGAAAGGGAAGAAGTTCAGGTGTAAGAATAGCTGAATTCGGACCTACTATTTATAGGAAGGTTTTTGGCCTCTCACGTCGTGAGTTTATAAAACTCACGTCGTGAGCCAACCCTGCTCACCTCGTAGACTTGCCATTTGTGTCCCTAGCTTCGGAAGGTGGCCATATGACTCCTCACGTCGTGAGAAACTCCTTGTTCACGTCGTGAGTTTAGAACTTATCCCTTCGTAGCCTCGTCATGCACCTTCTAGGTCCGAAATGTGGCAATTTGAATCCTCACGTCGTGAGTTTCCATGCTCACGTCGTGAGCTCAGTCGGATTAGGGTTTCTGACAGTTGTATCTTTGGAAGGTCATAACTTTCGCATACGAACTCTGTTTTTGACGTTCTTTATATCCACGCGTAGGTATTTACAAGTACTACAACTCTCTTTTAGACTCCAATAGCTAATTTTAAGTCTATTTTAAATTCCTCTTATTATAGAGATCTATAGTGTTCGGTTTATCATAACTTCTTAATGCCAAGTCAGATTTAGACGTTTTCTATATTTTTGGAATAATATGGACGTATAGTTTGAGTTGTATCATACTGAAAGTTCATATTTGTATTAGAATTTATCATGAACTACATAGTACGTTTATCACATTACTAGTTTAACAAAATCATATTACATGATTGACATAATCACATGTGATTGTTATTAACCTATTTTGACTGGTGTTATAACTTTGATCCCAAAAGTTTTTGTTTTGTACATTTTGTATCTTATTTTTGTTTTTGTTAAATTTGTTCATATTTTTTTCTATGCACAAATTTAGCGGGAGACTTAAAAAATCAAACAAAAATAGAAAAATCATAAAATTTAAAAATCCAAATTTTTTTATTTCTGTTTTATTTCCTTTTCAGAAAAATAAAAAATCCAAAAATATTTTATTTTTACTTTTGAGTGTATTTTATTTTTATTTTTATTTCTTAGTTGTTTCTATTGTATGCTAAGTTTATTTTTACTTTTATTTTTTATTTCAAAGTTTCATTTGTCTTAAAAAGCGAATTCAAAAAGAAGAAGAGACTCAAGGAGACTATATCGGAATTTTCTGAGCAAGGAGAAGAAAATTGGAAACGAGTTGATGGTCATTACACTTCACTCTATTTTCACAAGGAATTGAAGGATTGGAACTATACAAATTGTCAGTTAGGCAGTATGTTTCAAAGAATTGTCGTATTTAAGGAATTAAAAGTCTGAAACTGTACAGATGTCATGACACTAGGGTGACGCACCTCGCAAGGCACGATTATCGTTGAACGTCTCGTCAAGGGCCAAGTTAACTTGTTAACTTGAAAAAATATATTGAGATCCTTGATCTAGGATATACAGGGGCTAACATCAAAAAGGCCATGAGTAGTTCTCCGATACTCAACAAATCGCAGTGCGTTCCTCCATGTTCACACAGATACTGCGAGTAGTCTCCTTCTAAGCCAAGGTTGGGTCCTTGAACAACTATGGTGAGAAGGGTCTTTATGACTCTGTGATCCACAGAGACTTTTCAGTCATGGTTACTTTTCAAGGCGCAACAGTGATCATTAAAGAATTCTCATTCGAAGTGTGAAGATTATTTTTCAATACATAATCTTTCAAGCTAGAAGCAAGGTGAAGCTGTACTTGAAGTTATGTGATAGATTGCATTGAAGCCTCCTCAATCAGTTTGCTGCTATCTATGAACCTGCTGAAGTGATCCAGAAGAATCAGTCTCTCTGTTATTATCTCTGAAGTTTTTCAAAGCTGAGAGTGCTGATTTTCAAGAACCTTAACAAGAAGCCTCTACACCCAATGTGCATACAAGGTCAAATCTTTGAAGGAAGTCTAACTGTTCAAGATAAATTCATTCATGTAGAAATTCATATGTTCATTTTGAAGTTGTGAAGAAATCGAAGATAAAAGCTGAAGCCAATCACAAAGAGAAGATTGAAAAGAAAAGAAAGCTACAAAGCCATGGGGAGATTATTAGGACATAAGAAAAGAAAGCTATAAACCAAGGGGGGATTGTTAGGTCATAAATTATGGTTTATACTTTTCTTTTCATAAGCTATTAATTTTCTCGGTCAGGGATCGAAAACACCATGTCTTGGTGTTGTTTGGACTGAAATCACATGTGGTTTCGATTAGGCTTAATATTGTCTTGTTTGGGTTTTAGGTTGGGCTTTGGGTATTAGGTGTAGGTATAAATAGTGTTATTTTAGCCTTGTAATGTGAGGGGGCATTTTTTGGGGCTGTCATAAGCCAAGAACGTGTTTTTACAGAGAAATAGAGAAAAAACCAAGGGTAATCAAAAATCTTATATACCCGACTATTCATCTATCATAGTGTGCATTGAAGATTAATCATCTTGTTCTTATTCCATATTATATCTTGCATCATTCACTTGATTGGGATTCCGCACCATGATAGTGAAATTCGACTGATACATAGCAATTTGGGTTTTACAATTGTTGGTACTGTTTGGCAAACTCTCAATGCTTGTTGCTCAAGCATTATGAGTTTGAGGGAGGGAAAGCAGAGAATAAGGAGGATTGGGAGTATTTATCTAGTAGGCACCACATGTGAAGATGGGTATCATTGGTTTTGTATGTTGCAGACATACAAATTTAGTTTTACTTTAGATGCAGAAATACAGGTTGGGTTGGTTGCAGAAATGCATATTAGGTTTGTGTTTGGTTGCAAAAATGTTGATTGGGTTATGGCTCCAGATATGCAGATTGGGTCTGTTTGGTATTACTACAAAGATGCAGATTATTTGGTTATCGCTTATGTCTTGAATATTGTTTGGTTTTTTGCGGATATGAGTATTTGTTATGGCTCACTCAAGCTTGTCAGGTTTTGTTTATTGAAAGACAAAGTCTCAATGTTTGCTTCTCATACATTATGAGTTTAAAGGGAAGTTAGCATAATAAATGTAGCATCCCAAGATTTGTCATTTATAGTCCCTGGGGATAGAAGGGTGAAGCCATGAAAGTCTAAGGGCTAAATTGCAATTATTGGGATCAGGAGGAGTACACTGCACGTACATAAGGGTACGTTGGGCGTACACTTGTGCACGCTGGACATACTCATGGCAGAAGGAAACCCTAATATTTAGGGTTTGGGGTCTATATATGCAACATTATGAGCACAAAACCCTCCCTTACCCCAGCCTCCACTGCTAAGAGTCATTTTCCCCAAACCCTATCCATTTCCTTGAGTGTTTGAGCTTTTTGAGTGTTTATTGAGTGTTTTAAGAAGAAGGTGTTGCATCAAGGAGTTGGAGAAGAAGATTAAGCTTGTAGATCTAAAGTTGGTTTGTGCCTTAGAAGCTCCAGAAGGTAAAAACCTTGGAACTTTATACTTGTGTGAGATAGATCTAGTCATTTTAGCTTTATGGAAGCATTCTTGTCCCAAAAGTCCCAAAATGGTGCATGTTATGATTTGGACGAAATGAGTTGTCCTTTCAGACCTTAGAAGAGGTCCTAAGTGATAAAAATGGTGTCCCAATAGCTAGATTTGTCTCATGCATGAAGTAGGAAGGTCTTAATGGATTAAGACCATGTGTTAAGAACTTTTTGGATGTGCAAAGTGATAAAGTTCGAGCCTTATAGTCCTATGGCACATTTGGTCGATGGATATGGAGTTTGGGCTTAAGTGTTTAAGACATTAAGCATTTATTAGGGTTTTGGTGAAACCCCGCGTACGCCCAATGTAAATCCAGTACGCCCAACATACTGGACGAGTACACCCCGTGTACTAGAGGAGTACACCCCACATACGTCCCCTGTTGGGCCATTGGTAATTAGGCTTTTGGTTTTGGGCAGTTTATGGACTAGTTGGATTTGAGCCTTTGCTAGATTTTATGAATATTATGTTTTGGGCCAAGTTTTGACAATGGATCTTGGAATTAGGCCCACTTTCGTAAATTGGGCCAATATTGGGCTTAGCATAAGGACCTTCAAGGTTATGGAATTGGCATTGGGCCTTGGTCCAATAAAGAGAATAGACATGATGGATTGTGTGGACCCTTAGTCAATATTGTTATGTTGTGTAATGACTTGGTATCTATTATTTGGATAGTTCAGGATCTTTGGTGAGGTAGTGATTCGGGAGTTCGATACTTCAGTTCAGATCGGCTTTGCGAGGTGAGTTATCCTCACTGTACTCAAGGGTTTAAGGAACCAAGGTCGGCCCTTTGATTTGTTGTTTGAAATTGTTACTGTTGTGATATGTTAGCTTGGTATCCTGGTAGATAGGATGGTTATATGCTAGTATGATATGTTAGCTCGGTATCCTAGTAGATAAGATGGTTATATGCTAGTATGATCTGTTAGATCGGTATCCTGGTAGATAGGATGGTTATATGCTAGTTTGATCTGTTTGCTCGGTATCCTGGTAGATAGGATGGTTATATGCTAGTATGATATGTTAGCTCGATATCCTAGTAGATAAGATGACTATATACTAGTATGATATGTTAGATCGGTATCATGGTAGATCAGATGTGGTTATACTTAGTGACCTATAATTTGGTCTGATTGTCTGTATGCTGGTAGGAAATTACCTGTTATATGTGCACATGATTGATTGGTATTTGAGGGTATTGCATCCCAAGGATGATAGGACCCTAGTATGTTGTCTTTATAGACTGTTATATGATTATCTGATATAGGTGCACATGTTTGATTAGTTATGGGGGGGCATTCCAAGCCGATGGCTGAGGGCCTGGGGTATTCCAACCCGATGGTTGATTGGACCCATAACGTGTTGGCATTCCAACCCGATGGTTGAGGGCCTGGGGTATTCCATCCTGATGAATGATTGGAGCCATAGTATATGTTATATATGTATTATGTGTGGGCCTTCCAACCTGATGGTTGTTGGCCGAGAGTATTCTGTTGGATTAGGTGTCTAAGTTCATAACTATTTCTGGAATGTACTTGACCCGGTTAGCATGGTCCATTTTGGGTTGCATGGCATTGCAACACTTGGATAGACTAAATGAGAGAAATGAAACATATGGTTTATTAATATATTATAAGTTCTAATATATTAATAATATTATTTAATTAGTTTTGATCAAGAATTAATTTAGAATTAATTTGGTGATTAAAAGGAGACTAATTAAATATATAGGGTTGATTGTGCAAATCATCCTTTCTTTTATAGTGGGCTAATGATCCATGGTTTATTTAATTGGGCTAAAATCCATAAGGTGCTCCATGGATAGTACATGGAGGTTATAAACCCATGGATCATGGAATATGGAAAGCCATGTCAATTAGGGTTTACATGTTGTAACCCTACTTGTAACACAACTATAAAAGGACCCCATGGGCTACTAAAATCGACACTATGTGTAGAACAAGAGGGCTAGCGGATTTTGAGTGATAGTTTACTTCTCTCAAAGTTATTCCAAGAGTTGTGGTGCTGTGTGAAACATTTGAGGCATCACATTTGAGGTGCTAGGCTCACAAGGTTCTCAAGGAATCCAAGCAACAAGAAAGGTATGTTCTTCTACTAGCTTTTAAGTTTCAAAGTTCCCCATGCCATGCTAATTAGGTTAAGAACCTTGGAAAATCAAATTTGCATGTATCTTAGTAAAACATAGATCCAAGGTTTCTAGGGTTGCATGTGCACCTTAGGATTCTTATAATGCTCAATAGCTTTCCGTGGTATCAGAGCCTAGGCTTGTTTTCTTGATACTTGAAGCAAATTGTTGAAAAAACTCAAGATTTCTGCATTCTGCTGAGTGAACTTGCCGAGTCCATGGGGGGACTCGATGAGTCCATGTGTTATTTCATCTTACTCGTCGAGTAGGTTCTTGCACTCGACGAGTAGGAGGCCCTGAATGCAGATTTTCGAGTTTTGCTGCTGGAAATGGACTAGTAACATTACCCTAAACTGTTTTGGTCTTATAAAACTTGTTTTAGATGGTGTAATGGTTATGCTAATCCATTTACAATAGCTATTATCAAAAAATTCAAGTCTTATATGTGTTTTTATGATTCTTGAAATTGCTGATATGAATGTTCATGATCTTATGAGTATGGTAGATCATAGGAATTATTTTGTTAGTTGAATTCTTGATCTTGATGTGTTTTAATGGAATCCATAATTTGTGCCCAAGTTATGGATTACCAAAAGTCTTTCTTTTGAAGTCCATTAATAAACACATAGGTTACATAAAATGAAGAGTCTCTTATTTTAACAAACCATTAACTCATAAGTTATTAAGGATGAAAAGTTTTGAAAGTTACAAAACTTGCCCTCGAGTTCTGGAACATGTAAAGTCACTTTAAAAAACTTTAGTTCCAACCCCTAGAATTTTAAAAGTTAAAATTCAACCCTTATACTTTATAATATTATATATATATATATATATATATATATATATATATATATATATACATATATATATAAGAACAAGTCGTTTTACCGTTAGTAGGCCTCATTCACGGAGTCGGTCTATAAGGGGTATAAGGTTTTTGCCTATAAAATGGCAGCTTAATGGGTGTCCACTCTCACCCAACGCTTCCTTGACTGATGGAGGGTAGTTAGCCGAACGGGTAGGACAATGACTTTAATCCTCATTAAAAGTATAATGGTTATAAAGTAATTTGCATGGTTAATTCACACCTAGTTCTGTGATCCTCGGCATCCTAGTCACAAAACTTGAAGGACACATTCGAGTTTGAAACATGCCATTGAAAAGTTCAATGAATCTCAAAAGAATCTAGGAGTTTCAAAACCTATTAAAAATTAATAATTTATTTCGTTTTTCATGGTGGAATTGGTGAATCGTCATTCACCTACCTTCAAATATTTTATAGCTTGGATTACAGCATCCCTCTTATAAGTTATAAAATATTATGTTGGGTCATAACCTTAATATTACATTTGGGTGTCTTATTAAGGATTATCTTTATATCTAATCTAAACTTGTCCTTCTTTCTTTTCAGATGTCTTCCTAATATGCTGCTTCTGGCTCAAACCCTACCGAATCCTTCTCTCTCATGAAATATTGTGGGAGAGTCATCTTCGATGGTTCCAACTTTATGGATTGGATCCGGAACATTAGGATGGTCACTCGTTACGAGGACAATGAATATGTCCTCTACAAGGAGCCTAAGGAACTTGATGAGTCGTTTACTACTCTTGAGGAGATCATTGAATTCCAGAATCATGAGAGAGATGCCACCAAAGTGGCATGTATCATGTTGGCCACGATGACAGCCAAGCTCCAAAAGTCCTATGAGGACTATTACCCTTTTGAGATGCACCAGGACTTGATGGACTGCTACCATCAAAGTGCTCGTCAAGAGCGGTATGAAATCATCTCCTCCATGATAACAACCCGAATGAAGGACGGTGAACCCATCACGGGCCACATGCAGAAATTGCAAAGGTATGTGGACCGTTTGCTGAAATTGAATGTGAACTTTCCCGAGGAGTTGGCAATTGACATCATTTCGCACTCCTTACCTTCGTGTTATGATCAATTCCGAATGGCATACCACATGAACAAGGAGGAAGTTACACTTAGCAAACTTCAAGGACTTTTTAAGACCGCCTAAAGTGTTCTTAAAGGTAAATTGGTTGTTACCACACCTACTCCTACCGCGGCCCCTGTCTTGGCAATCGAGCAAGGTAAAGGGAATAAGAGGAAGAGCCCTTCGAAGGGTACCAAGGGAAAGTCTCTTCATGGATCCTATTCAAGTAGAACCAAAAGTCGTTCTGTCACTCCTTCTGCCAACCCTAAAGAGGCTGAATGCTTCTATTGCCATGAAAAGGCGCACTGGAAGCGAAACTGCCCAGAGTATCTACAAGATGTTAACGATGGGAAAGTGAAACCTAACCATGTAGGTATTTACACTATATTGTCTAATAACTCACCCTATTCTAATTCCTGGGTCATTGATATTGGTTATGGTATTCACATATGTTCTGATTTGCAGGGACTAAGAATAAGTGAGAATGTGGAGCATGGGAAGATAAACTTGATCATGGGGAACAGGAAAGCTTCACCTGTCACCAAGATTGGAGTTTATTCTTTGTTGCTAAGTAGTGGGTTAACATTAGATTTGAATAAATGTTGTTACTCGTCTGAAATGGAGAGAAATATTATTTCCTTTCATGGTTTGTACAAAAAAGGGTTTACCTTTTCATTTGATAATGAATGTGGTGGTATTAATGCTTTCTTTAATAATGTTCTTTATTTGAAAGCATTACCTTGTGATGGTGTGTATGAAATAGTGACGGTTGTTGATAACCTAGGAAATAATGTGTTGTGTATTGATTCTTCCACTCACTTGGATAAAGCATCATTATGGCATTGTCGTCTTGGACATGTGAGCAAGAAACGCATAGGCCAACTCCAAAAGGATGGAGTCTTGGAGTCATTTGACCTAAAGTAAGATGGTAGTTGTGAATCTTCTTTACTTGGGAAAATGACAAAGTCACCCTTCACTAGTTCTTGTGCTAGGGGTGAGGGTGTGTTGGATCTCATACATACTGATGTGTGTGGACCCTTCAGAACCCCCACAAGGGATGTTAACCACTTCTATGTGACTTTTACTGATGATTATAGTAGATATGGACATGTCTACTTAATCAAGCATACATCAGAAACCTTTGAAAAGTTCAAGGAGTTTAAATAGGAAGTGGAGAATCAGTTGGGCAAGAACGTTAAGATGCTTCGATCTGATCGAGGTGGTGAGTATCTTAGTACCGAGTTCCTTGAATATCTTAAGGAATGTGGGATTGTCTCACAATTGACACCTACCAGGACACCACATCTTAATGGTGTGGCTGAGAGGCATAATCGAACCTTGTTGGATATGGTTCAGTCCATGACGAGTCGAGCTTTGCTACCAATCTCATTTTGGGGGTATGCCTTAAAGACTGCTGCCCATAGTCTTAATCTAGTCCCTACCAAAAAGTTTGCCAAAACACCTCACGAGATGTGGACTGGAAAAGTTCCCAATCTTGACCACATCAAGATTTGGGGTTGCGAGGCTTTTGTGAGGCGCGATACTCACGATAAGCTTGAACCTCGAAGTGAGAGGTGTATTTTCATCAGCTACCCATATAAATACTTTGGATACCTCTTCTATAGACCTAGTGATAATGTCGTCTTTGTAGCAAGGAGAGGAGTCTTTCGCGAGAGAGAGTTCATAAGCCAAGAAAACAGTGGGAGGCAAATAGACCTTGAAGAAATTCAAGAGTCAAGTGGTGAAGGAACCTCAAAGCCTAGCAATCAACCCGAGGAGGAAACTCCTGTTGATCCGACTGACGATTCTGTACCTCTGAGGCGTTGCACGAGAGTTAGGAATGCACCTGAGCATTACTATTGTTTCCATATTACTGCAGAAGGTGATACACTTATCAGTGATATCACATTGGTAAGTCTGGATGAACCTAACAGCTACACGGAAGCCATGGCTGGCCATGAGGCTGCTAAATGGAAAGAGGCTATGGACAGCGAGATACAGTCCATGTATGACAATCAAGTTTGGAACTTGGTTGACAATGTACCAGGTCGCAAGACAGTAGGATGCAAATGGATCTTCAAGAAGAAGACCGACATGGATGGTAATGTACACACTTATAAGGCGCGACTGGTTGCAAAGGGATTTTCTCAAACTCCGGGAGTTGATTATGATGAGACCTTTTCACCAGTAGCGAAGATTAAGTCTATTAGGGTTATGCTAGCCATTGTTGTATTTCATGGCTATGAAATATGGCAAATGGATGTCAAAACCGCTTTCCTGAATGGAAAATTGGCTAAGGAAGTTTACATGAGTCAGCCATAGGGTTTTGTCAGTGCAAAGTACCCTAATAGAGTGTGTAAGCTTGAGAAATCCATCTATGGATTGAAACAAGCACCTCGCAGATGGAATCTTTGTTTCGATGAGAAAGTCAAAGAGTTTGGCTTTTCGAGGAGCGAAGATGAATCTTGTGTATATGTCAAGGCTAGTGGGAGTACAGTTAGATTTTTGGTATTGTATGTGGATGACATACTACTCATCGGAAATGACATCCCAACTCTTCAGGAAGTGAAGTCCTGGCTTGGGAAGTGTTTCGCTATGAAGGACCTTGGTGAAGCTGCCTATATCCTAGGGATAAGGATTTTGAGAGTCAGGAGTAAGAGACTAACTGGACTTAGTCAAAGTACCTACTTGGATAAGGTGTTGAATAGGTTCAACATGCATAATTCTAAGAAAGGAGAATTACCGATCCTGAGTAACGCTTGATTGAGTAAGACTCAAAGCCCGAGTGCAGAGGCTGAGATAGCAGAGATGAGTCGAGTACCGTATGCTTCCGTTGTAGGATCGATCATGTATGCTATGACTTGTACTCGTCCTGATGTGGTCTTTGTGTTGAGCATGGTCAACAGATATCAGGGGAATCCTGGCAAGGCTCACTGGACTGTGGTAAAGAACATTCTCAAGTACCTGTGGATGACTAAGGACTGGGTCCTTACCCTCGGTGGGAGTGATGACTTGAGAGTAGTAGGGTATAGTGATGCTAGCTTTCACACTGATAGGGATAATTTCCGCTCTCAGTCAGGCTGGGTCTTTACCTTAAACGGAGGAGCAATTACTTGGAAAAGTTCCAAGAAGGAGAGAGTGGCTGATTCAACTTGCGAATCAGAGTATATAGCGAAAAGCGAGGCAGAAAAGGAGGCTATATAGCTAAATAACTTCATTAGAGACCTTGGAGTTGTACCATCTATAAAGGAGCCTATGGGTATTTTCTGTGATAGTGAAAGTGTAGTTGCCTTAGCAAAGGAACCAAGGGATCACGGAAGATCCAGACACATCGACAGAAAATGTCATTTCATCAGACATCGAATAGTAGAAAGACTACTCATGGCAAAGAGGGTATCATCAGATGAGAACCCATCAGATCCCCTCACGAAGGGACTAGGTAGGCTTAAGCATCTTCAGCATGCGAGACACATAGGGCTAAAGGATGATATTAGTTTTAGAAATTAGATAGCTTTGAAATTTTTAAAGTGTAATTGACATTTGATGATAAATAAAAGTTGTTGTTTATTTATAAGTAAAGTGTTGCTATCTTTTGTCAATCGTTTACTATCATTTCATTTTGCATGTTTTGACTTCCAGAATAATTATGTTATGGTATATCATATTATTCAAATTCTCCACAGTTGGTCATATGTTGGAAGTAGATATGAATCAACACTGTCATGAAGTTGGTTGTAGATGTCTAAGGTGTTGGACATAGCAAGAGTTGCTACAACACTCATGAGTGCTCATAAGTTCTGAGTATTGGATTCAACCCATGCTCACTTGTATCACTTCATGGAATTTATCTCGAGTGATCGTGAGGCGGTAATATCATATAAGTCTTCAAACTTAGAGATATGAGTTTTTGATTATGAGTTGGTTATACATTGATTGCACGAAAACGCATTGGTAACTTGATGTTGTAAAACGTGCCTTTGTGTATGATTCAACAAGTAGTAGAACAAGCATATGAGTGGAAGTTTATCTGTTCCTTCTTGGATTAGAAGCGATATCTAGGCCCCTTGATGATTTTGTGTTGACCTATGTATCGGGCCCGGTCAGAACTAAATTGATGTGTTCGATTAAGTTCTATGTCAAATGAATCGGAAATCGGTAAACAAACTATTGGACAATAAGTAAGACTTTGTTCCATGTATTTGTCCGGCTGATATCTAGAACAGAGGTTTATATGATCACTTATCTTAAAAGGTGTATCAGCATCATCTTAGTTCCGAGAGACCCTTAAAGTGCTACGATTGTCGATCGGTTCCTGAAGTCATTCTTCCAGTTATAGTTATTAGACTTGTCCAAATGAGAGACTGTTGGATTAGGTGTCTAAGTTCATAACTATTTATGGAATGTACTTGACCCGGTTAGCATGGTCCATTTTGGGTTGCATGGCATTGCAATACTTGGATAGACTAAATGAGAGAAAGGACACTTAAGGTTTATTAATATATTATAATTTATAATATATTAATAATATTATTTAATTAGTTTTGATCAAGAATTAATTTGCTGATCAAAATGAGACTAATTAAATATATGGGTTGATTGTGCAATTCATCCATTCTTTTATAGTGGGCTAAAGATCCATGGTTTATTGAATTGGGCTAAAACCCATAATGTGCTCCATGGAGGTTATAAACCCATGGATCATGGAATATGGAAAGCCATGTCAATTAGGGTTTATATGTTGTAACCCTACTTATAACACAACTATAAAAAGACCCCATGGGCTACCAAAATCGGCACTATGTGTTGAACAAGAGGGCTAGCCGATTTTGAGTGATAGTGTACTTCTCTCAAAGTTATTCCAAGAGTTGTGGTGTTGTGTGAAACATTTGAGGCATCACATTTGAGGTGCTAGGCTCACAAGGTTCTCAAGGAATCCAAGCAACAAGAAAGGTATGTTCTTCTGCTAGCTTTTATGTTTCAAAGTTCCTCATGTCATGCTAATTAGGTTAAGAACCTTGGAAAATCAAATTTGCATGTATCTTAGTAAAACATAGATCCAAGGTTTCTAGGGTTGCACGTACACCTTAGGAGTGTTAGAATGCTCAAAACCCTTCATATTCCATCCCGAGGATGATTGGACTCATAGTATGTTGGCATTCCAACCCGATGGTTGAGGGCATGGAGTATTCCATCCCGATGGGTGATTGGACCCATAGTATGCTGTTTGTTATTGTATGTGTATTGTTGTGTGTATGGATATTTTTGGGGTAACTCACTAAGCCTTCGAGCTTACGTTTATCGATTATTGTTTCAGGTACAACGGATGACCGCAAGAAGGCGAAGGCGTAACCGTACACTTCCTCGATTTATAATTATGATTTCTGGAAACTCTAATGTTTAAACTATTTTGAAAACACTTTGTAATAACTAATGGTATTTTGGATATTTAAAAAGTTTTAAATTGGCTTGATTTTTATGGGTGTTACAAGTTGGTATCAGAGCCTTGGTTTGAGTGAATTGGAGGCACACTCGTGTGAATCTAGTCTCAAACCAAGGAAAAGATTTCAAAATGATATAAATAGTTTTCATGATAAGTAAAAGAGGATTTGAAGTGTACGATCAGCCGGAGCCAGTAAGTAGACCCCAAAATACCATGCAGTTATTTGATTATGTGATATGTTAGAACAACATGCTAGTTATAAGATAGGGATCCTCAGGAACCGTATGATAGGATTGCCTAATCTTTGATGCCTTATCTTATGTAGAGTACCACATTGATTGTTGTATGACTCTTTCGCGTGTGAATTAACTATTGGGTGAATACTCCAAGTCACATGCTACATGGGTTAAATGGTCTTAAGGTAAGGGATTTAGTCCTGCTATGCATGTCTCGTATGAGTCCAACCGTTGTGGGATTAAATCTTTTAGTCTAAGATTTTTTAAGCCATGCAGTATGTGATTGTATTCATGCAATAGTTAAATGGCACCAACGGAGTGTCGTGTGGCAGTTGATGGATGAGTGAGTAGTGTGAGGCAGGTAGGTCAGTTATAAGAAATTTAGCATTCCTCAAGAATTGAGGATTGAGCGCTCTCTATGTTTATGTATATTTTTAGGGTGTTGTGGTGATACTTGAGACAAATATGGGTAGGTGTGGAAGGTTGTATGGGCCCGTACTACTGAAAGCACAAGACCCATACGCGTAGCAAGGAAGTCACAACCCCTGAGGTTAAGTTGGAAGTTGGTTCCCTTTTATTGTATGGATTATCCGAGACATCTTGAGACCGGATCCGAGTTAGGATCGGAAGCTGGCAGCCAGGATAGGTCAGTATTGTTAGAGGATCGTGTCAGTGAGATCATCCGGGAGAAGGTGATCAAGATTTTTCGGGGATAGTTGCCAGAGATGTTTGGGTCTATTAAGACCTCCATGGTTGAGTATTTCTACGAGTGCTATGCAGCCCTTGCTGAGACGGCTACCGTAGCAACTGTAACGATGGCATGGGGAGGAGCTAGTCGAGCTTTCCAGTATCGGGACTTGTTGTTGGGATATATTCTGATGAGCAGAGGACTTAAGTTACTTGAGATCAGGGAGATATTCTGTACTCATTGCACTCCGCGGGTTGAGCGGGAGAGGCTAGCACATGAGTTTCTAGATTTGAGGCTTGGGGGTTTGCTCGAGGCCAAAATGTGAGTTGTGGGAACTCCGAAAAGGAGTGATGATTATGTTCAGCTGGGGTTTTGCAGCTAGTAGTGGAATGGTTAATTGATGGATTGGACTGTCGTTTTATAGGGCAAGGATTGTGCCCTTTCAGTTTTTCGAGCTCGAAGGAGTGAGCATGCTTGTGACCCGGGATCAGGTTGTATTCTAGCTCGGGGTCAGTTGGTTGCAAGGATTGGCGACATTATATCAGAGCCAGTGAGCGCAGGTGGGTCGATGTGGCATAAGTATTTTGTGAGGTCCGGTTTTCCTTAGATCTCTTGTATCGGACGGTAAGGATTGGTTGTGTGATCTATTGCACTTTTGGGATTGTAGACTATGTCTTGGGAGTAGTTTGTAGCCTGGTTTAGGGTAGAGGTTTCTTCAGCTACTGCAATTCAGCTGTGGACGTTTGATCGGGTGAGTGAGTCAGGGTGCGAACCCTGAATGGAATGATTTCTAGAGCCCGAGAGTGGGAGACATGTTTGGAACACCTTTGGAAAAGGGGTATTATGTGGGAAGTCTGCAGATAGGGTCCCATAAAAGGGTTATTCAACATTGTTAGGATTCAGTGGTTTTAGCAACCGTTAGTGATTGACGGACGAAAGCACCAAGTGAAGTAGGTTGTCGCCAAGGTACTAGTTGGAGCATCTATCTTTTGGTCTTCAGGATTTGAGTGTGGGTCATTCAAGCATTAGTGACTGTCGGTTTCTTTGGGATTCAGGAAGTGTTCATCTGGTTCTTAGAAGTGTGTGATCATTTGGGATTGGCTAGTAATGGAGCGCTAGTTAGAAAGAGTTGGTTGTCTTCGGATCGATCGTTGGCAAGTGAGAAGGATTGGAAATCCTCCAAATTTTCATGTATTGTGAAGGCTTAGTCGAATATAAGTGGGGGCGAGTTATCCCGGGATGCAGAAGCGGGAGAGGTTTTGAAACGGGGATAAGTTTCACAACCCAACAGGGAGAATGGAGGCTCCAATGGCTGCTTGGTTTGAGGGTTGTGTTGGTTTGGGGTTCGGTAAAACTCCCTAACATAAGAAACACGTCTTCTTAGTAGTTGATAGTAGAAGTTGGGGAACCAAGTTGGAGTTATAGTCATGCATTGAGTCCAGTTCGAGTATTCGGTCTAGGGTGTGCTCGACTCTTAGAGTTTTTTTTGGATTGATAGATTGAGGGTTTTGTTAGCTTCCAGGGCTCGATAGTACATTCAGCATGAGTGTGCGGGTTATTTAGCTTATGTGGTAGATACGCGAGTCAGGGAACAGACCACAGATTTCCGAGAGGGTGGACGATCGACATGAGGCCTAGGGTTGGGCCGAGGTTAGAGTCCACGAAATGGATCAGGAGTTCAGAACCCCAAGTGGGTGAGAACAGTATGTTGCGCGTACATAAGGGTACGCTGAGCATACTAGGCACGCCTTAGTATGCCGGGCGTACACTTGTGCACGCTGGACGTACTCATGGCAGAAGGAAACCCTAATATTTAGGGTTTGGGGACTATATATGCAACATTATGAGCACAAAACCCTCCCTTACCCCAACCTCCACTGCTTAGAGTCATTATCCCCAAACCCTAGCCATTTCCTTGAGTGTTTGAGCTTTTTGAGTGTTTTAAGAAGAAGGTGTTGCATCAAGGAGTTGGAGAAGAAGATCAAGCTTGTAGATCTAAAGTTGGTTTGTGCCCTAGAAGCTCCAGAAGGTAAAAAGCTTGAAACTTTATACTTATATGAGATAGATCTAGTCATTTTAGCTTTATGGAAGCATTCTTTTCCCAAAAGTCCCAAAATGGTGCAGGTTATGATTTGGACGAAATAAGTTGTCCTTTCAGACCTTAGAAGATGTCCTAAGTGATAAAAATGGTGTCCCAATAGCTACATTTGTCTTATGCATGAAGTACGAAGGTCTTAATGGATCAAGACCATGTGTTAAGAACATTCTGGACGTCCAAAGTGATAAAGTTTGAGACTTTATAGTCCTATAGCACATTTGGTCGATGGATCTGGAGTTTGGGCTTAAGTGCTTAATCCATTAAGCACTTATTAGGGTTTTGGTGAAACCCCGCGTACGCCCAACGTAAATCCAGTACGCCCAGTGTACTGAGTCAACCACCTCGATGGTGGTCAACATCTGGATGAGTACGCCCCGCATACCAGAGGAGTACTCCCCGCGTACGTCCCCTGTTAGGCCCTTGGTAATTGGGCTTCGGGTTTTGGGCTGGTAGATAGGATGGATATATGCTAGTATGATCTGTTAGCTCGGTATCCTGGTAGATAGGATGGTTATATCCTAGTATGATCTGTTAGATCGGTATCATGGTAGATAGGATGGTTATATGCTAGTATGATCTGTTAGATTGGTATCCTGGTAGATAGGATGGTTATATGCTAGTATCATCTGTTAGCTCAGTATCCTGGTAGATAGGATGGTTATATGCTAGTATGATCTGTGAGACCGGTATCCTGGTAGATCGGATGTGATTATGCTTAGTGACCTATAGTTTGGTCTGACTGTCTGTATACTGGTAGGATATTACTTGTTATATGTGCACATGATTGATTGGTAGTTAAGGGTATTCCATCCCGAGGATGATAGGACCTAATATGTTGTCTTTATAGACTGTTATATGATTATCTGATATAGGTGGGGGACACTTTCGAAAGATAAGTGGTACTATATTGGTGCAAAAGTAGTTATAATAGCTAACAGGTCATACTAGCATATAACCATCCTATGTACCAGGATACCGAGCTAACATATCATACTAGCATATAACCATCATATCTACCAGGATACCGATCTAACAGATCATACTACCATATAACCATCCTATCTACCAAGATACCGAGCTAACAGATCATGCTAGTATATAACCATCCTATCTACCAGGATACCGAGCTAATAGATCATACTAGCATATAACCTTCCTATCTACTAGCCCAAAACCCGAAGCCCAATTACCAAGGGCCCAACAGGAGACGTACGCGAAGCGTACTCCTCTGGTACGTGGGGCGCACTTGTCCATATGTTGACCACCATCGGGGTGGTTGACCCAGTACGCTGGGTCTACCGGATTTACACTGGGCGTACGCGGGGTTTCACAAAAACCCTAATAAGTGCTTAATGGCTTAAGCACTTAAGCCCAAACTCCAGATCCATCGACCAAATGTGCCATAGGACTATAAAGTCTCAAACTATATCACTTTGGACATCCAGAAAGTTCTTAACACATGGTCTTAATCCATTTAGACCTTCCTACTTCATGCATAAGACAAATCTAGCTACTGGGACACCATTTTTATCACTTAGGACCTCTTTTAAGGTCTGAAAGGAAAACTCATTTCGTCCAAATCATAACATGCACCATTTTGGGACTTTTGGGCCGAGAATGCTTCCATAAAGCTAAAATGACTAGATATATCTCATACAAGTATAAAGTTCCAAGCTTTTTACCTTTTGGAGCTTCTAGAGCACAAAACAGCTTCAGATCTATAAGCTTGATCTTCTTCTCCGACTCCTTTATGCAACACCTTCTTCTTAAAAAGCTCAAGAAACACTCAAAAAGCTCAAACACTCAAGAAAATGGCTAGGGTTTGGGGAAAACAACTCTAAGCAGTGGAGGCTGGGGTAAGGGAGGGTTTTGTGCTCATAATGTTGCTTATATAGTCTCCAAAACCTAAATATTAGGGTTTCCTTATGCCATGAGTACGCCCAACGTGCACTAGTGTACGCCCAGCGTACTAGGGCGCGCCTAGTACGCTCAACGTACCCTTATGTACACGCACCGTACTCCTCATGATCCCAATAATTTCAATTTAGCCTTTAAACCTTCATGGCTTCACTATTCTATCCCCAGGGACTATAAATGTCAAATCTTGGGATGTTACAATTCTCCCCCACTTAAACTAGGCTTCATCCTCGAAGCCGGCTGCGGCGAACCATTCACGATAATGCTCTTGTATCTAGGACTCTGCCTCCCGACTCTACTCAGACCCTTTCCGATGCTGTCACTAGTTTCCTAACGTAGTTCAAGTGCTCTCTAACCTGAACATCACCCAGCGATACAACCGCCTACTAATCCAATATGCGCCTTTGCAGTCGCCAAACGTGAAAAGCGATGTGAATCCCAACCGAACCTTTTCAAAAGGTCTATCTTACATGCCACTTTTCCAACCTGAAAAAATCCTGATGATCCAAAGTATTGGAAACCTAACTTTCCCTCTTTTTGAGGGTATTTCGTCCCGAGGATGATATGACCCTAGTATGTTGTCTTTATAAACTGTTATATGATTATCTGATATAGGTGCACATGTTTGATTGGTTATGGGGGCATTCCAATCTGATGGTTGATTGGACCCATAGTATGTTGGCATTCCTACCCGATGGTTAAGGGCTTGGGGTATTCCATTCCGATGGATGATTGGAACCATAGTGTCTGTTATATATCTATTGTGTGTGGGCATTCCAACCCGATGGTTGTGGGCCAAGAGTATTCCATACCAAGGATGATTGGACTCGTAGTATGTTGGTATTCCAACGCGATGGTTGAGGGTTTGGGGTATTCCAATCCGATGGATGATTGGACTCATAGTATGATCAATGATGTTTGTTATTGTATGTGTATTGTTGTGTGTATGAGTATTTTGGGGGTAACTCACTAAGCTTTCGAGCTTACATTTATCGATTATTGTTTCAGGAACAACGGATGATCGCGGGAAGGCAAAAGCATGACCGTATAATTCCTCGATTTATGATTATGATTTCTGGGAACTCTGATGCTTAAACTATTTTGAAAACACTTTGTAATAATTAATGGTATTTTGGATATTTAAAAAGTATTAAATTTGATTAATTTTTATGGGTGTTACAATAAATAGTTATTAGAAGTTAGTTATTAGACTCTTTTTGTATCGAGCATTATGTTTAGCCCATTAGCTAGGAAACCATATATAGTTTTAGTATGTATAACCTTATTATCTCTTTTTGTAAATACACAAGTTTGCAATATTGAAACTATTAGTTAGTTATCATCTTCATCCATAATTACACAAGTCCACGAAAAATATGATATATATATATATATATATATATATATATATATATATATATATATATATATATATATATATATATATATATATATATATATATATATATATAGGTTTAGGTTCATTTGAGACCATTTTAATTTTGTGAAACCGTGAGACCAAATCTAAAAATAACTTTAAAATGCAAAATAAATGGAAAAATCCAAAAATTCTTTTTTTTTTAAAATATATTTTCGGAACTTGAATTAACTAAAAAAAATAAAAATAAATAAAAAAATAAAAAAAATCCTGTTTTTTTTTTTGAAAAATACGTAAAATATTCTAAATAGAATATTACACTGACATATTCTAAAAAATAATTTTAAAATGCAAAATAAATGGAAAAATCTAAAAATTCTTTTTTTTTAAATATTATTTTCGGAACTTGAATTAACTAAAAAAAAAATAAAAAAAAAACCTATTTTTTTTTTGAAAAATACGTGAAATATTCTAAATAGAATATTACACTGTACATATTCTAAAAATAATTTTAAAATGCAAAATAAATGAAAAAATCAAAAAATTCTTTTTTTAAATATTATTTCCGGAACTTGAATTAACTAAAAAAAATAAAAATAAAATAAAAAAAATAAAAATGCGTCTCACGGTCTCACAAAATTAGGCCGTCTCAAATGAACCTAACCCTATATATATATATATATATATATATATATATATATATATATATATATATATATATATATATATATATATATATATATATATATATATATATATGACAACTATTGTGTAAACATGTCACTTACTCCTATTCTTTGGATCAAAGATAAATACAATAATTCTTGAAAGAATACTATTACGTTTATTTATTTATTTATTTTTGTTGAGAATTAAGAAATTACAATAATGTCTTAGGGGTAATTTGGACATTTTGTTTATTCTTATTTTAGGCAACAAAATAGTGAAATCTGAAGTTTTAACAATTAATTTTCTTTTACAAAAAAACACAAACTATTTAAAAGAAATGGTTTTGAAAAAAATACACATTTTCGGCTGAATACGTTTTTATTCTTAAAAGAATCTAGATCTTTTTTGGAGCAAAATATTCTGAAAAAATAGTAACCGGAAATTCATAAAAAACAAACACATTTATGAAACTAGTTACATAAAAAACAACAAAAAGATTCTACTAAAATCTAAAATCATTCTTTAAACTTATTGATTTTTTTAAAAATTACATAAAAAACAAAAAAATTATTTCAATAATGTGTTACTTCTTGTAAGAATACCAAAGAATCTATATATTATACTAAAAAATTTATATCAAAACAATGAAAAACTATAATAGTTTAATCCATAGAAAGATTATTGTAGAATGCAAAGCCTCCACTAACCGTATATTCTTGAAAGAACGTTATTTTTTCATTTTGAAAAAAACAGTGTTGTTTCTTTTCATCATCTTGATATTGAACTATTTTATTTTGCTTGTCGTTTGTCTTTGAACCCTTTCCCATCACCACATTCAACATCATTTTAAAGACCAACTACTACAAAATTTAGATATGTCAAATTAAATTACATTAGCTAATAAAAACAAAATATATTTCACAATATTCAAAAAAAAAAAAAAAAAGAAGGATGAACTAGTTTAACATATAAAATTAATAAATAATAAAATATCTTTTGAGAAAAGGATATGGAGTGGAAGATTCGAAGGGTCCAAAAATTGATTTTCATGAATAAGATATGTAATTGATAAGAAAATAGATTTTATCTTGGTTTTAGTTTCATGTGGTCTTAATTTCTACATAATACCCATCAAATCATTTTTTTCCATAATCCTATTAATTACTTCAAACAAAAACAACTATAACTCATATCTTTCAAAAAAACACGTTGTTTGAATTCTTCTTTAAGGTTATTTTTTTTTATTTTATTTCTAAGATTGTTTGAGTTTACTGTCAAACCCTACAATATTTAAAAACTATTGAGATCTTTAATAAATAAATGACAATGAATTTAACAGATCACACCTGTTTAAGAAATGAAGACTTGGAAACAACTTGTCGTAAATACAACAGTAAATCGATGAAGATGAGTTTGAAGAGATCGGTGACACTGCTATCCTCAGATTGGATATTGGATTTTCTAGAGGTCTATATTCATTCCGTTTAAATTGATCGGCCACAGTCTATGAATTGATAAACCATAGTCCTTTGCTTGAATGGACCTGTCACAGTCTTCAATGGGATATGATATTGTCGGATTGTTATTAGGGTAGATATGGTCGGCGTGCTATATGGCTGTCAAAGAGATGACGAGTTTATTATAGCATTAGGTGTGAGCAACTAGATGTAACATTATTTTGGTGTCATCTCACATGCCACATCACCAATGATGTTATAACACCAAATGGGGAAATAGTCACCATGTTGCATCTTGTTATAGCACCAACTTTTTTCCATTTTATAATTTTTTATTATTTATTATTATTATTATTATTATTTTAGTTTAAACAAATATTTTTAAGTATAACATAATAAATAAATATAATGTTTAAAAATTATAAATAACCTATATTAAAAACAAATCTTAAAGATTAAAAATAACATAGAAATTAAATTACACATAACATCCAAATTCAAAAAAAAAAAAAAAAAAAAAAAAAAAAAAAAAAAAAAACAAATACAACGCTATTCGTGAAAAAAAACATTTTTTTTAAAACTAAACGCTATTCGTTATCGTTATTGTTACCATAGAAGATATAATCCGCCAAGTCCTCTCAAAGTTGTCTGTGTTTATTTGCGTCCTGAATGTCAACAATACGATGCAAATAATCTGTTGTTCCTGGTTGAAACTGAACGTGTCTGAGCTCCGTTGGGATATAGTGTGCAATATTTCTCCCTTTATCTTCTACTACTATGTTATGCATTATGATACATGCATACATGATATATCGTAGAGTTTTTAAATCCAATGGTCATGCTGCATGTTAAACTATATGCCACTTCGCCTTCAGCACTCCAAAAGCACGTTCCACATCCTTACATGCTCCTTCTTGTCTTCTCTTAAAAAAATTGTCTCGTTCTTCAACCGGGTGGTGGAATGCCTTCACGAATGTGGAATATTGATGATATATTCCATTTGTAAGGTAATACCCATATTTGTATCTGTTTCCATTCACCGTGAAAAGAGCATCCAGGGTCTTTCCATTCAAAAGATCGTCTAATATTGATGACTGATCAAGAACGTTGACGTCGTTGTTAGAACCCGCAACCCCAAAAAATGCATGCAAAATCCATAAATCTTGTGAAGCAACAACCTCTAAAACCAACGAAGGTGATCCGTGATGATCACTTGCATATTGCCCTTTCCATGCTACCGGACAATTTTTCCATTTCCAAGGTGTGCAATCAATGCTTCCGATCATTCTGGGAAACCCATGACGTTCTTCATGCGCCGCATACAATTCTTGCAAATCATGCAACGACGGTTTCCACAAATACACGTCTCCAAATATTTCAACAACACCCTTTGACAATGTATACAAACTTTCCCTTGTGGTTCTTTCGGACATTCTCATATAGTCGTCCATGGTGTCGGGTGACTCCCCTGTTGCCATCAAACGAATAGCCGCAACACATTTATGTAATGTTGTAAACCCTCGTCTACCTCTAGCATCATATCTCAATTGAAAAAATTCATACCTAAACATAAATTAACTACAGTTTAAACATATATTGCATATGTTGTAAAATTAAAGAAACTTGTACTAGATTTTTATTTATTTAGTATAAAAGTATAGTAAAGAAGCGATACCGGCTTTCCAAGGCGTTGGCGATCCGTAGGAACACATCCCTACTCAAACAAAATCTTCTATGCCGTCCCATCTTCTCCGATCATCTTCTACGTCGTCTCATCTTCTCCGATAATGTGTTTTCCATCAAAATGGTTTAATAATGAGAAAAAGGGAGTGACGTTAGGGTTTTGCATGGATGAAACCCTAGACCTTGTCACACTATAAAAAGGACCCATAGTCACCAAAATCTGCACCTACGCATTCTAAGGAGGAGATAGCCGATTTTGTGTGTCAAGAAGCTTCCCTCAAAAAGTCATCTTTTGTTCATGGTGTTTGTGAACCATTTGAGGTGCAACACTTGGGGCACTAAGTTCTTAAAGCCCAAAGTCTTTCTAGAAACACCAAAATACATCAAGACTTCAAGCCACATAAAAGTTATGTTACTCTAACTAGCATTTTGTATTGTTTATGTCAAATTGCATGCTAGTTATAGGTTTAATGCCCTGGAAACCATTTGCATGTATAATTAGTGAAAACAAAGATCCAAGGTATTTAGGGTTGTATGAGCACCATAGGATGTTGTAGTATACTAAAACCCATCATATTTTTCATGCAATTGCCATGGGATACCCCCATGGTCTTTCATACAAATGCCCCGGGCTACCTCGAGGTCTTCCATGCAAGTATCAAAAAGATAACTAACATCCTACATAGTATAATGAGAATAGTTACCTATCAGACAATGATGAATTGCTATAGATCCTATTGCCGAGAGTACAGATGCTATACACCACCTATACGGCCATACAAGGTACACCGTTAGTTTACCTTTCAAAACTAGGGGTTTGACTAAAAGTCAACTTAGGCCTAAAAGTTAACGATCAAAATTAACTCGCCACATCGTGGCCCGCAAACGACAAAACAGATGCGATTACCCTGAGTTGCCACGCCATGGTAACCTAGGGCCACACCGTGGGCATTGGGTTAAAAATATCCTAATGGGTTAAGCCGGATCCTCCGATTCCAAAGGTTCTAAAGCTTAGATTTTGTCATTTTTATAGTCTAAATGGATAAATTTTCCAACTTTATCCCTTAAGACTTTCCAAGAGGTCTAGATCTCATGTCTTAGGTCCAAAAAGGCAAAACCATGGCATGGGATCAACCAAGAAGCACTTAATCCCTTAAGTCCTTAACCATTCACTCTAGAAGTGCTTATAACACTAAAATGAACATAAAGTTTGGTGCTTTTTAGACATGCATGTCCAATGCATGTATTGGACCCATATTATGTAAAAAATAGGGATTATGACAAAAATCTTATGTATGGTTCAAACAACCAACCAAACTTTAGATCCAAAGCATGAATTATTCCAAATGATCCAAAGATTCTTAAAGTGGAAACCTTTATGAAATATCACAATCCCATCGAACAAGTTTTAGAAGAAAATGAGACAAAAATCAAGATCTAGAAACCTAGTAACAAAAAGGTGGAGCCTTGAACACTTAAAAGGGTCTAGAATCGAGATAGGAAGGGAGATGGGGGCTTGCTTGCTGATCCTTGGCTTATTCCTTCTTGCTTCTTTCTTTTAAATTTCCCAAAAGCACTCAAAAAAAGCTTCAAAATGTAGGAAAAGGAATTAGGGTTTCTTCAAGGCTTAAGAGAGGTTGAATCGATCATCAGAAGAAGAATTAGTCCAAAAATTAGGATACATTCTGGGAAAATCAAACTTCCATCGAAGAGAAGCAAATGAAATGCTTTCATAAAAATTCTCATAGAATCGATAATGAAGTTTACATTCAGGTGGTGGAGGTTGAGGGTAAGCAAACCCTAGCCTCCTCATTCCTTTAAATATTCTGCAAAACCCATAAAATTAGGGTTTAAGGCCTCAGCGACGGTTGTTGCTTATACCTGCCACGTCGTGGTAAGTCAACATAGACCTGTGACCAAAAACGCCCCGCCATGCCGTGGCATGCCCCCAAAGCCAAAATTTAATTTAAAAAAAATGTACCTCTAAATTTGGATGTTACATAATGACATACTGATCACATAACATAATTGATCTCCATGCCTCTAGTCGACAAACTATCTGTAGTAGGAATTCTCTCTTTTCACACCCGTCACATCAAAACGTTGAGTTTAATAAGCACCCATGTATTCATTCTTATGGCTACATGCCTAATCACCAAACAACGATCAACAATAAAATACCGAGATGAAGAGACTGTGAACTTGTCTGAAGCATCAAAGGACCAACCAAGATAATCATGAAAATGTCCAATATGAATAGAACTAATCTTTAACACAAGATCCTTCCATTTAGACTCCTCTAGCTTCCTTTTAGTAACCGGTGAAGAGAAGAGATGAAAACGTCTATATCCAATCTATCAATAACCAAAATATCTTTGACCATATCAAGTACATAAATAATATGAAAAACTATTGAAAATCCATCTACTTAGGTTTTGTTGGTTTATTTTTGACTAAGTTAATGACGCTCAATCAAAATTTGGCGCCGTTTCTGGGGAGATTGTGCGGTTGAATATTTGTGTTTAAGTAGTTATTAAATTTTAATTTTTTTAACTTTTGTTTTTAGTTCAAAATCTTCACTCTTTTATTGTTTTTGTGTAGACATGTTGGTTTATACACACGAGTCACAAGGGACATACATCCCTTTTGATATTTGATCTTGAGTGGATAACTATAGTTAGATGGATCAAGATATATGGTGGAATAACGAAAATTCAGGCCAAAATCCTTTCAATAATGATCCATATAATAATGATTCATACGATTATCTATACAAGGATCTATAATAATGAGTCATACAAATATGTTTCATACTATAATGCATACGGAAATTCGGACCAAAACCAACACCATGAATCACGTTGTTTTCCAGACGACCAAGAATCAGACAAATATTCATTCAGAAAGAAGTTGGATCAAATTCTCTACATGTTGAATGAAACCTTCAACAAAGAGGAGGACAACTCCAAATAAATTTTGGGGCTTGACAAAGAACTTGAACAAATAGAAGAGAATATGAATTAACAACTACCATACAATCTTTCAGACACTACACAAGATAATGAGGCAACTTTTTCTATGTAATGATAAATATTTTGATAACAAAGTGCATAAACCTATGCCACCAAAACTTGAGGTTGTTATGGAGGATTATTTATCTTTAGATGATAATGATACCGAAAGGATAGTTGAAATCAAAGAATTTGTAAATAAAGTGGAATAGACTAATGAAGACTTTCATGATTCAGAAGCGCCCAAAGTTGGTGAGGGATACGTGGAGGCTAATACCACCCCTTACCTAACAACCTTGAAAAAACATGAACCACAACTTATTGATGTGATGGCAAAAAAATATACAAATACAAATAGCCACATGTAATCATTGATTGTCTCTTTTTGACAAGTATCTATACTCAGATTAGTTGTCGAGAAGGTGTAATAGATGTGACATTTGGAGATTAGAAATTAAGATTGCTTTTATTTGGACCTATTAATGATACTCTAATTAGTGGTGACATGTTTGTAATCAATACTATTGACGATTATGTCTATGAGCATACCCAAATATTCTCTCCGACACCACTTACAATTTAAAGAAACTTTTATCATGCAACATGTGCTCATAAAAATAAAAAATGAAAGTTTTATATGATATCAAGCATCGATTAAAGAATTTACTAGATGGAAAGATGCATGAGACTTCAAATTCGAGTTTAAACGTTTTCATGGGAGACTTAAAGGTAAAAGCTTAGTATTTCAAAAGATCAAAAAGTCAACTAATAGATGATCCGCCATGGACCAACACCTAAGCACTGTCCTACGGATGGCATTAAACTTCACAATTTTTGAAGTTTGTGGGCATGTTCACTACAAATTCTCACGAGACTTCACACGTCAACTAGGGGTAGCCTAGGGATTTAAAAGGTTCGTTGCACATGCTAAGTAATTCTTCTTACGATGGCAAGAATAGTCACGCTAGCTTAATTCACACATGCTCTGTAGCAAAATCCAACAACAATTTTCAAAATTTCAAAATATTATCGATAATGTGTTGCTAGTTCTCTAAAATAATATTTATAAAAAACTCTAAAATTTTACATACTGATTACGTACAGAGCATAAAATTATTACAACTCATCGGTAAGTTATCAACGACGCAACAACTGGATAAAGAAGAAATGTTCTGGTGACGAAGAACAATATCTGGAAGAGGGGTTCAAGAAAGATGTTGTGTGGGAGTGTAAATGTAATAAAGCATCATGTCCAGGTGGATTTACCTTTGAGTTCATTTGAAAATTTGGAACTTTATTGGAAATGAGATCATTGACATAGTTAGGGATTCAGTTATAATGAAAGAGTCCCCATCGCTTGTAAGCATCATTCTTTACTCTCATCCCGAAAGTTAAAGAATCGATTTTCATTAATGACTACCATATTATTAGTCTAATTGGTTGTATTTATAAGATTATAGTGTAGGTTCTAGGTAACCATGTAAAGATGGTGATGTGGTGAGTTATTTCTGAGTCCTAAATGAATTTCATCAAATGAGAGATTAATCACGGAGGATCCACTTATTGTCAAAAAAATTAATCACCCGGACCAACAATACTAAAAAAATCTCATGCTCTTTAAAACTGATTTCCAAAAAGCTTGATTCCATATCTTGGTCTTATCTTGAACCTATTCTCCGAAAATAGGCTTTGGGTTTAAACAAATATCTTGGATTAGAGTTGTCTTTAGTGTTCTTTGGCTTTTGTTCTCATTAATGGATCTTATACCGACTAGTTTAAATAGAAGATATGCCTGAGACAAGGCAACTCGTTATCCCATTTCTCTTTTCAATAACCATGGAAGGATTGAATTTTTGATTAAAGAATGCAAAAGATAATGGTTTAAATAATGGTTTCAAAGATAAGAACCACGAATGTGATGTGTCTCACCTTTACTTAACGGACGACTCAATGTTTGTTTAAAATTAGGACATAAACAATACAGAAAACATTATCCATGTGTTAATATACTTTCACTTAGCCGCATGTCTTCAAATAAACCTAAATAAAAGTAAACTTCTTGAAATGAGGTGATACTTCAGGAAATTGAGTATATGGC
Organism: Lactuca serriola; assembly: GCF_051521515.1. Classification (NCBI taxonomy): domain Eukaryota; kingdom Viridiplantae; phylum Streptophyta; class Magnoliopsida; order Asterales; family Asteraceae; genus Lactuca; species Lactuca serriola. The sequence goes on from NC_136411.1 coordinate 107,339,176, forward strand.
AAACGCCATTCATGTAAACATGATAAGTTGTCGCATATATATTGGTTTCCAATTGGGGACACTTTGTCTAGAATTGAAAGATATATTGATATATAAATTTAAAATTAAACTCTCAATGTGGAAAATCAAAGTATTGTCATTTGATGGATGGTTTACTTGAATTAAATTCTTTCTTGGAACTCTAAGTATATATTATTTCTCTTCGTTTAGAGCCTAAAAACGGTTATTAAGGTTCTTGAACATCTAAGAATATATTTCTTTTGTGGTGTGTAAAGAGAAAATGGGTTAAATGGAAGGTTGATATTAGACAAAAATGAAGGGAAGTTGAACATAAGAGGCCAACTTAGAGCTGACTAGAATCTCCTTGCCAAATGGAGGTGGATGCACCTTACCAAACAATACTACAAATAATTCTCGATAATAAAAGCAAGCTATGGTTAAGAAGGAGGTTTTTTCGTGTAATAACTATTCTTGACAAAACTCCTAGTGGAAAGTATTATCACTTCTCTTAATGATCTAAGTTCAATGGGAGTAAATATTGAATCCCACATTAGGAAAATGGAAAACAATTTACATATGCGTTTTAAGTATGATTGTTGGGTGGGTCAACCGCCTCTTTTATAGAGATTCCCACACATATTTTCCCTTTATAGTTGGCATATTTCTCGGGGGTCAGAAAGAAATAATCAATATGGATACTCGCGAGACATATAAGAACGATCAAAACTAGGACATAAAATATGGAGCATCAACAACTTTATTTTTGTTAAGAAATGTTCTTTTGCTCATTTAAACATATAGGTGGGGATGAATCTTGTTTAGCTGTTTTCATTTCTCGATAAAATCTCTAAAAAAGGCAATTGATCCTGCTTATCTTCAAGTCACAAGTTTGATTACTCACTAGAATTCCTTTCTACACATAAGATCAGTATTTTCCTTAGAGATTAGCTTACTATGGCATTAATATGAGAAGTAGTTTGGACCGCAGGGGGGCGATGTTCCAACCTTTTTATGTCTAATTTGTAGTTTAGAGCAAGAATCCATTCAACATTTGTTCCAAGCATGTCATATATCCCATCACTTAACATATATACTTGCCTTAGGGGAAATTACATAAATTCTGTACAACGTTTCTAGGGTTGGTCGATTCAGTCCTTAAAATTATTTTGTTGCTTTATAGAGGCATAAAGTCGAGAGCAACCTGCCTTTTTAGTCATTGTGAATTGTTTTAGCAGTGCCACATCTGCAAGATTTGCCCCATCAACCATGACACGTGGGTTCTCTGGGTAGGACCAATTCCAATGTATTTGTTTCTTCAATGTTCAAAACTGTAAGAACACAAGTGGACTTTGGTAATCCCTTCCGACCACGATCCAAATCCACACAAAATGAAACCAAATTTCAACTTCAAAGCTTTCATTTACCATGTACTTACTTCTCCTTCAACTAACTAATCATTGTGTATATATACGCATGTTTGTGTGTATATCTCCATCCACCTTGATCTTTCCATTCTCATTCATCGGAAAACATACTACTTTCCAGCCACCATTGCTGCCAATAACATCGACAACAACAACAACAACTAAGATGTTGCTATCTCCTTCCTGTTACTATTTTGTCTCTCGATCTATTTCCGATTTTTTTATCTGCTTCAAAATTACACAAACACACATAGACCATTAAGAGACACGTTGACCTCTGTTCTTCATCTTTTTTTCCTGGTTTGACATCACCATGATCACACACATACACATCGTTTGTAAGTGTGGTTTGTTATTACAAAAATATATATTCAACAAAACCAATAGAACTAAAACAAACGGAATTCAAATATATGTAATATACATATTACAGAAAACATACTTGAATGTTGGCTATATAGAAAATATAATTTCGAAATTGTACAGAGGCTTGGTTTTGTAGTGTCCTAAGATAGAAATTTCTCTGGAATGAGTCTGTCTTGAGGATACAACAACCAATTCAAGAACAAATATTGAATCTGTCGAAATTCACCATGATCCCTTGATACCAAGAATGATTTTTGAGAGAAAGTTTTTTTGTGTTTATTAGCCCTTAAATTTTGCCTGAAATCCTTCATTTATAGGCTTGCCATTATGGTTGTAAACCACCAACCGAATTTAACTGCTAAAAACTGACTGTAGTTAATCCTTTCTTTAACAGAATTTGTTTTGTAATATATAAATAAAAATTAATTAATGACTAATTAATTGCGGATTATTTATAAAAAAAATATTATTTAGTCAAACACCACAACCCAATTTGACTAGTCCAACACCACAACACAAACATAATTTTCTTAACCCATTACTTGATCCATTTTAATAAATGAGTGGGACAAACCTTATAAGGTGGGAAAATGTTTTCTCTTCCACCAATATGGGATAAGTCCTACATTGTAATTTTTAGAGCAATGTTCCAACATGTTTCCCGTTTTTGTTTCGTGAACACAGAAAAAGAAGCACACACGCTGGACTGCGAGCAAAGAGAGATAACCGGGAGAGAGGGAGAAGCAACAAAAAAGGATATGCTGGAGATAAATGAGAAATGATGACTACATGTGGCTATGATTGAATCCCTTGGCCTGATTTTATGATTAGAAAAAATCTGAACCTCTAATTTCTTCATTCACATCAGATTTGAAGCTAAAACTTCAAGCCCTAGAATTGGTACTTCTTTGAAAGTAAAGTTTCTGATGCTTGAGTCTGATGCAATCGGTGGATTTGCTTCCCAATAATTCTCTTTTACATTCACTTGGTAGGAGTCTTAATCAAACAAAAATGGATGAAATTTTGATCTCTCGAATTAACTGTGAAGTGGTGGTCAGAGAAACCTGTGGAGTGAAACAAATTTAGAAAGAAAGTGAGAGACAGGTGGACAAGAAATGAGTTGGCATAAGGGAGTAACCGGTTTACCCCTTCGATTTTTCCAAAAGGGCCAAATCGACCCCATAAAAACGAAGTTTATACCTTCATAAATCACAAAAAAATATTTTTAGGACTAAATTGACCAACCCTAAAAACTTCATAAGACATTTGTGTCCTTTCCCTTATTGCTTTATGGTGGTCTTGTAAGTTTGTCCCTAACTCATTTCAGGTGCTTGTTGGTAGTATTCAAGGGTCTAACTTTGCAAAGAAGGTGTTGGATGCAATCATTCGATGTTATTTATGGCAAATTTGGTTCTTTAGAAACAAAACAATATTCTCTACTAATAAACCTAAAACAGGAGAACTGTTCGATTGTGTCCTTTCTCAGTCTTTTTTGGATTCAGGATAGAAACATGTGACTTTAGTTTGGGTTAAAAGCTTACTATCTGTGATGTCTAGCTAGCTTCTTGCTAAAGTTGTGTTTTTAATAATGGATTATATTGTTATTCAAAACAATAAGTGAATGATAATTGACTGAAATATACCTATCCCTAAACCGTTACAATATCTAAAAAATTAATTAGGGCCTTACACCAACACCTTCAGTCATGGTTACTGAAGAAGACAAACTCTTTCAATGGTGAGAGCCGATAGTTTCTCAAGTTCTATACATATTGATTCACTATATACGCTTCCCGTTGAGTATTTATTTTATACCGAAGTAAATTGTAATATATATGTCTTAATAAAAATGGATGAAGTTTTGGTCGTAAAATTGGCTAAATTTAGATTATGATATTATTTTGGTCAAAATGGTTTTATATATGATATATCTATATAAAAGTTGACATAAAATACGTTATTATTACATACATCCAACTATATACAATTTAGAGACTTGTCTTTCATATACATTCGTATACTACATTATTAAAATGTACAAAGAATTCTTGTGCTTTTTCTCGGGTGCATTCTGAAAATTGATATATATTAGATGATGAACTTTTGTTTTGATGTTCGAAGAATCTAGGACTGCAAATCTAATTTGTTTGTTGTTAATTAATGAGTATGATTGGGTCGACAAACAAGAGAAAATTTTGTGTTTATTATCCATGGTATAGCTTATACATCAACGGTTCTTGTACATGTAAGGAACAAGAACAAAGCTCAGGTTAAAACTCATGATACGCCAAGAAGCACAATAGACAACCAAAAAATGAGAAGTACTCGCATTAGATGTCACAAATCTAAGTGCATGAAACGTCGTCGAATTGAAGGGGATTATGCTTCTGATGTGGATCGAAAATTTCCCAGAAGCAACCACCAAAAGCAGCTGATTAATTGTATCAGACACATGTCGTAGGTGGTACTTTTTGAATCCCTTGCCTTTGTAGCTCCACCATTACACTATCAAGTGCCGGTGGTTTTAATCCAAGTGGAAGAGGCTGCCATGGCTTCATTAATATGTCCCCAATTGCTGCATCAATGCTCTCCTTGGACTTTTGCACAAATTGGAACAACGATTAGCAAGTTGCTTTTGCATATATTTTTAAATTATTCATGGATTATATGTATACACATATAAATATATGTTCGTAAACTACCCAGACCATCCAAGGGACTATACCTCAGTTGCAATTCTAGCTAATCCATACATTACGATGATATATGCCTATATGTAAGATAAAGTATGTACGTGCATTCACTATTTCGTAGCATTTTATATAAGAACCAAAACAATAAAATTCATGGATCTGGACCATCAACTTTAGTTTTGACGCAACGCGTAAAAATAGTAGATTTAAATCATATCATGGTGCATGGTATGTTAGCTGTGAGGGTCATTTTCGTCATTTACTCTCTTTCTTAATTATCTAAAACCTCTTTTCATATAATCTTTATACAGATACGCATATACGTATACGTATGCGTACAATTACATGCAACATCTGAATGTATGTAGGACGTTTTGTAAAATGTTATATAGGTACTTACTGGATGTAGGTCTAACGGTGGTTGGGGGCAAGATTGTCCAGTGCGAGGAGTGGTGACACCAATGCCGGAGTCTATTTTGTACATGACATGGGGTGGCGGGATACCTGAGACTGGTACATGTGGGGTTTGAAATCTCTGAAAATTCATAACATAAAAACGTAAATAAACAAAGAATTTTATAATTTACGTAGGTTGCAAATTAAGAATATAATTATACCAACTTACCGTTTGTGGTAACATTTGTGGGAAGTATGGCGCCTGCAGAAATGAAAAGTACACGACTTAGACGGATAGAGAAAACATGTAGAGAGAAAGACATGCAGATAAATGGAAATAAATTAAACTCACTCTCTGGTGATGATGATGCCAAGATGGTGAAGGAGATGGCGATGGTGGCCAGACATGTGGTGCTGGTGGTGGTGGAGATGGGGCGATATGCTTTGGCCATACAGGCATTAGAGGTCGATCCATGGAGGGATGACCCCATACGTGTAAGGGTCTATAATGAGGCAATGGTGTCATCGGAGGAAACCCCATGGTTGCTGGTGCAACCCAAGGTCCCATGTCCCTCTTGCTTCCTCCTCCTCCTCCTCCTACGGCGGTGGTGCCACCATACATTTGACGTCGCTGGCTCCAACTTGCCGCCTCAGCTTCTCTTGCCAGCAGATGTTTTCGGTGAGACCTATATTTCTGCATGCAACAAATTTCACATACCTCAAAAATTAAACATCTGTCAACGGAAATTAATTATGATATCTTATAATATTATACGATACTTTAAAAAACTAAAGGCGATATCTTATATTCAAAAATTTTGAAAGATGGTGTAATAAGAAACAAAATGGCAGGAATGGCAGGAAACTTCATGTTCTACGAATTTGGTAACTAAAGCCAAAGGTAAACAAACAAAACATTGAATTGAATGCCACGTCTCTGTCGTTGTTTCTTTGTGATAAAAAAGTTGTCTTTTTAGGGTACAAACTACTTTATATCAATCATTTGACTGCATAGTCCTAATTTTCTTTATGAAACTTTGCATCATTGCACGATAAGCTTGCATGTGAACAATTTTAGCCATATTCATTTTGTGGAATGATGTGATCTTTCATACTTTTAATCCAATTAATTTAAGTAGTTTAATTGTTTACCACATTTGCATTTGAAGGATACGATTTAGCAGTGATAGGTAAAGATTTAAATTATATCGATACATTTGTTTTCAGCTATATACACAAATACAATATATATGGTATTTAACTATTTATATATTCATAATTAATAATCACCTCAGTTAAAGTAATACGTACATCTGTCGAAATTTAATGAGTATAATTACTAATCTTAGCATGCTTGTCACTGGTATAAGTGGTTCTTCGTTTGTCGGGGATCGATATTAGTTGATTCTCAAAAGATAGTCAATAATAATGTATTGATAAGATTTTGAGAGAATATATATAAAATTATCAGATTAAATAGTTAAACTGTGCCACTGAAAGACTGAAAATACTATAACATTTTGGTTTAGTTTTACTAATTTCAATCGTATGATGCTGAGATAGTCAACGTTATATCGTATTATATATGATCGGGAGTTGTAAATACCATCAATTGCCTACAGTAGAAATACTCGCTAAAATTATCGATTACACGAGTAATGTTATATGGTTATAGCCTCCAATAAAAAAATCACCACATTCGTACATAACGGTTTATTAAATAAAAAACTAACTACGAATGATAAAAAAGAAGTATTTAAAGAGTAATTGAGTTAATTAATATCATTCGTAACATTGGTTAATATGTATATATATACCTGAAGATGGCTAGCAATGTTATGACGAGTGAGACAGCCGATGCCCATAATCTCAAGAATTCTTGAAGGAACCGCCTTATCCACCCCCAACTGCTCCACCGCTTGCACGAATCTCCGGTGTAGCTCCGGCGTCCAGTCAACCTATACACCATCCATACGTATTACTTACATGTAACGCTAGCTGATAAGTTTATTAAGTTTTTCGAGAAATAACCATTTAATGAAATGGAGCCGAGATGGCACTAAATAGTCCAGCTAATGAGACTCAAGTTATATAAGTTGAGTAATAGTTTGGATTTATGGATATGTATCCAGTATGGCCATTGGGATCTGTGAATTGGCCATAGATTTTCCTTGAGATGATACCCGTGAAGAGAGTTAATTGGCAACCCGTGAAACTAATACTTAAAAGTTTTTTATTCGGTTTGGTAGTTTTCGTGGGTTCTAAATAAGTAAAGTTGATTGGAATACCTTCATATTATAATCATATAAGAATATATATATATATATATATATAGATTTTAGATTGGAACTAGTTACTATTTCTACTAACCTCAACATTTTTTTGTATACTAATATATTTTCTGTTTGAAACCCTAATCTCAAGAAGTCTTTATTTAATCGTATCGCTCTATCTTTTAATATATTCGTTATTTAGCTGTTTAAATATAGAAAAAACCGTGATTATAGTTCATGAATTTAATACTGCTTGTACCCTAACCCTAACATTAATAGTTTTTTTTGAGGCATAACTATGCAAGCAGGTGTTTTTGTTTACCTTCACTTTCCTCTTTCCTTGACAAGAGTTCTTGGATTTGTCGGATGAAGATTTCCGTCCTCTATCGGCATCTTTTTCTTTATGAGCTGGGTTCGTAGCTCCACCTTCATTTCTTCGATCTCTTTTGCTCACAACTTCTTCTTTTCTTGATATCAAATCCTCAGCTTTCTGATCACTGGAGGAGAAGGAATTCATACTGTTGTTATTAAACTGATCAGATGAATCTTCTCCGCCACTAAGAGAGAATTCTCCGGCCATGAGTTCTGGGTCCATTTCCAAATCAGGCAGCATGTCCCGATCATCCATCCCCACAAATAGATCATCAAAATCAATACTCTCCAGCAAATTATCATCTGAGAAGTCAGGGAAGTCATCGCCAACAGAAAACCCGACCATCTCACCTCCAAGATCTCTCCCATCTCTGCCGGTGTTGTTTTCTAGTGGTGACACAACAGCTAACATTACAACACCGTTAAACTGATGAGACTGTGTATTATACAAACACACAAAATCACACTATAGTGGTGCAGTACGTGTCTATAGGATGATTATTATTTGCATGAAAAGGGCATTCCGGGAAAGAATTAAAGCAGAGTTTGAATTCTCCGATTGAAGGCAAAAGAGACAACTTGAGATAAATAATGGGATTGATATGAATTGTTTGTTTATTGCAGTGTGAGGGAGTGGTGAGGTTGGATCTCAACCACAACAAATTTGAGTTGAGTCATTGTGGAGGGGTCTTGTTTCTTTGTATTCATGTATATGTTTTTGGATTTTTTTTCTTATTATATCATATCTCTATACAGACATATATAGTAGTAAAATATAATGCAGAGGGTGTGTGGTTTGTGGGTGTGGTTTTTTGGGGAGCTTCAAGAAATATTTGCGCAATATGCATATAGGTGCACTCGTGAGTTGTTTTAATATTTTCTTCGACTTATTTATATATATATATATATATATATATATATATATATATATATATATATATATATATATATATATATATATATATATATATATATATATATAAAGACGAGCATAATTTTGTGAGATAATGAGATTAAATTTTTTTAATGAAATATTTTAATATTTTGTTCATAAAAATAGAATATTCAATATATTCTAATATATATGTTTTAGAATATTTTAATATAAAATATGTTATTGTTTTAGAGTATTAGAATATTACATATATTTAATTTTTATGAACATTAGAATATTAAAATATTTTACTGGAAAAACATGATCTTACGGTCTCACAAAATTAGACCGTCTCAAATGAACTTATCCCTATATATTGTTAACGTATCCCTCAGGGAGAACGTCAAAAAAAAGAGAAGTCAAACTAACATCGGGCTTGGCCTGGTGAGAACTTTGTTTCCTATAAATAGCATTTCTACCTCGCAACTTTGCAAATCAAAACTTTGTTTCCTATAAATAGCATTTCTATCTCGCAACACCTATCATAATGATTATGCTCCCACTAGCCCAATAATTATGTCCTTACTAGCATAACACTTATGCTCCCACTAGCTTTGACATGTACCCAAAAATCAGTTAGATTTCTAGAAATCAATACTTATTGACTTTCTTACCAAAGTTCATATTTCTGATACAAGATGCTTCGATAATACTTTTATCTAGGCTTCACAAACTCATACACCTTTCCTTAGATAGCTCAAATGTATGTCTAAACTATTTCAGAACTTACAACAGTAAGTCCCGAATGTTCAGACTATTTGCCCTTTCTCATAATTCGAACTATGAAGAGGGATGTCGTAATCATAATCGAATTTGAGAACGCAATTAGCACAACTGCTAACTCCTTAAAATCCACTTAGTGAAAGCGTTTTCTCACAATCATTTTCATGAATTGGAGAGAAACCTTTTGCCACTCAGATTTTATGGTATATGTATTCCTATCCATGTGAATTTGTCATAACAGTAATCACAAGACAAGGTTTGTGATAAATCTAAACTCATATGGACTGAACTTGTTCAATCTTAATTTCTTGGCACTTCGTAGTATAGGGCCTACCATATATAGCTTCCAGGTTGTTGAACAGCTCACCTATACTGGTCAATGAACTTTCATAGATCAAGGTGCCTTTCCTTATGCAAACAATTGAGAACTCTTAGAATTCACATGCATAGTCAACTTTAACTGGAATGACACAGAAACAAGAATTTGTCAACACGATAGGTTACAACCCTCAAGTCGTGTGCTAGTGTTGAACAAAAGGTTTATACTTGATTATTTCTTGAAACTTTCAAAGACCTTTAAGAATCCCACTGACCTCTTGACATATAAGATTCTCTGTCGAGAAATGTTCCTCGACAAACAAATATTCAAGTGTTTGTACGGATTCTTATCAAGAAAACACTTCATATAATTGGTCTTAGTTGGTCTTTGTCTTATCCAAGACATCACAACTACCAATTTCAAATGTGCAAGAGTAAGAAACATTTCTACTCCACATTTCATGAGGTCTTATAAACTTTCTTAAAGATGTGTCACTCAAGGCATAATCTTGGAGTTCGAATCTAAGACTTAATTTTGGAACGATGTATGATTCAGCTTTTGATTTAACCATTTCAACAATTTCCCGATACCTCTTCTTGGTCATATAAATGCACCTAGGTGTCCTTAGAGGATCAATTGTGACACAGTTTCATAATCACTAAGACGAACATAAAACACGATACTTAAGTATTCTCATTTCTTTTCAGATTTGAGAAACTTTTATCTTTATGCCTAAATGATTATTCTTATTCGTTCTGTCATACATTGAAACTTTTCAAATGATTCAGAATTACACTTAATCTTATAAGTATAACCATGTTTCCTAAACTTTTAGTAAATCACGACGAATTGTCTTATCGTTCTTTGTGGCGGACTTGACCAGTGCACATCAATGTGTACCAGATCTTACAGTCCTTCACTTGACTCACATACATATGCGAACAAGGAATTAGTCCCAATTTTCCCAAGTACCAAGATTTTCATACATCATATAATTCAAATCACATGATTCCAATTTTCTGTCCAATTGAAACTTGGGCGATGAGAATCTTTCCTTACTAACAAAATTACGACACTAATATAATCAATTTAACTGAGAATCAAACATTTTCTACATTGCTATTAATAGAAACATATAAACAACAATTTTCATAAATTCCATTGCAAGGAAACATAAAATAAGATAAAATCAAATTTTTATTTATTTATTAAGTTGCGGAAAAACATGTCCTTACAATGCAAATACTTATGAAAACTATGTAACTAATATTCCTAAGCAATCTATCATAACTCCTAAGTAGCTCAAAAAATCCGGTCATCAAACAATGCGATCGAAATCCATCTCTTCGCGACCAGACTCAACTTACTCTTCCTTTAGGCGTTGTTTCTTTTCTTCTATCCTAAAAAAACATCAAAATGCAATCTTATCACATCATGTATTAAGAATCTATAAATAGGAACTTAATAGAGTTAGATAGTGAGCTTACCTGAAGTAGAGTCATACATTTTGACTTTATCATCCTTGCGATCCTTTAGGTAGATACAGCAGCTTCGCATCCAATGCCCCTTCTCTTGGAAATAGAAAAAACAGACTCATTCAGAATGGTGCATGGGACTATCTTAGACTCCTCCTTTCTCTTTACCATTTGGTCAAACGGTTTGACCATGACCGATACCTTTCCATTGGGAAGAGAATACTTTTTTGGACTTCCAATGTTTCCATTGTCAATGTTGATGGAAGTTCGGGAAGTTGATCTTCCAATCAAATTTCCTTTACAAGTATGCCAAATCATTGTTGATTTAGTAGCAATAAGCAAATAGGTTAGATCAATAAGGGTCACGTCGTGATCTGCCATATAGTAGTCCTTAACGAACTGACTATACGAATCGGGAAGTGACTGAAGAACCAAGTCAACAACCAACTTCCTCGGGAAAACGACACCCAACATCCCTAGTCTATCAATGTGCGACTTCAACTCCAAGACGTGTGCACTTACAGACCTTTCATCTTGGTGTTTGCTTGCCAATAGGGCTTGAGTGACCTTGAACTTTTCAAGTAGATGAACACGTAGGTCGGGGAGAACTATTGGAGGAGGTGGAGGAAGTGAAGAAGGATTTCCATTTCCATGATCCAATCGTGGAACATCATCTTCATGTGGAAAGCTTTTTCCAAAAGATTCGGGAAGACCATAGTTGTTAGAATCAGACATATACAAAACGGGAGAAAATTCAAGTTAGTTGATTAAATCCTTAATATATCACCTAAATGAAATATCAAGGCTAGGACCCAACACAATAATTTACAATTCGGAAGAGGGATGCCGTAATCCAATTGCAAACTATTTGTTGGTAGGTAAGTGACGATTTACCAATTCCACCACGAAAAAAGAAAAAGAATATTAAGTTTTAGATGAATTGAAAGTCCTAGATCTTTTGAGATTTATTGAACTTTTCAATGGCATGTTTAATCTCGATTATGCCCTTCAAGTTTGTGACTAGGATACCGATGATCACAAATAAGGTGTGAATAACCATGCAAATTAGCTTGATACTCTCAAAGACATTTATCACCTAATCAATGTGGCGGTTAACCACATACGCTCTATTGATCTATTATAATCTACGAGCTACCCATTTCCATCCTACATTAGTCCCATATTAGTGTGCCGGTTAACCACACACGCTCCACTAACGACCAATAAGGTGCAATGTGAAATTTCATAGATTAGCATCAAATTCACATTTTTCCTAAAGTAACGAAGATTTGGGAATTTATAATAGTGTTTAGTCACTTCGTATTTCACTATACTTATAATGGAATTTTGTGTCTTATCCTACCCGTTCGGCTAACGACCCTCCACTAGTCAAGAGTGTGGTGGGTAAGATTGGATACCCAATGGCGGTTATTTTACAGGTCGCTTCCTTAAACACCCCTTATAGACTAGCTTAATGAATTAGCCTACTAACGGTAAGGCTTACTTTTACTTATACATATATAATATATTAAACTTTTAATTTTATATAGTATAAAGGTGTATTTTACACATTTAAAATACTATGTGGTTTAATCTATTAATAAATTAGACTTTTAATTTAATTAATTTTAAACCATGTCATTATGGATTTATTAATTCTGTCTTTTAGTTAAACACTTAATTAATTTAATAAAACCATAAGGGTGTAATTTGAACTATTCAAAATACTTGGGTTTTAGAATTTAATATTTCAAAATTAAAACTTTTAATTAAATTTAAATTCCAAAACTTGAGGGCAAATTTTGAAACTTTTTCAATTCCTTTTAGATCAAATTTGAAAACATTTAAATCAATCATAATTCAAATCAAATTTGACCTAATCCAATATTATATGGTAAGATAATTCAAATCAAATTCTACAAATAATTAATTTATCATATAACTATGTAATTATCTTAAAATTGATAATTATCTTGCAATTAGATGAGGATAATCATTACCATATTATAAAATTTGAATTTTAACAGTTAAAACAACTTATGGTGATTATCCTAGTCTAATTTTAGCCAAAAATCAGAAAAATATGCCATCAGTACCAAGTTCACGTCGTGAGGACCCACCACCTCGTGGTGATCAGGAAGAAAGAAAAAACGAAAATTTTCTAGCTTTGAACAATTCATATTAGTATCACATATAACAGAAAAAACAACTTAGGCTCTGATACCACTGATGGGTTTTGAGCATAACATCATTCCTATGGTGTACATGCAACCCTAATTGCTTTGGATCTAGGTTTTTCTCAAGTTATACATTCAAATAATCATCCAAAGAATAAACCCTAATATTAGCATACATAATTTCGAAATCCATATGTAAAATAGGGTTTGGAACATTACCTCACTTGTAATGTAGCAATACCAAGAACTCATTGACCTTTGAAAGTTTAGTGTCCCAAGTGTTGCACATCTAATGGAGTCACAAACACTCAATCCAAAGGAAGACTTGGAGAGATGAGATTTTCGGCCACTTTAGGGTTTCATAAAGCACGGGACAAAAATCCTTAATATTGGGGTCTATTTACTTGTGGCTGCTAGGGATTTAGGTGGAAATCGTAATATGACTGCTTAGGTGTTAAGAAGCCCATAGACACCTTCTAGAATACCCCTTGGATGAATTCTTTATGGGCTTCCCATAGAATTCGTCCAACCTTATTCTAAGGCGATCCATCAGCCCTATTGCAACTATCAGTGATTTGCAATATCAGTCCCGAATTATTTAATCAATCTCTTTTGACCACTAAATTAATTCCAAATTAATTTCTGATCAATACTACATAAACAATATGATTTTCAAATAATATATTAATAAAACCATTTTGAGTACCAATTTATTATTCATATAACAAATGCTACTCTCTCTCTCTCTCTTTCTCTCTCTCTTTCTCTCTCTCTCTCTCTCTCTCTCTCTCTCTCTCTCTCTCTCTCTTTCTCTCCACTTGTCATCCTATCAAGTTGCATGAGTGAAGGCAACCCAAGAGGACCATGCTCATAATCAAATCAAGTACATACCAAAATAGTTATGAGCTTAGACACCTAATCCAACAGGTGCAAGATTGAGCACCGCCTACAGTCAAGAAGTCCAAGAGTTAGATACTCATTCGAAGGAACATAGAAGTTATAGTTATTACCTAGGGTGAAGAGATAACGTATGGAGTCATTATAGACGCCATGCTTTGTTCATGATTTCGGGACGTAATCATCCTAAGGGGGAGATAATTTAAACGCCCGCAGATTCGGGCTAGTCAATTTAGAGACAATAAGCGTCAAAAATTACTTTTAGATAGAAGAGTATTTAGAATAAATGATCTTAACTAAGTTATATTATATGTCACACGCGTTTAGTACATATAAAGAACGCTGAAATCCGAGTTATATTGAAGAAGTTATGACCTGTCGAAGTTTTACGGCAAAACCGACACGACACCGAGAATCTTAAAAAGCGAGTTTGCGATAAAATAGTTTTTATCCTTAGCGGTCTAAAAAAAATTGTAGTAATATGTTAAATTGAGAATGAGCATAAAAAGAACATTCAAATCTAACTTTGTATGAGGAAGTTATCATTTTTTTTAAGATTTAGCAGAACAGTGCACATCCCATAATTCAAATTTTAGATCGATCAATTTTTATCCGACGCAACCTAAATGAAAATTGAATATCTCATTAATAGGAGTTCAACAATAAAAAGACAGTAAAAAACGGAGTCCGTATGTTGAAGTTATGAATCTTACACGGTCGTTAAGCAGTGTAATCATCTCATACTGTTACGTTTAAAATTGGTCGAGAATTAGTTGATGAAGTCAAAAGCAAAGTTGTAGATCTTGTCAATACATACATGTGGATATAAATAACGTCAAAAATGGAGCTCGTATGCGAAAGTTACGAAATATAGAATTCGGAATGATGCTGCTACTCTAGTACTTCCCAAGTGCTAAGAGGCGAGTCCCGGAGTGCCAGAAGGTTCCGAGAAGAAGAGATTTTAGCTCGGTAGATCTTCCCGCGCCGAGCCTAGTTCCTATCCAAACCTCTCGGTAAGTGAGTTATGTTTACCCTACTTTAAGTATAACTTATGTTTAAGTTCAATATCGTTATTATGAACATATAAACAATAAATATATTATAAAATATAATATACAAAGTGTTATTAAAATATCTTTTAACTACTTGCGGTACAGGGAATCTATTTTGAAGGGCCGCATAGGGTTGTTGGATTTTAGAAGTGCTATAATGCTAAAATGGTCCTGCCCTCCGGTGTGTCCTGTCTGGCCCCTCTCTTTACATAGTGGTTGAAAAGTATTGTTTAACACTTAGTAAACAATATCGCTCGTAAACAGCCGTGATAAATATTAGACTAAAATTTAGCGGTACTGATACTAGGTTTCATCGAAGGAGAATAGAATTGTTAAAAGCCAAGCGCTGACCGAGTTGGGAATCATCGCTTTAACAAGTGAGTGCATAGTCTCTTTCGTGAACATGATTTTAATACAAGTATTGATTAAAGTATTAAATATATGTTTGTGTGTGAAATATTTGTTATAGCCTGAAATACACGTTAAAGAGAATATTTGATAACATATGATGATTTAGGATACAAAACAAACCTAAATTAATTGAGATGGATCTCCGGTAATATCTACTTATGAGTGTGGGTGAGATATACATGGAGAGTCGAACTTTAAGATTTTTCATTGATCCAAGAGCATGGATTAGACATAGTCATTTGTGCTTAGTGCGAGAGTATGGAGAGGACATGAGTTATTTGTCATTAATCCGGGAGTACGGACTAGACATAGTCAATTGTATCTAGTATGAGAATATGGATTAGGTAAAGAGGTTAATTTTAGATCCGCCAGCATAGATCGTGTCGTTGTGCGGATCGATGGGATGGGGTAAAATTGCTTTTATATATATATATATATATATATATATATATATATATATATATATATATATATATATATATTGGAAAAATGAATATACCTTTAAAGGTATATAAGCTTAGTTACCCAAATCACCATACTACGTCATTTTGTATCATATATGTACATTGTAATTGTCTAATATTCTTATAATTCAACTTCTAACTTGATTTTATTAAAAGATTTTTATAAATTTCACATTTATTTTCCTCTTACATAATTTTCATTTTCA
Source organism: Lactuca serriola (assembly GCF_051521515.1). NCBI lineage: Eukaryota > Viridiplantae > Streptophyta > Magnoliopsida > Asterales > Asteraceae > Lactuca > Lactuca serriola. The sequence goes on from NC_136411.1 coordinate 107,355,358, forward strand.
ACTATAATATATATAGTGTAGTAGATGTTCGTCAAAAAAATGTGATGTAAGAGAAAGATAATAATGAAATTTTGAAAATCTTGAAAGTAATTCAAGTTAATGATTGAAGTTGAAGAACATTATAATAAATATATCAAACAAAACGACGTATTATGGTGATTTTGGGTACCTAAGTTTATATATCCTTAAGGGTATATTCACTTTTCTCATATATATATATATATATATATATATATATATATATATATATATATATATATATATATATATATATATATATATATATTACGCGAAAACTAACATGACATGACACTAGAATATTTAGAGTTTATCTTTTATTTTTACATGGTCCTATATATTAATTACGCGAAAAGTAACATAACATGACACTAGAAAAGAGAGAAATAATGGATGCGACTTAAATTGATTATTTGAATGGACAGCAAGTTCATAATTGTGATATATATCTGTTGGTACACTAAAACATGACAACGATGTTGGGGTTAGCATCGACTCATTTCACCGAAAACTGATTAATTCTTTTTTCATTTACTTCAAGTTTCATTAGAATGTTCTTGAGGGTTTTGCTTCATCGAAATATGATGAAATAAAATTACGAATTTGGTTTTATTATTGAGTATATTAATTTATGTTTAAGTCTATTTATAGTTTAAAAAATCATTGTTTTGTGTCATTCATTGAAAAACCAATTCTATAAACATTATTGTTATATTAAAAATTCCGTAAAAATATCACTAAATAACCTCATTGATACTCATGTGACATTCATCGAACAAAAAGTTTCATCAAAATCATTAGTTTTAATATTCCGAATAGAAATCGTTATGACGTGATTTTTAATTTTATTTTAATATGTTATAATCATTAATTAGAGTAAATTACATAAATTGTCTCTATGGTTTGAGGTTGTTTGCATGTTTAGTTTCTATTTTTTTATTTATTTAAACCAGATAATATTTATAATTTATTTTTGTTGTCTCTTACTATTTTACCTTTGATAATATATTTTTAGTGTATTTATTATTTATACTATTAAATAAACACATTTCATCTTAGGGATGTTATTCGGGCCGGAACCGAACCGAACCGACCCGAACCCGAATAAACCGAAAATCGAATAAGGGTAATTGTATGAACCGAAAACCAAACCAAATAAGCAATAGGGGTTCGGTTCGGTTCGGGTATTATTCGGTTCGATTCGGTTCCGACCCGAATAACCCAAATAACATGTACAAGATGATTAAGGAGCCGAATAACCCGAATAACCCAAATAACATTTACAATGTGATTATAAATATTGTATTTTGTATGACTTTTGTAGCTTATGATAAACACGAATTAACTATTCTTGATATATAAAATGTAAACTCCAACCACCACAATCTTAAGATATAGTTATTAAGCAACATATTAAACACTAAACATTAAACATCCAAAACACCTAAAAAACTATCTATAAGTATATAAGTTAAACATTAAACATTACGTGAGTATTTTGGGTAACGATTGATATAACATAAGACCGAATAAGTAATCGTGTAGATGGAAAAAAAATGTGACTTTTCATATTCAGTTCGGTCCATTTGGACCGAATAAGCCCTTATTCGGGTAACCCGGACCGAATAACCCGAAAACCGAATAAACCTTATTTAATTACCCGAAAACCGAATCGAATTGCTTATTCGGGTCTAATTCGGTTCGGTTCGGTTCGGTTTTCGGTTCGGTTCGGGTTTTCGGGCCAAATTCTCATCCCTACCTCATCTCAACCTAGACCTTACTCTAAACCAACGTACTCTCTTTCACCTTTGATAATATATTTTTTAGTGTATTTATAATTTGTTGTGTTGATTTATATTTAACGGCATGATGAAAGGGAAAAAAGGCACATAAAATTGTTGGTGGTTTTTAGGGAATAGCAGTAGAAGGATTCTCCGGTGGTGGTACACGGTGGTAGAATCATTCAATTTTATCATTGAAAAATTTTGTCTACACAATTTGCCTGTAAATTTTCTTTTCCAAATTTGATTGTTTTGTACTAAATTTCTCATTTATACTTTTTATTCCCGGTGCTAGTTAAAGAACTTCCTTGTTGCTAAAAGAATTATATCACCTTTATTGGATTAGTCGGGTTTTAGTTGTGCGATGGACCAAGTACATATACCTACATGCCATTCCAACATATACATACAAAAGAATGGCGTTTGTGTGTGATATTTGACTATAATCTACCACTTAATTTCAACATCATCTTATTATGTGTCTCATATGTCTCGTATGATCAAAGCAACTTAATTTGTTGGCTCATCAATTTCTATAAAATCAACATTGACACCTTTATTATGACAAGTATCATCATTCCCATCATCGTTACATGTAACATTATCAACATCACCAAGGTTTTGTTGAAAATAAGCTAGACTTCAGGGTGGGGGGGGTATTATGTAATATTATGGTAGACAGGCAGTTACAAAATGGAATTGTACCCTTTAAGGGGTGCCATTAATGGGTATCTTAAAGATGCGTCTTCTGAAAGGGTTCAACGGTTCATAAAGGGGTTGCATTGGTTGGCTAATAACCATCATTAACTGTCATCATGTCTAGTATAAGTATGTATGCATTGTGTCTATAACATGTTGATTTGTTGATTGTGAGAAAAATAAAAAGTTTACATTTTCTACACTAGAATCTATCCTTCTCTCTTCATGTTTTCAATGTCTTTGTCCAACATAGTGGTATCAGAGCCATGATGATTCAAAGACTAAAAGGTGAAGAAATGGAGAAAGACATTAGGACTAGAAAACATTGAAGAAAAATAGAAAATAGGAGGACAAGAGAAAAGGATGTGAAGGGATCTTTAGTGATATTTGAATATTGGAGTTAATGAAGAAGATGATGGCGTGAAGAAGGATTTATGTTGATGCTATTTTCATCCATGAATTCTAAAGTCTTTTGTTATCGATTCTGAGATAATTGAAGACATTGGAATGAAAAAAATAGGAAAATATGTTCAGAGGAAAAGGGTTCTCTTTGACTTGTTTTTTCATATTAAATTATAAAGGACAAGAGAAAGACGACATAGTTGAATATATTGGTGGTTGGTGTTGGGTTTTGAGCATTTTTACATTCCTATGTGATCATTCCAACCTAATTGCTTTGGATCTAAGTTTTTCACTAATTGAACATGCAAATTTGAATACCAAAGCAATAACCCTAAATCTAGCATACAATTTCCAAATTCATACAAAAAATTAGGGTTAGAAGATTACTTCACTAGTTATATAGTAATAATAAGTCAATCTTGATAATCCTTGACTCTTGAAAGCTTAGTGCCTCAAATGTTACACCTCAATGCAACAAGATGAGAGGAGAGACAAGGAAAAACAGCTAGGGTTATGTATCTTATGCATAGGGCGAAAATCCCATGTGGTGGGGCTCCTTATATAGTTGTGGGTTGCTAGGGTTTCTGGAGGAAATCCTAATTCCTTGCTTAAGGCTTAAGCAACCTATGGACCTCTTACCAGTAGGCCTTGGATGAAATCTATAGGGCCTCCCTATAGGATTTCGTCCACTCCTAATTAAGGAGTCCAATAGCCCAGTTTCACAACTATCAATGATTTGCAAAACAACCCCTCCATTATTAATCAGTTCCTTTAATCCCAAAATTAATTTCTTATTAATCACTAATTAATAATATGATTTCCAAATATTATATTAAACTTGTAATATATTAATAAAATCATTTTGAGTACAAATTTATTATTTCAAATAATAAATTATACTCTCTCTCTCTCTCTCTCTCTCTCCAAAAGGACCGTGCAACAATCAAATCAAGTACATACCAATTATAGTTATGGGCTTAGACACCTAATCCAACAGTGTCCCATTTGGATAAGTCTAATAACTATAATTGCAAGTATGACTTCAAAATTTTACTAGCAATCGTAGCTTTCAAAAGCCGTTGTTGAACTCTAATCTAATCAATGACGCGTCCTTTATATAAGTGATCAAATATCCCACTATTCTATAAGATATCCTATAGACATGATACATGGATTATAATCAATCTCTGTCCAAAATTTGTTTCCCGATTTCTGATTTATGACGAATGACTAATTGAACAAATCAAATCAGTCTAGGTATGGCCAAGCGCTTCAGATGTTATCAATAAATCATCAAGGGGCCCACATATATCGCTTTTATCCCATTTAGTGTAGAAGGAGCGGATAAACTTCGAATCATATACTTGCACTATTTACTCATCAAATCACACACAACAATACATTTTATAACATCAAGTTACTGATGCGTTTACATATTATTAATGCACAACCGACTCATAAACAACAACTCATATGTCTTCATTTCAAGAATATAAGATATTCTTTTCTCAAAAATTACCCATGATAAAAATCCATGAAGTAACTCTAAGCGTGGGTCAATCCAATACTCAAATTTCTATTTCAGAAGTACTCATGAACGTTGTAGCAAACATTTGTAGTGTCTAAACACTTAGACAATCTACAAGCCAATTCATGACATTCTTGAAGCATTTTGAGCATTCTAACACTCCTAAGGTGTACATGTAACCCTAGAAACCTTGGATCTATGTTTTACTAAGATACATTCAAATTTGATTTTTCCAAGGTTCTTAACCTAACTAGCATGGAATGAGGAATTTGAAACATAAAATCTAGTAGAAGAACTTACCTTTCTTGTTGCTTGGATTCCTTAAGAACTTTGTGATCCTAGCACCCCAAATGTGATGCCTCAAGTGTTTCACACAACACCACAACTCTTAGAATAACTTTGCGAGAAGTACACACACACACACTCAAAATCGGCTAGCCCTTTTTTTCTTCACTTAGTGCCGATTTTGGTAGCTCATGGAGTCTTTATATAGTGTGTCACAAGTAGGCTTATACCATGTAAACCCTAATTGACATGAATTTTCATTTCCTCCATGATCCGTGGGTTTTAACCTCCATGGAGCATCCATGGAGTACCCAATGGATTTTAGCCCAATCCAATAAACCATGGATCATTAGCCCACTATATAAGAATAGATGATTTACACAATCAACCCCATATATTTAGTTAGTCTCTTTTTTATCACAAAATTAATTCCAAATTAATTCTTGATACTAATTAAATAATATTATTAATATATTAGAACTTATAATATATTAATAAACCATAAGTGTCATTTTCTCATTTTGTCTATCCAAGTGTTATGATGCCATGAAACCCAAATAGACCATGCCAACCAGGTCAAGTACATACCGGAAATAGTTATAAACTTATACACCTAATCCAACAGTCTCCCACTTTGATAAGTCTAATAACTATAACTGCAAGTATGAATTTAGGAACCCATCAGCAATCGTAGCTCTTTCAAAGTCTCGCACAACTAAGATGACATGCCATTTAAGATAATTGGTCATATAATTCTCTGCTCTCAAGATATCAGACGGACAAATACATGGAATAATGTCGTACTTATTGTCCAGTAGTTTATTTCTCGATTTCCGATTTGTTTGACATAGAACTAAATCGAACACATCAATTTAGTTCTGAACGGGCCTAGTACATAGGTCAAATCAAAATCATCAAGGGGCCCAGATATCGCTTTTAATCCTCCAAGAACTGAAAGGATATGCTAAAATTCGACTCATATGCTTGTTCTACTACTTGTTGAATCATACACAAAGGCATGTTTAATAACATCGAGTTACCAATGCATTTTCGTACAATCAATGTATAACCAACTCATAGTCAACAACTCATATCTCTAGGTTTGAAGACTTATATGATATAACCGTCTCACGATCACTCGAGATAAATTCCATGAAGTGATACAAGTGAGCGTGGGTTGAATCCAATACTCGAATCTCTATTTTAGGAGTACTCATGAACACTGCAGCCCCTTTGTCCTAGACAAACTGTAGACCCTTCATGACAGTCTTGCCTCATTACCTACTTCCAAAGTATGATTGACTGTGGATGGTTTGAATAATATGATATACCATAACATAATTATACTGGAAGTCAAAACATGCAAAAATGAAATGATAGTAAACGATTGACAGAAGATAGCAACACTTTACTTATAAATAAACAACTTTTATTTATCATCAAATGTCAATTACGCTTTACAAATTTCAAAAGTGATCTAATTTCTAAAACTAATATCATTCTTTAGCCCAATGCGCCTAACATGCTAAAGATGCTTAACCCTCTCTAGTCCCTTCGTGAGGGGATCTGCTGGGTTATCATCCGATGATACCATCTTGGCCACGAGGAGTCCTTCTTCTATTCGATGTCTAATGAAATGGTATTTTCTATCGATGTGTCTGGATCTCCCGTGATCTGTTGGTTCCTTGGCTAAGGAAATTGCACTTTCACTATCACAGAAAATCTCTATAGGCTCCTTTATAGCTGGTACTACTCCAAGGTCTCCAATGAATTTCTTCAGCAATATGGCCTCCTTTTCTGCCTCGCTAGCTACTATGTACTCTGATTCGCAAGTTGAATCAGCCACTGTCTCCTACTTGGGACTTTTCCAAGTAATTGCTCCTCCATTTAAGGTAACGACCCAGCCTGATTGAGAGTGGAAATTGTCCCTATCAGTCTGGAAGCTAGTATCACTATACCCTACTAGTCTTAAGTCATCACTCCCACCAAGGGTAAGGACCCAGTCCTTAGTCCTCACCAGGTACTTGAGAATGTTCTTTACCGCAGTCTAGTGAGCCTTGCCAGGGTTCCCTGATATCTGCTGACCATGCTCAAAGCAAAGGCCGAATTAGGACGAGCACAAGTCATAGTATACATGATCGAGCCTACAGCGGAAGCATATGGTACTCAACTCATCTCAGCTATCTCAGCCTCGGTACTCGGGCTCTAAGTCTTACTCAATCTGGCGTTACTTTGGATCGGTAACGCTCCTTTCTTGGAATCATGCATGCTGAACCTATTCAGCACCTTATCTAAGTAGGTACTTTGACTAAGTCCAATTAGTCTCTTACACCTGTCTCTCAAAATCCTTATTCCTAGAATATAGGCAGCTTCTCCAAGGTCCTTCATAGTGAAACACTTCCCAAGCCAGGACTTTACTTCCTACAGAGTTGGGATGTCATTTCCTAAGAGTAGTATGTCATCCACATACAGTACGAAAAAGCTTAATATACTTCCACTAGCCTTTACATATACACATGACTCATCTTCGCTCCTCAAAAAGCCAAACTCTTTGACTTTCTCATCAAAACAAAGATTCCATCTGCGAGGTGTTTGTTTCAATCCATAGATGGATTTCTCAATCTTACACACTTTATTAGGGTGCTCTGTGCTGACAAAACCCTCTGGCTGACTCATGTAAACATCCTCAGCCAGCCTTCCATTAAGGAAAGCGGTTTTGACATCCATTTGCCATATTTCATAGTCATGAAATGCAGCAATGGCTAGCATTACCCTAATAGACTTAATCTTTGCTAGTGGTGAAAGGGTCTCATCATAATCAACTCCCGGAGTTTGAGAAAAGCCCTTTGCAACCAGTCACGCCTTATCAGTGTGTACATGACCATCCATGTCGGTCTTCTTCTTGAAGATCCATTTGCACCCGACTATCTTACGACCTGGTACAT